>NC_041219.1:41503698-41512284 GCF_002837175.3 Physeter macrocephalus | reverse complement strand
CTCACTGCTGTGGCCTCTCCCGTTGTGGAGCACAGGCTCCAGACGCGCAGGCTCACGGGCCTAGCCGCTCCGCAGCATATGGGATCTTCCCGGTCCGGGGCACGAACCCGCGTCCCCTGCATCGGCAGGCGGACTCTCAACCACTGCGCCACCAGGGAAGCCCTCAGATGTTTATTGAGTGCTGCTCCACCTGTGCCAGTCACTGTGATAATATACGGTGACATATCAGTGATTCAGATAACACGGTCACTTTCCCCACACATCCCTGTTACTGGGCAGATGTTCATAACAGCTAGAAGATGTTAAAAGTGATAAGTATTACTTCAGGACCCATAGGAGAGACATTTAACTCCAGTTTTATGGGATACAGAGAACATTTGGGAGCTAGTTACATCTAAGTTAACCTAACAAGTGAAAGTAGGCAAGGGGGCTTGGGACAAGGGTATTCCATTCAGAGAGAAGAGCATATTCAAAGCCCTGATGTCAAAGTAACACATCAGAGGAAATCAACGTGGTTCAGAATGACAAGAGCATAATGACAAGTTATGACGCATAAGAAGTATAGGGTTGTCTGAGATATAAGCCTGGAGGAATAAGCAGGGTCAGATTATGTTTCGTATTTTGTTGTAAGGGCAACAGAGGCCTCCTGGAGAGTTTTAGGTAGGAACAATGGCATAAGCCAATTTGTATTTTAAAAGTTTCACCCCAAGCATAGAGAACAGACTCAAGGAGGTAAAACTAGAGGTAGTAAAACTAGTTAGGAGGGAGGCTGAGACACCACAACAGTCAAGGTAAGAGATAAAGGTGACTTGAATGTGGGCAGTAGTGGAGGTGATAGCGAAGCATGAAGAGATTTTGGAAACAAAACAAAACTGGCAAAACTTAATGGCCAGCTGTGCATGGGGGGATAGGAATGCCTTTCATCCTGGTATCTGTCTTGCTCAACTGGGTAGTTGGTGGTGCCATTTACTGGTGGAGTAAGAAGGATTTTGGAGGGAGAAAGATGATGGGTTTAAGTTTAGAGGAGTTCATTTATCCATGGCATATCCAAGCAGAGATGTCCAGTAGCCTTCAGGAGAGAAGTCCCTGCTGGAGGTGCCAGCATATGGGTGGTGATCAAGGTCATGGAACTAGATGAGATTATTCAGGGAGATGTGGGTCCTGCAGCCATGCCTTGCCCTACTCATTCCTTCGTCCCCAGTCAGAACCTTGACTCCCAGCCCATATCAGAGGTATGAACATGGCTGAGCTCCACTAAAATGGAATTTACAGCAGCTTTGGTGGGGGGTGGGGGCGGGGGACAGCTTCTTTAGCATTAGGTTTGGACAACAGAAAAGCTTTGTGCTGTTCTCACTGTGATTCTTAGAGCCAGAAAGATGTATTTGGAACGTTGGCTATTTTTATACTGCCTGTATTCGCTGCAATTATTTCCTTTCAGTTTCCCTTAGTGTTTAGTAAAACTCTTTCTGAAATTACCAGCCTGTCTCAGTTGTGTTAAAGGAATAGAGGAAAAGGGAGTTTTGTCAGGCTCAGATTCAACTATTGAAAGGGTAGCTGTGGCCCTTGGGTGCTTGGCATGGTGTCACAGGAGGAACCAGCCAGGAAGAGACCCAAATGGAAGGTAAAACCCTGGGGAATGGAGTGGGAACCATGTGTACATCTGTCCCCTTTTACCTGAAGATGGTCTTCCAACCTGATTCTCTGCTCTCACTTGTTCTGTGAGGTATGGTGGAATTTTGTGAAAAGCAAAAGGATATAGAAGTCAGACAGAAATGACTTTGATCCCCAAGCCTGCCATTTAACAAACTGAGAGACTTGGGGCAAGTGATTTAACCATTCTGAGCCTCTGTTTTCTCATAGGTAAAATGGAAATAATAATAACCAACTTCTCAGTATTGTTAGAAAATGTCTGTAAAACTCAAGGCATAGAGTAGGAACTCAATGAATGGTGTCTGTTGTCATGATTATCCCTTGAGTAACCATAAGGAGTGAAAACAGCTGAGGGTTAGAATTCAGAAGTCAAGGATGAACCTAAAGGAGCTGAATCAAGGGAACTAAAAGGCAAAACTGGGTCAACATTGAGGTCAAAGCCAGGCAATGGATTCCAACCCATTTGGTCAGAAATAAGAGGCCTGTAGGAAACAGAAGCATAGAACAGAGAGGAGATAGGAGGCCCAAGCCTTCAGAAGATGCCAACTTGAGACCAAGTCATGCCCCAGTCCTTGCATTTTTGTATTTTTTCTGGTGGGACAGAAGCCTACCCATCAGCACAGCTCCCCCCATGATCTGAGGTTGGCCAGTGGCCAGAGGAAGCAGGTGCCTCGAACATAAATGGGGGATTCTGATGTCCTTTCTGGGATGATGGAGTTATTAGCCTACTCACACTGAGCCCCTACTGCTTGCCAGTGACTCTGAGTGTAGCCTATATGCTCTATCTACATTCTCCATCTACTCTGTCTTTCAAGTCCTAAGAAACGGAGTGGGAGGAGACCTCAGCAGCATCCCCATCTTAGCACCTTTCAAAGACTGGGTGAGTGACTACAGAGAGCACCTCGTGGTCTCCAGCCCATTTCGTCCCCCTTGCTAGTTGTCTGTATTCCTCTTCCCACCTCCTATGATGGGGGGAGGTGGATGGATTTCAGTCAATTCCTAGGAATTACAGTTGCAGAGATGATGGCTAAGACATAGGTATTTCTGGCACAATTCACCATTTTTTTTGTAGATATTTATGATGCCAGAGATGAAAAGCCTCATGAAATCACAAAATCCAGGGGTTGCAAACTCAAATGTGGTCACCTCAATCCTGTGCTCTCTTGTACCTGGGAGACAAGGTACACAGGCCAGAGTGGTACGCTCTCTGAGGCATCTGCCAACCAGCATGTGGCATTCTCCTGTGGGTTTCGGACTGATTTGTCACAAGAGAATGAGCTTCAAGACTTTTATTCAGTGGTTGGTAGATAAAAAGTCATCTCTCTGCTCCTGGATATGAATGGGGAACAAGGTAGCCCTGGGAGCTGTCAGCATCTATATTATTGACATGAGAAGTCAGCCTGAGATCAAAGACAAACTACCAAGGAGTAGAACCAAGACACCTAGGGGGAAATGGACCTGCAGCCCCAAGACACCTGGTGAAAAATGGACTTGCAGCCCCATATCCATGGTGAGCCCCAAATGAAACAAACCCTGAAACCTGCTCTCCTTCTAGTTTCTTTGATCACTGTCTGTAAACCACATTGAGTAGACTTCCCATTGCTTGAAATACCAGAGCTCCCTCTTAATTTACTACCTAGAGACTCCTACTGTTCTTCTCTCACTTTGGATCAACACGGGCTACAGAAAAGTAAATCCCCATTACTACATGCTTTTCTGGAGTGCTGACTACCCTTTTGATCTTTGGAAAGTTACTTAACCTCCGCATCTCAGGTTTTCTATCAACAAAATGGGATAATAATAGACCCACCACAGAGAATGTGTTCAGACCAACACCTGAGTACTCACTGTACATTGGTAACTGTTATTGCAAACAGTAGTAACAGCAGTGATAGTAGTCATATCAGTATTGTTATTATTACCCACAACTCTATTTCTGGGCAAACTCTTCATTCTCTTCCTTGCTCTTGGGCCTGGAGTAAGTCACTGAGGATAAGAGTTAACTTCGTATTCAATACCCTTAAGTCTGGGAAAGAGTCTGGGTCTAAGAGGGGCGTGGGAGGGGAGACCTGGCCAGGTGTCAGTCAAGTGGAGTGTGCTGGCATCTGGATGATAAGAGGTGACAGCCAGACTGAGGTGTCTTATCATAGGAGAGAGGACACAGCTGAACAGGTAAGTTCAAAGCAAAACACTTACTGCTTTGAAGTAGCCTATCCAGGCAAACTGAAGTCAACCAAGTCTAAAGGTGAAGAGCCAGGTCAAAATTCAGGCACAAATTAGAACAGAACTAGGGTAGGGCAGGAAGAAAGGCTCTAGGGAGATTGCTCTCAGGCCATATGATCTACAGTGAACTGGACTGTTTCCTCTAGACACTGTTGTCACCAAGGGAGTTGGCATGTTCCCAGCTCCACCTTACAGGTCATTGGTTGTGTGGGTCATGGGGATGGGGTCAGGGGGAGCTGCATTAAAGAATCAGGGTCAGGGTGGACAAGAGCTACTGAAGATTCAGTGTCAGTTATTGTGAAGCCCCTATGGGTTCTGTGATTCTGTGAACCCTAAAAAAATAGGGGCAATCATTCCTGTTGTTTATTTTGTGCAATTGTCAACCTCCAAGGGCATCCTGAATTTTTCTTATGGCAAAATAGTCACCAGCCTGCCTGATGCCCTCCTGATCAGTCCCTCCTCCTGCTACCAAGTCATTCTAGGTGGATAGAACAATTTTCCAGGGAAACCAAGAGATATCACTTTGCTTTCTTCATAATACAATTTGTCTCTGATAATCCGCTTGTCATATCTAACTTCCCCCTTTCTGCCAGCAGCGACGAGGGTCCCTCTCATTACATGGCTGCCAGGCTTGCTCCAGGCCAGCCTGCTGAAGAATTAACATGTCATGTCCACCTCACCATGGGGACCTGCGGGGTGTCAGAGACTCAAGCAACTGAAAGGCCCGAGGGAAAGAGGACCAGCTGCCTGCGTCGTTTCCCATCTTCAGCACCACGGCCAGCTCATTAAGGAGTGCGTTGGAAAGGGCTTTGGAACTTAAAGCCAGGAGGACACACGTTTGTAGGACATTTTACACCTTCCAAAGCACTTTCTCACATTCTCAGGTGTGAAGCAGGACGTGGGGAGGTGAGTATTTCTCTTTTCACAGAGTTGGCTGCCATGCTGCCGAAAAAAATGCCGGAACTCTGAGTAAGGAGCACCCATGTAAGTAACGTCTCTGCTACTAACCAGTTTGTGAATCTGTGCAGTCACTTAACTTTTTCAATATTCAGTCTTCTTAGTTCCAAAATCGAGGCAATAAAACAAATGTTAAGAGGACATGATCAGGTGAACATGATTTTAAAATGTTTTATAAATTCTAAAGTGCTGTAAACATTGATCCATTATAATGATTCCATTATGAAGCTGCAGCTCAAGCTGAAGTGACTAAGTGTAAGCGAAGGCAGGAGGGCAGCAAGTACCATGGGGCCAAACTCCTCAGGTTCCAGTCTCTGTTCCTCCTCTTCCTCACTCTGTGGCCTGGGATAAGTTACTTAATTTCCTTGTGGATCCATTATTGCATCTGTAAAATGGAAAATAATAAAAGCTACCTTGAGGTTTATTTTGAGGATTACGCAAGATAGTGCAGGCAAACTACATATAGAGAGGCTAGAACATCATAAATGTTCAGTGAAAAGTTGGTATCATCATCATCATCATTATTCACTTCTAGTTACTAAACTACAGGATCAGAATCCAGAATCCGTGATTCCTGGTTCAGTGCTGCAGAAGTCTCCCATCAATTTCATGACTCTAATGACCCTGACCTCAGACCACAGAAGGTTAGAGCAAGGGGCACTGGCAACCACAGCCCACCTTTCTGTTATTATAAACAAGACAACTGGGGTTCAGAGAGGAAACTGAACTGCCCGAGGTCATAGGAGGTGGGGAAAGAGTTCAGACTTCAACCCAAACTCCTCGGCTCTCAGTGCAGCGCTCCTTCCACCATCCTGCTGAGTTAGAGACCCACAGATCTTAGAACTGCAAAATCTGTGAAGGACCATCTAGGTCTCATCCATTACTCATGACGGCAGGCAGTCATGATGCAGCAGACAAGGAAACGACATTGCTACTCCAGGGTCCTCCTCACTCACCTCAAGTCTCCTAAGAAACTTCACACTGAACACCAAAGTCAAAATGAAAATCTAAAAATTCCAAACCAAAAGAAGAAACTGCCTTCAGAGAAACAAAAGTGAGAAACATAACTTACTTATCAACAGATACCAGCAATGCCAGAATACAAAAGAATGGCCTCTTAAAGCTCTGAAAAAAGCAATTGCCAGTCTAGAATTCTACTCAGAATGAAAATGAAGAAAAAAATGAAGGTAAGGGCTTCCGTTGTGGCGCAGTGTTTGAGAATCCGCCTGCCGATGCAGGGGACACGGGTTCGTGCCCCGGTCCGGGAAGATCTCACATGCCGCGGAGCGGCTGGGCCCGTGAGCCATGGCCGCTGAGCCTGCACGTCCGGAGCCTGTGCTCCGCAATGGGAGAGGCCACTACAGTGAGAGGCCCGTGTACCCCCCCCCAAAAAAAATGAAGGTAATATAAAGACATTTCCAGAAAAACACAAGCAGAGAGAATTTGTGGTCCACAGACCCACATTGCAAAAAATGTAGCTTTTTGGAATGAAGAAAAATTATTCCAGATGGATGCATGACAGTTCAAGAAAGAATGACCAGCATTGGAGAAGGTAAATATATAGGTCACTTTAAGAAATATATGGATGATTTACAGCAACAATAATAGCAATGCCTTGTGAAAAGTATAACAAAAGCTGAGGGAAATATATGGTAATAATAGAAAAAAATAGAAAAGAGATAAGTGGAGTTAAACAACAGTTAAGATGAAGGAGTGTTCTGAATGTGATAAAATATTAATTGTAGGTAGGCTATAATAAATTTAGAATGCATTTGGTAATTTCTGAGGTAATCACAAAAAGTGATGTTGAAAAATAGAAAAAAAATTAGAGGAGGTAAAATGGACTAGTGAAAATACATAATAAATACCCCAAATGTAAACAGGGAGCAATAGAGCAAAGAACAGAAAGGACATATAAAAAATACCAACATGCTAAATTTGATAACCTTAATCTCAATTTTATCAGTAGCTGCATTGAATTAAAATAAATAGTTCAATTAAAAGATTTCCAGATTGGAGTAAGAGAAAACAAGGCCTACCTATGTGTTAATTACAAGAATTACATTTCAAATATAAGGGACAGATTGAAAGTAAAAGGATGGAAAATATTTATCACACAATATTTAAACACTAAGCAAAAGAAAGAAGATGTGTCTGTATTAATATCAGAGGAAGGTAACATTAAGGGAAGAGTTATGGTGAGTGAAAAAGAGAAACATATAATACAATAATAAAAGAGTCAATTTAATTGGAACATATAGCTATCCTCAAGTTGAAAGTACTTAATAATAAACCTCTAATATATGCAAACTTTAAGTAGAGCTAATGAGAGAGATAGACAAAACAACAATAAGGGTTGGATATTTTAACACATGTATCTGAGTAAATCATAAAACGATCATTAAAAAAATAGTGAGTCTATAGAAGATTGGAACAATATGACCAAATCTGACCAATCTGACCAAATGGGACACATCCAACAATGCAGAATGCACATCTGTTGCAAGTGCACATGTAACCTTTATCAAAATAAACAATACTCCAGGCTACAAATCAAGTCTTAAAAGAATTCCAAGGAAGGAAATAATTTAATGTGTATACTCTGACAAACTCAATAACAGAAAGATAACTAGAAAATTTCCAAGTGACTGAAACTTAGTTAACACTTCAAAACAAACCATGCGCAAAATGGAAATCTAAATGGAATTTAGAAGATAGTATTATCTGAACACTAAATATCTCAAATACTAAATATCTAAATTTGAGGAATGAAGTGGAAGTAGGACCTGGGAAGAAAGTATATATTTATGGGCATATATTAGAAAAAGAAGAAAAGTTGAAAATCAATTTTCTAATTCAATAAACTTGAGAAAAACACCAAATTAAGCCCAAAGAATGTTAAAGAAAACAAAAATAGAAGCACAAAAAATTATAAGAGAATATAGGCATAAAATAGAGAAATTAACACAGCCAAAAGATGATTTTTGAAAAGATCAATAAAATGAATAAAACATTAGTGAGATTAGGAAATAAAACAAAGAGCAACTACAAATTACAAGTATCAGGAATAAAAAGTTACATTCTTAAAGAATTTGCTAATATTTAAAGGGTAAGAAAATACTATGAAAAATTTTATGCCAGTACATTTATGAAGTAGATGAAATGGAAATATTCCTTCAAAAACACAATTTACCAAAATTTTTACTGGGAGAAATTGAAAATGTGAAAAATGCTGTAACTACATGGCTTCATTATCAGACAGTGGACAAGTAAATAATACAAACCTTTTTGAAACTCTTCCAGAGAACAGTAAAACAAAGAACACTTGCTAACTTCTATTATAGTTCTGTATAATCTTGTCCTAAAACCTGACAAAAACATTGTAAGAAACAAATTGAGGTCAATATCCTTCTTGAACAGAGAAGCAAGTCAAATCAAAATATCAGCAAATCTAGACAAAAGACCTGTATGCAGAAAACTATAAAACACTGATGAAAGAAATTAAAGATGATACAAACAGATGGAGAGATATACCGTGTTCTTGGATTAGAAGAGTCAACATTGTGAAAATGACTATACTACCCAAAGCGATCTACCGATTCAATGCAATCCTTATCAAACTACCAATGGCATTTTTCACAGAAAAAGAACAAAAAAGTTCACAATTTGTATGGAAACACAAAAGACTCCAAATAGACAAAGCAATCTTGAGAAGGAAAAATGGAGCTGGAGGAATCATGCTCCCTGACTTCAGAC
>NC_041219.1:41388896-41503666 GCF_002837175.3 Physeter macrocephalus | reverse complement strand
CAATAAGTGGTGCTGGGAAAACTGGACAGCTACATGTAGAAGAATGAAGTTAGAACACTTCCTAACACCATACATAAAAATAAACTCCAAATGGATTAAAGATTTGTAAGAAACAAATTGAGGTCAATATCCTTCTTGAACAGAGAAGCAAGTCAAATCAAAATATCAGCAAATCTAGACAAAAGACCTGTATGCAGAAAACTATAAAACACTGATGAAAGAAATTAAAGATGATACAAACAGATGGAGAGATATACCGTGTTCTTGGATTAGAAGAGTCAACATTGTGAAAATGACTATACTACCCAAAGCGATCTACCGATTCAATGCAATCCTTATCAAACTACCAATGGCATTTTTCACAGAAAAAGAACAAAAAAGTTCACAATTTGTATGGAAACACAAAAGACTCCAAATAGACAAAGCAATCTTGAGAAGGAAAAATGGAGCTGGAGGAATCATGCTCCCTGACTTCAGACCATACTACAAAGCTACAGTAATCAAGACAGTGTGGTACTGGCACAAAACCAAATATAGATCAATGGTACAGGATAGAAAGCCCAGAGATAAACCCACGCACATATGGTCACCTTATTTTTGATAAAGGAGGCAAGAATATACAATGGAGAAAAGATAGCCTCTTCAATAAGTGGTGCTGGGAAAACTGGACAGCTACATGTAGAAGAATGAAGTTAGAACACTTCCTAACACCATACCTAAATAGACATTTCTCCAAAGAAGACCTACAGATGGCCAAGAGGCACATGAAAAGCTGCTCAACATCACTAATTATTAGAGAAATGCAAATCAAAACTACAATGAGGTATCACCTCACACTGGTCAGAATGGCCATCATCAAAAAATCTATAAACAGTAAATGCTGGAGATGGTGTGGAGAAAACGGAACCCTCTTATACAGTTGGTGGGAATGTAAATTGATGCAGCCACTATGGAGAACAGTAGGGGGGTTCCCTAAAAAACTAAAAATAGAACTACCTTATGACCCAGCAATCCCACTACTAAGCATATACCCTGAGAAAACCATAATTCAAAAAGAGTCATGTACCACAATGTTCATTGCAGCTCTATTTACAATAGCCAGGACATGGAAGCAACCTAAGTGTCCATCGACAGATGAATGGATAAAGAAGATGTGGCACATATATACAATGGAATATTACTCTGCCATAACAAGAAATGAAATTGAGTTATTTGTGGTGAGGTGGATGGACCTAGAGTCTGTCATACAGAGTGAAGTAAGTAAGTCAGAAAGAGAAAAACAAATACCGTATGCTAACACATATATATGGAATCTAAAAAACAACATGTTCTGAAGAACCTAGGGGCAGGACAGGAATAGAGACGCAGATGTAAAGAATGGACTTGAGGACACGGGGAGGTGGAAGGGTAAGCTGGGACGAAGTGAGAGAGTGACATGGACATATATACACTACCAAATGTAAAATAGCTAGTGGGAAGCAGCCACATAGCACAGGGAGATCAGCTCGGTGCTTTGCGACCACCTAGAGGGGTGGGAGGGAGACGCAAGAGGGAAGAGATATGGGAATATATGTATACATATAGCTGGTTCACTTTGTTATACAGCAGAAAGTAACACACCATTTTAAAGCAATTATACTCCAATAAAGATTAAAAAAAAAAAAAAAAGACCACACTAAGGAAAAGCAGGTATATGACTACTTTCATACATTTATGTAAAATTGTGTGTATGTGTGTAGTGAAATATGTACATAATCTTTTAAATAATTTTGACACTAGAAGAAAAAATACTGAAGATTAATTAACTGAGTTTAAGCCCAAGAAAATACAGTAAAAACCTGAGAAACAGAGGATAAAACAGTAGAGACAATATTAAAAAATAAAGAAATAGAAAAAACAACTATAAAGTTGAGTAATAAAATTTTTTTAAAACTAGTTTTTTTTTCCCAATTTTAATGCCTTTATTTTCTTTTTCTATTTTTTCTTTTTTTTCTTTTTTTTTTAACATCTTTATTGGAGTATAACTGTTTTACAATAGTGTGTTAGTTTCTCCTTTACAACAAAGTGAATCAGTTATACATATACATATGTTCCCATATCTCTTCCCTCTTGCGTCTCCCACCCTCCCTATCCCACCCCTCTCATGGTCACAAAGCACAGAGGTGATCTCCCTGTGCTATGCGGCAGCTTCCCACTAGCTATCTAATTTACATTTGGTAGTGCATATATGTCCCTGCCACTCTCTCACTTCGTCACAGCTTACCCTTCCCCCTCCCCACGTCCTCAAGTCCATGCTCTAGTAGGTCTGTGTTTTATTCCCATCCTACCACTAATCTCTTCATGACATTTTTTTTCTTAGATTACATATATATGTGTTAGCATACTCTCCCTCCCTCCCACCGTCCCTATCCCACCCCTCTCGTGGTCACAAAGCACAGAGGTGATCTCCCTGTGCTATGCGGCAGCTTCCCACTAGCTATCTAATTTACATTTGGTAGTGCATATATGTCCCTGCCACTCTCTCACTTCGTCACAGCTTACCCTTCCCCCTCCCCATGTCCTCAAGTCCATGCTCTAGTAGGTCTGTGTTTTATTCCTGTCCTACCACTAATCTCTTCATGACATTTTTTTTTCTTAGATTCCATATATATGTGTTAGCATACGGTATTTGTTTTTCTCCTTCTGACTTACTTCACTCTGTATGACAGACTCCAGTTCTATCCACCTCATTACAAATAACTCAGTTTCATTTCTTTTTATGGCTGAGTAATATTCCATTGTATATATGTGCCACATCTTCTTTATCCATTCATCTGTTGATGGACAGTTAGGTTGCTTCCATGTCCTTGCTATTGTAAATAGAGCTGCAATGAACATTTTGGTACATGACTCTTTTTGAATTATGGTTTTCTCAGGGTATATGCCCAGTAGTGGGATTGCGGGGTCGTATGGTAGTTCTATTTGTAGTTTTTTAAGGAACCTCCATACTGTTCTCCATAGTGGCTGTATCAATTTACATTCCCACCAGCAGTGCAGGAGGGTTCCCTTTTCTCCACACCCTCTCCAGCATTTATTATTTCTAGAGTTTTTGATGATGGCCAATCTGACCGGTGTGAGATGATATCTCATTGTCGTTTTGATTTGCATTTCTCTAATGATTAATGATGTTGATCATCCTTTCATGTGTTTGTTGGCGATCTGTATATCTTCTTTGGAGAAATGTCTATTTAGAAAACTAGTTATTTTTAAAGACTAATAAATTCAACAAACCTCTGTCAAGATTGATCAAGGAAAAAGGAAGAGAGTTTGCATACAGTAGCACATAGAAAGAAAGAGAGATCTGATAAATAAAACAACAGATTTTCCTAAGAATCTAGATTTGGAAGAGGAGTTAATCTTCACTTACTCCACCAATAATCTTCACTTACTCCACCAATTTAAAAAGTGATGGAATTCTCATTCACCTTAAGAGTGTCTATAATCATGTGTAGCTACGTAACTATTCCAGCATTACAGTGGGCTTACAATAGGCAGATGTGGATCAAATTACACATCTACAACAGCAGGACTATGAGAATCCAATTCAGTTTTCCAAATATTTATTGAAGCTTAACTCTGTTGCAAACCTTGTGCTATAAGCTTTATTTGCCTTCTAATTTAATCTTCACAGCAATCTTGTAAGGTAAGAACTATTATTATTTTGCCCTTTTTTTTTTCAGATGAGGAAACTTCAACATGAGGAATTAAATAATCTGTCCAGAGTCAACTAGCTTGTAAGTGATAGAGCTGGAATCATCCCAGGTACTCGGAGCCTCAGTTTCTCATCTGTAGAAGGTAACTAAGTGACCTCTATCTCAGAGGGAGGACATCAGAACAAAGACATCAGGAGGGTGAATGTTGAAAATTACAAAAGGTGGATGAATATTACCTGGTCTCCAGAGACAAACAGATCTGGTTCAAGTCAGTCTCTGCAACTGAGAAGTGGTCTTGAGTGAGTCTCTAAACCTCCATTTACAGTTGCCAGATTTAGCAAGGAAAAATACAGGAAGTTGAATTAAATTTGATTTCAGATGAACAATGAATAATTTTTAGCATAAGTATGTCCTAGACCATATCGGGGACATAATTATACTAAAAAAATGTTCATTTGAAATTCAAATTTAACTGGGCAGCCTATATTTTATCTAGCAGCCCCACCTCTGTTTTCTTATCTGAAAAGATGCATAAGGTGGAAAATAACTGCCCAGCACATTAGTGTCACTGAGTGTGCTAATTGTCTCCAAATATCCATCCTCTATCCTCTTCTCCCTTACTAACAGAACCCTGATTTGTAGCTGAGCATATAGCTACCCAACTAAATAACTACATTTCCTAACCTTTCTTGCAGGAAGTTGTGGTCACGTGATTTAGTTCTGTCCAATGAAGCAGTCAGAGGACTATAGAGTGGATTCCCCAGAACTTGCCTTGAAAGTTAATCAAAGGATATGTCCATCCTTTATCTCCTTTTCCTCCATTCTATTTCCCAAAACATGAATGTGATGGCTGGAATTCAAATAGCTATCTAGACCATGTGGATTAGCCATGAGGCTTGTGTCTGTCCTATGGTCTGCAGTCACAAGAGTTGGAAAGACTGGGAAGTAATGACCATTAGCAGTGATCCTTAACTTGCCTGCATATTAGAATCATGTGGGCAGCATTTAAAACTCCCAATATCTCAAATGATCAAATTAGAAACTTTGTTGGCGTATGTATGTTTAAACGCCACATAGGGTTACATTATTTGGCCAAAGTTGAGAATAGCTGTTTTAAGTTCTCTTCTTTTTATTTTATTTATTTATTTTTCATTGAAGTATAGTTGATTTACAATGTTGTGTTAGTTTCACGTGTACAGTAAAGTGATTGAGCTATATATATACTATATGTATAATTAATATACATAAAAATATTAAACATACATTTATATATATAAATATTCTTTTTCAGATTCTTCTCCCTTTTAGTTTATTATAAAATACTGAGTATAGTTCCCTGTGCTATACAGTAGCTCCTTGTTATTTATCTATTTTATATATAGTAGTGTGTATGTGTTAATCCCAAACTCCTAATTTATCCCTCCTTCCCCTTTCCCCTTTGGTAACCATAAGTTTGCTTTCTAAATCTATGGGTCTATTTCTGTTTTGTATATAAGTTCATTTGTATCATTTTTTAAAGATTCTAAATATGAGTGATACCATATATTTGTCTCTTTCTGATTTACTTCACGTAGTATGATAATCTCTAGGTCCATCTGTGTTGTTGCAAATGGCATTATTTCATTCTTTTTTATGGCTGAGTAATAGTCCACCATATATATATATATATATATATATATACACACCACATCTTCTTTATCCACTTATCTGTTGATGGACATTTATGTTGCTTCCATGTCTTGGCTATTGTAAATAGTGCTGGCTGCAGTGAACATTGGGGTGCATGTATTTTTTGAATTATGGTTTTCTCTGGATGTAAGCCCAGGTGTAGGATTGCTGGATCATATGGTAACTCTATTTTTGGTTTTTTAAGGAACCCCCATACTGTTCTCTATAGTGGAGAACCCACGAATTTACATACCCACTAACAGTGTAGGAGGGTTCCCTTTTCTCCACACCCTCTCCAGCATTTATTATTTGTAGACTTTCTGATGATGGCCATTCTGACTATTGTGAGGTGATAGCTCATTGTAGTTTTGATTTGTATTTCTCTAATAATTAGCGATTTCTCTAATAATGAAGTTCTGTTCTGTGTTTCCCAATGTTCAATGAATAACAAGAGTCACTATACCCTTCCATGCCCATCCAATGGAAATTATAATTCAGTAAGTTTACATTGGGGCCCAGGAATCTTGTTTTGTTTTTGTTTTCACTCAGCACTCCAGAAGATGCTTATCTTTAGTCATGTTTGGGAAACACTGTCAAGGTCAGTGTGTCTGGGTCTATACACCTAAAATTATAATGAGCATGAAAATCACTTGGAGAGCTTTTTTTTTAAACAACTTTATTGACATATATTTTACATATCATAAAATTCACCCATTTTACATGCACAATTCAATGCTTTTCAGTAACTTTACTGAATGGCACCATAAATCAGTTTTATATATATATATATATATATATATATATATATATATATATATATTTTTTTTTTTTTTTTTTTTGCGGTATGCGGGCCTCTCACTGGTGTGGCCTCTCGCGTCGTGGAGCACAGGCTCCGGACACGCAGGCTCAGCGGCCATGGCTCACGGGCCCAGCCGCTCCACAGCATGTGGGATCTTCCTGGACCGGGGCACGAACCCGTGTCCCCTGCAACGGCAGGCGGACTCTCAACCACTGCGCCACCAGGGAAGCCCAGTTTTATATTATTTTCATTGCCCCAGTAAGATCCCTCCTGCCCACTGACAATTAACCCCCATTACACCCAGGTGCAGACAACCACTAATCTACTTTCTGTCTCTATAAAGTTTGCCTTTTCTGGACATTGCCTATAAATGGAATCATACACTATGTGGTCTTTTGTGTCTGGCTTCTTTCACTTAGCATCAAGTTTTTGAAGTTTGTCCATGACATAGCATTTACCAGAAGTTCATTCCTTTTTTGCTGAGTGGCATTTAGAGAATTTGTTAAAACCCAGAACTAGCAGAGTGGGATGCACCCCTCAGAGATTCTCATTCAGTACAATTTGCATTTCTAACATGCTCTCAGGTGGTACTGATATTGTTGGTGCACACACCACACTTGAGGAGCACACTGGTCCAGGAAATGCCAAGCCACAACTGCCTGACACACCTGTCTACTAAATACCATTCCCCACCAAGTGACAGGATATCCTTATGAAGATTCTCTGGGCATCTTGTTTCATCCTGAGGAGGCTTATTGCTGGAAGTCGCCTTTTATTTTTCCTTTGTCATCCACTGACAAAGGTATCACCGCACACACGTCCCTGCAAAATTCTCAGAAGCCATTTAGAAAAATAGAGAAACCAGGTCATCGACACGTGGGAGCATTACATTTGCCCAATAACTGGGAAGAAAATGTGAACTTCACTAATAAGTTGAAGGATAAAAATTAAAATCATATTAACCTATGAAATTGTCAATGATGGATTTAAATATCAAATGCTCGGTGTTGAGGAGGGCATCGTGAAATAAGTGCCCCCATTTACAGCTGGTGGAAGATTAATTGGTAAAAACATTTTGGAGGGTAGCATGCAATAGCGTCTATATCAAGATCCTTAAAATGCTCATGCTCCGTTCTCTTCCTGATTCTATTTTTTAAGTTAATCCTAATAAAATAAATAGAAACACACACATGGACAATTTTGTCTAAGGCAGTGTTGTTTTTCATGTTGAAAAGCTAACTGCAAATTAAGTGTTCAGAGCAGTAGGGAGAGGGGCTACACATATTTTAATGCATTCAATATAGTATAGAGGACAAGAGGAGTGATTTTTGCTCTAATTTAAAAGAGTTCAAGTCCCAGCTGTGCCAATTGCTGGCTGCATAACTGTGGGCAAATCACTTAATATCTCTCCGCCTTGGTTTCCTCATCTGTAAAATGGATATAATAATATTAACTACCTCCAAATGTGTAATGGTTAATTTTATGTGTCAATTTGACTGGGACACAGGGCACACAGATATTTGCTACAACATTATTATAGGTGTTTCTATGAGGGTGTTTTGGGGGAGCTTAGACTAATTTAAGTAAATTGTCCTTCCTTAATGTGGGCCTCGTTTAATCAATCGATGGCATGAATAGAAGGAAAAAGGCTGACACTTCTCCAGATAAGAGAGAATTCCTCCTACCTGACTCCTTATGAGCTGGGACATTGTGTTTTCCCAGCCCTTGAGATTCTACTGAAACATTGGTTCTCCTGGGTCTCCAGCTTGCTGACTGCAGGTCTCTGGACTTGTCAACCTCCATCATCACAGGAGCTGATTTCTTATAATAGATCTCTTTCCATAGATAGATAGATAGATAAAGTATATTTGTTTTATATGTGTGTGTGTGTGTGTATATATATATATATATATATATCCTATTGGTTCTATTTCTCTGGAGAACTCTGGCTAATACAAAATGGCAGTATGGTGATCCCTCAAAAAATTAAAAATAGATTTACCGTATGACCGAGGAATCCCACTTCCAGGTATATATCAAAAGAAGTGAAAGCAGGGACTCAAACAGATATTCGTACCTCCTCGTTCATAGCAGCATAATTCACAATAGCCAAAGGGTGGAAGCCACTCAAGCGTCCACTGATTGATGAATGGGTAAACAAAATGTGGTCTATATACATACAATGGAATGTTATTCAGGCTTAAATAGGAAGGAAATTTCGGATACACGCAACAATGTGAATTAACCTTGAAGATACTATGCTAGTCACAAAAGGACAAATACTGTATGATTCCACTTATATGAGGCACCTAGAACAGTCAGATTCATAGACAGAAAGGAAAATGGTGGTTACCAAGGGCAGAAAGAAGGGGAATGGAGAGTTGGTGTTTAATGGGTACAGGTTCAGTTTGGGAAGATAAAAAAGTCTAGAGATGAATGGTGGTAATGATTGCACAATATTGTGAATATACTTCATGCTACAGAATTATACACTTAAAAATGGTTAAAATGGCAAATGTTATGTATACGTTACCACAATAAAAAAAAAAGGAAAGAAAATCACTTTCCTCATAGAGTCTCTGTGAGAAATAAATGAGTTAAGATATGTAAAATGGCACACACAGTAAGCATGATATAAATGATATTTGTTTCACAAATAAAGACCTCACATATTGATATTTTCAAAGTACATTAACACATAAAAATACTCATGAGAGAAGGTAAAATTAAAATGCAGAATACAAAACGATGCATTACCAGTATAATTCCAATTTTGCTTGAAGTGTTTTAAAGATCTATGTATACCTATGCATAGAAAAGAAAGGATGTGATCAAGAGCAGTAAAATGTTAACCCAATTCGTTCTGGGTGAAGACATTACGTGTGACATTTGTTTGCCTTGATATATTCTGATTTTCACAATTCTGACAAAGGACTGTGTTATTTTCATAAGCTTCAGCCCTAAATGATGACTTTAGGTGATTAAGGGGAGCTTATCTGTGTCCACTATCCTTGATCCTTCCTCGTTAACTGGAAGTGACTTTCTCCTTCCAGGTGGAGAGATGACCAGCGTGCCATCTCCGTGCACTGTTTATATCCCCCAAACACTTCATCTGTGTGTCCAAGACAGATGAAGGGTCTCTGTAGTAGAGACACTCCTTGGAGCATTTGTTTCACATCCTGCCTTCAGAAGAATTTTGAGAAGCCACAAAGATCTGGAGACTACAGATAGGAAACAGGAGTCAGGCAAGAAATGTGGCTCCTGTCAGACATGGGCAAACTTGGCACTTTTGTGTATGTTCCACTTTTTTGTCAGTTTCATGGACATCAGGGACCTCACCCCATGTCCTGTGTAATCAGGGCTTAGTTGGACATCTCTGAGACTGTACTAATCTCTGGGCTCTCTGCTGTCAATCACGTCTTCTCTTGCCTTCTGTATAACTGGAGGGTTTCAGAAGAAAAGCAAAACTCCAGAGAATGTCACTTCACGTCCTTCAAAATTTGGCCTCAATTCTCATCACCTTGCTCCAGGTATCCTGTATCTAAAACATGCTGAGGCGGGAGATAGATGGGCTCCAGGCTAGACATTTACAACTGACCTCCTGTTCACACCTCCTGGGGTGAGAAGAAGATGGGCTCCAGGCCGGACATTCATTACCAGCCCCCTGTTTACATTTCCTGAAGCAAGAGACAAAAGGGCTCCAGGACTACATATTTATGACCGGACTCCTGTCTATATTTAGAGATCTGCACCTCAGTATAAAACCAGCAACAGGAATAAGGTAAATAACCGGACATTGGGCATTTTTATGGCAGGGACAGAGTGGGGCTAAACCCTATTAAAGGATCAAGAGGTCACACACTTCCCATCCTTGGGACAAGGGAAACACTACGCATACGCAAAAGCCTTCACGGAGTCAAAAAGGCAGGAGATGCCAGACCATAGTAAGTCCTGCTATCCCCGCCACCCCCCCCCCCCGAGGCCTTTGCAGTGGGATCCATCTTAACTAAAGGGTGCGTACACACCCAGCGGAGTGTCCAGAGGCAAATTAGCCATGGGGTCAAAACAATACGATTGCCCAAAAAGAAGACAAAGACCCGGAAGCCTGCCCCCTCATAAAGGATTTAAACTTCCCAAAGGCGCGACTCTCAGAGTTTGCCCGTGCATCTTTCCGCATGTACTTTGCTTTTCCAATAAACTTTTTACCTTTGTCTTTACCTCCTGCATCCTTGCCTGAATTTTTTCCCGACAAGGCACGTAAGAACTAGGGACGCAGGCCCTAGCTGCTGGGCCCTGTGGCCCAGTGGTTAGGACTCCCGGTCCGGCACCTAAGGTCTTTCTTCCTGCCACCGCTTGCTGCTGCCTGCGTCCGAAACCAATACCAGCTACAGCTTTCCACCATCCTAAGCTGGCAATGTTCACACCATGCTTGTGCTTTTCTCTCTGCCCAGATGTATTCTTCCCAGTCTTCTGCATTTGTCAAAATACTTCCCATTTTTCAAGGCCCCACGTGGACTGTCATCTTTGGGCGGCCTTTCCCTGCTCTCCAGGCAGAGTGGAGATCTGCATCCTCTGAGTTGCCCGGGCAGTTGGCAAACACCCAAACGATTCTCTTGTGTTGTATCTCCCTAGACAATTAGAATGTGAGCTTCCTAAGAGCAGGGATGGTACTCAGCTTTGTAGCAGGAGCTCAGTGAACACAGATCTGATATTAAAGTAGTCTGTTCCGTTTCCCCTCAGCTGTGACATATCCGTAATGGTATCCAGAAGCTCAGATGTTAAATGCAGAGACCATTCTCGTCGACTTTGCTTGGTTGGCAGGAGAATGTGAAGCTCCAATAAGTTACTGAAAATCTCTTATTCAGAGAGTTTCAAAATGATCCCAAAGGATCGTGATGATAACCATGAACTTGCCTGACTCCAACGAAGCAAGCTGGGCCCAAAACAGTGCTGTGGGCACAGCTTTGCTTTACACTGCTAGAAATGAAATCTTTTCAACTGCATTCACCTGAATAATTGAATGGTTCCTTGCTTGGGAGAGGAACAATTGAGTATTCAACTGTTGGGAGAGGAACAACTGAGTGCTCTCCATTGTTTGGGAGAGGACTGATTGAATGTGCCATTGCTTGAGAGAGGAACAACTGAGCATGAAACTGTTGGGAAGAGAAATAATTAGGCATTCCATTGTTTAGGAGAGGAACAATTTAATATCCCATTCCTTGGGAGAACATCTTAAGACAGACTTTCACCAATTTAGGATGCTGTTCTACCTAAAAATGTTACTTTGCAAGTCATTTATTTGTTTGGAACAGAGAACACCTTTACCCAGAGAAACAATGTTTGTAATGATTTATAGATTTGTAGGTTTCTAGAGTAGCACCTTCACCCCCTCAACATCTATTACCTTTCCATTATATTTGAAGTAGAATGCTGGCTTCAATTTCACTTTCACCACACCACTTCTGATAGTGCATCAGTAAGGAAATGCATACCTAAATTCAGCCCTGGATGGTGAGAGTTTGCATTCCCTGCCTTCTCTGCAAAAATGTGACCTCTTCTTTCACTGTCCCTGTCATTTCATTCCTTCACAGGTAGAACAGACTAGATAGCCCAGCCTGGTCACTCTCTCAACCACTCTATGTAAATTGAAATCAGTTCTGTGTATTTGCAATCAAAGAAAGGAACTCTCTAGGCCATTCACTCCTCAGGATGTCCTGAATGTCCAAAAGTCAGTGCTACACCTCAGGTTACTAGAGTTCCATTGCTTTATATTTCTAATCTTCCAAGAGCGAGTGACAGTGAGTTGTACCATCTGCTAAGCCACTGGGACAAGATTTCTTTTTTTTTTTCTCTAGATTTTTTTTTTTTTAAATATAGTTGATTTACAATGTTGTGCAATTTCTGCTGTACAGCAAAGTGACTCAGCTATACACATATACACATTCTTTTTTTATATTCTCTTCCATTATGGTTTATCCCAGGAGAGTGTATATAGTTCCCGGTGCTATACAGTAGGACCTTGTTGTTTATCCATTCTAAATGTAACAGTTTGCATCTACTGACCCCAAACTCCCAGTCCATCCCTCTCTCCCCGCCTCCCCCTCGGCAACCACAAGTTTGTTCTCAATGTCTCTGAGTCTGTTTCTGTTTCATAGATAAGTTCATTTGTGCCATATTTTAGATCCCACATATAAGTGGTATCATATGATACTTGTCTTTCTCTTTCTGATTTACTTCACTTAGTAAGGGACAAGATTTCAAAGCATTCACTTTCTCGGAGCTAGTTGCCTCTTCTAAGCACAAAATAAATCTCTGACAGTGACAATGTCCTTCAGATAGGATTTTAAACACATCCTTCCATCTTTCCTTCTCTCCATCTTTATATCTGTGATAATTGTTTGCAAAACTGGCTGCCATAGTTACCCCCCCTGTGACCACACCCTTGGGTGGCCCCCTCCCATGCTGACTCTGGGCTTAGTCATATAACTTGATTGATCAATAAGACAACAGAGAATGCAATGCAAGCAGAGAATTGAAAACTGTTTATGTATTTAGGGCTTGCTCTATCTATTCTTAAAACTCAGCTATCATGTGAGCAAGCCTAGCTTGATGGATGACGGAAGACACATGGCCATGTTACCCCTGTTGCCCCAACTGATGGGCTTTCAACTTCCAGGTGTATGAGTGAGGTCACAGATGACTCACTCAGTCACCAGTCACTCTACCAGGTGACAACAAGCTCATGAGCAAGCCTAGCAAAGGTCAGCCAAGCTGGCTGGCCCAAACCAAAAGAAATAGTTGCTCCATGGAATCAGAAGCTGAAAAAAAGGTTGTTATCTTAATCCAGTGAGTTTTGGGCTGTTTTATTACACAGCAAAAGTGAACTGGTACGGGAATTGATACCTAAAAGTTGGGAGCTGCTATAACTAAAATCTAAAACATGTGTCATTGGCTTTGGGACCAATGGATGGAGCCCAGAGAAAAGGCAAGGGAAGTGTTAGTGAAGACTAGGAAAGTGGTAAGCAAACTGTTAGTGGAAACTGGAAAGTGGTGAGGAAACTGCAATAGAAATATCAAAAAAATTACCTATGATGTATAGTGGTGGAACAATTAGTAACACTGACATCTGTGGTAATACATGATAGTGAACGTACTTTAGGACCTTAGCAAAATTATTTCCAAGCATATTGTTGAAAGAGTCAATTGGCTTATGCCTGTGATCAGATACAGGAAAAAGAGAAGGTAATTAAAGGAAGAATTGTTCATTTTGCAAGTAGAATTTTGAAGGCACAGAAGGGTCTGGATTTGCTGCATCATAACATAAATGTGTTTTTCAATCCCAGTCCCAGTTTTTCAATCCCAGTAAAAGATTCTCAAAGTAAGTGATAACTTCAAAGTAAAGGTGAATTAAGGATATGGCTCTCAGAAATTTCATAGAGACCTCTGAAAAATTTAATGTGCTACCTGTCGGACATTCTTAGCTAGAGAAAAGGGCTTAGAAGAATCTTACAGCAATCGTCCCAGAATAGAGACAGGCTTTATATATTTTTGCAAGACAGAGGTCTTACAATTTGATACATAGAAAACCCACAAAGTGTTGAGGGACTCGTATCAGTAAAAGGGCCCTCCGCTTTGACTGGAGTTGACTGATGTTGCTCAAATTGCTAAAAGGCATCTAGGGTTCCCACTTTAGGTGCGCATAAAGCAAGCAAAAAAAATCTACTCAGCTGCCAACACAGGTCATTTCTTATGGAAAAGAAAGAATACCTCAAAGGTAGGGTTGAGAGCCAAGATTATGGACCCTTGAAAAATAATAGACTTGGAGTCCCTCTCAAGATGTTAAACTGAGTCCTGATCAAGGAACATTTATGGTCTCCACAGTAGGTATACAGGGCAACATCTGCCTGGAAGGGTTTCAGAAATGCTATGGACCATGATTGCTATGTGCCTCCCATTATTTTCATTTTTATGATTGTCCTTCCCTGTGTCAGTATGGCATTTTGTGGGTCAGTTATCTCTCTTCTAGTTTAAGATCTCTAGATCAAGGGGACCCACATTCAAAGAGCTGCACCCATGGAGCCTCATCCATATCTGGACCTCGTGTAGTTCAGGAGATCCTAGGCTTTAATCCTGATGCTCTAACTGGATGATATTTTAGAGGATCCAGAGATGGAGCAAACATATTTTGCATGTGGGCGCAATGTAATTTATTTTGCACAGGGCAGACTGTGGTAGACTGTAAAGGTAGCCAAAGATTCTTCTTAAAAAGGCTTGCACACTGGGGTTTTCACTCTCTTGCTTCTCTTGGAACCTGCCATCATTTGCATAAGCATGGGCTAGCCTGATGTGTGAAAAAGCTTTAGCTAGCCTGCTGGATGATAATAGATGTGTGGCACAGTTGCCTCTGCTGCTCCTAGACAGAAAACCACCAGAAATTTGAGTGAAGCCATCTAAGACCAGCCAACCTACCAATACCAAACAATACAAAGTGAACGCAAACATATGAGCAAACTCTGCTGAGATTCATTGAGCCCCGCCCATGCAGATCTACCCATAAGAAATGTGAGCAAAAACGGACATACCTCCAAATACCTATGATCTACTATTAACCACCTTATTAAAACGGTACCATAAAACCATTGGAATAAATTATACATATTCTAATTTGGACACTTTAAACATGCTCCATCTATACCATGTACTTACCACTCCCCTCATCCATTCAAAACAATGTTTCCTCCTTTATTTATTACAGAGAAAAGTTTCACCTCTTCCCCATCTAGACTGTAAACTCCTTTACCAAAACATAAGGCATAGTGGTTAATCGCACATAATTTGGAGTCACACTATCTGGGTTCAACACTCAACTTCATGACTACAATTTCTGTGACTTTGAGTAAGTCATGTGACCTCACTCAATTTTCTTAGCCCTAAAATTGGGATAAAATATTACTCACCTCTAGGGCTGTGGGAGAATTACATGAAGTAATATGTGTTATCTGCTGACAATAGTGCCTGGCACTTACTGACAGTGAGTTATATGTGTTTCCATTATTTGAGGTCCAAGATGAGTTTTAGACAATGCCAGATGCCCCTCACTTCCTGGTGCTTTGATTGGTAACACATATCTATAAATAAGTAATCATTAATCAAAGATGCGGGGAATTCCAGGGATTAATTAGACTATGAGGCAGCGAATAATAGATGTAATATATTCATAATGTTGTCATTATATGGTATTTGTGCAGCACTTTTCCTTTGAGGATCTGGAAGTGTTCCTCAACCATTATCACAACCATCTCTGCCACCTGCCCCGTTAAGTTCTAAGCTTAAAAGTGGGTAGGTGACTTTTTACACATTAGTGCTGTATTTTATTACTAGAATCTCCCTTCTTATGCAGAGAAAACAAGAAAACACCTGTCGTACCATCTCAGAGTCTGGCCAAGGCTGAGAAGAGCAGCCTCCAGATACTCATAACCCACCTTCTTGATAGAATCTACCATGTGGTGTGAGGGCACTGCTTTTCAAAAGACCTTTATCAAATCCCTGGACAATCAAGCAGCACGGTATCTTTGAAGGCAAAGTTACAACATTGTTGCATGAGACAAAATCTGGAAATGAGTCCTCCATAAGCCAGCACGGGTGGAATCTCCCTATAGACAGAGGAAGGATGAATAGGTAATTCCATGAAAAGAGGAAGCTTCCTCGATACAAGGAGTCTTCTTCGTTTCCTCAGACATGAGGCATATCATCCTCAAGTCACCTGTGGTCCCAATAAGAATGAGTACCACTGAACAAGTTGGGCATAGCTTGTTGGTATCAATAAACACCTGCATTGACTTAATCTGTCCTTCTTGCAACCTGGATATTTGTAAAATATGATCCTTGACTCTGCATCAGAATCTCCAGGGAGCCCACTAAAAGTTCTGATGCTGAGTTCAACCCAGACGTATGGAGTCCGTGCCCCTAGGGTGGGTGGGGCCTGGGAAGCTCCTCTTAATGGTCTCCCCAGATGCCCCTTGTGCACGCTAATGTGTAGCTCGGGTGATGACTGTGCTGTAATGACAAGAAGCACAGCGAGGAGACTTACATGAGGAAATGGTGCATCAAATATCCATTCTTAACAAGTTCCTCCTGTAATTAAAGAGAGATAGAGAGAGTGAATGTCTGTACAGAACACTTTTTACATCAAGATCTGACACACATACCCATAAACATACACACTTAACCAAAACAAAATTTTCTGGAAATAATACTTACAAAAACTTCCTGACACAACTTGAATTTCTTCTATCTTTTCAGTATATTTTTTTAAGAATCCAGTCACATTCAAGTAAATTGGTTTTTTTCCACCCACCGATGGATTGCAAAAAGCATTGGTGTGGAAGAATTGGTGTGGTGGTGATAGTGGAAGTAAAGGTACGCAAGAATAAAAGCTTGGGGGGTTCCCTGGTGGCGCAGTGGTTGAGAGTCCGCCTGCCGATGCAGGGGACGCGGGTTCGTGCCCCGGCCCGGGAAGATCCCACACTCCGCAGAGAGGCTGGGCCCGTGAGCCACGGCCGCTGACACTGCGCGTCCGGAGCCTGTGCTCCGCAACGGGAGAGGCCACAACAGTGAGGGGCCCGCGTACTGAAAAAAAAAAAAAAAAAAAAATCAAAGCTTGGGCAATGAGAGCAAGTGACTAGTATTGATCAGAAAGAAGATATAAAAGAACATCCTTTCCTCCTCTTGTCTCAGCGATGATTGTCTAGTCCCTTTCATGAAATGGATGTTATGAATCCCCCAAGATAGCCAACCACCTTGGGGAAAATGAATTGAGAACAAGAATAGTAGTTAGACAGGAACCAAACACACTGACCTGTGAGAAGGGAGTAGAGTAAGATGATTTTGCTATTTGTGGAGACTCTTAGGTTTATACCAAAGTTGTTTCTCATGTAGGAAAAATTGTGCTTAGGTCAATATGAATCTGCAAAGAGTCAGGAGAAATCAAGTTCTGCGTTGTGGCCAAAACACCTAATTTTCCACAACATTCCTTTGTTCGTTCAACAAATATGTATTGAGTGCCTAGCAGAACTAAGGATAGAGCAGTGAACAAAAAAGACAAAATCTCCCGCCTTCATGGAGCTCATATTCCAGCGGAAGAAGGCAGAAATCTTTTTTAAGTGAGCAGCATATGTGATATGTTTAATGTAGGTGTTAAGGAAATAAGGAAGAAAGAGTGACAGGAGGTGTGGGGAAAGGGCTTCAGTTGTAGATAGGGGTGGCCAGAGAAGGTCTCACTTAAAAGTGCCTGTAGAGAGTAGAATTGCGCCCCCCCCAAAAAAGATATGCCTAAGTCCTTACCCCTGGTACCTGTTAATGTGACCTTATTTGGAAACAGGGTCTTGGTAGACGTAACCAAATTGAGATGAGGACGTACTGGGTTAGAGTGGGTCACCATCTGATGACTATTGTCCTTATAAGAAGGAAATTTGGGCATAAACATGGAGAAGAGGGCAGCACGTGAAGAGAGAGAGACACACGGGAAAGGCAGCTATGTGACAGCAGAGGCAGAGATTGGAGTGGTGCGATTGCAAGGATTACCGACAGCCACCAGAAGCTAAGAAGAGGGAAAAAAGACGAATCCTCCTCTAGAGGCTTCAGAGAGACAGTGGCTCTTCCAACAACTTGATTTTGGATTTCTAAGCTCCAGAAAGGAGAGAGAACAATTTCTGTTGTTTTAGGCTACCCATTTTGTAGGACTTTGTTATGGCAGCCGTAGGCAATGAATGCAACGGCATTTGAGGATATTTATGAAAGCAATGAGAGAGCATCCCATGTGGATATCTGGAGGGAAGAGAATTCCAGGCACAGGGAACAGCCAGTGCAAAGGCTCTGAGATGGGAGCCTGCCTGACACGTTCAGTGATGAGCCAGGAGACCTGTGTGGCCGAAGCAGGGTGAGCAAGAGGAATGGCAGACAATGAGCTCGGAGAATCAGTGGAGCCAGGTCACACTTGGCTCTGTAGTTTTATAAAAAGTCCAGTGCTTACTTTGAGTAAAAGGGGGAGCATTGAACAGAGGGGTTACTTGATGTGACTTCCATACGAAGTAGGATCACTCCATCTTCTGCAAAGAGAATAAGTTAAAGTAGAGTCAGTGTGGAAACAAGGAGATTAGTTAGGAAGCTATGCAAACGATCCAGGAGAGAGATAATGGTGACTTAGATCAGAATGTGGCAGCGTTGGTGGTGAGAAAGGGTTAGGTTCTGAATAGGTTTTAGGTATTGTCAACAGGATGTTCAGTCAATCGACCCCCACAGCTGTCCCCAGAACATCCCAATCCTGATCTCTATCACTGTAGATCAGATTTGCATTTTGCGTCTTGTGTTTTTTGCTCAGCAAAATGTGTTTGAGATTCATCTACGTCAGTGAATGTACCAGTAGTTATATTATTGCTAAGTACCACCACTATATGGATGTCAAATAATTTATGTATCAAGTCGTCAGTTGATGGACCATTGGGCTATCTCCAGTTTTGAGCTATTATGAATAAAGCTTTCAGGAAAAGTGATTTACAAGTCTTTGTGTGGATATGTTTTCATTTCTCTTGGGAAAATGTCTAGGAGTGGTATGGCTGGGTAGTGTGGTAAGTAAATGCTAAACTTTTTAAGAAACCATCAAACAATTTTCCAAGTGATTGTATCATTTTATATTCTCATCAGCAGTGTATGATTTCCAGTTGATTCATATCCCTGACAACACATGGTATGGTCAATCTTTTCTGATTTCAGGCATTCTGCTAGGTATGTAGTAGTGTCTCATTATGGTTTTAATTTTCCTTTTCTTCATCTCCAGTGTTGTTGAGTATCTTTTCATGTGATTGTTGGCAATTCACTCATCTTCCTTTGAAGGAAGGAAATCTATAGTTTTATTGCTGTATAAATATACAATAAATGGAACATGCTTAAAGTGTGTAATCTGATAACTTTTGATATAGAGATACCTGTGAAACCATCTGTAACCTTCCTTCAAAGAGTGTTGGACTTTGTTCTAGCAAGTGTTTAAGTTACTGGATAATTACCCATTCTTTCTGAGGTTTGTTTTGAAGCTTCATTAGGTTGCGTTTACAGTAGACTTTAATCCAGGCTAGTTTATCCTTACTACTAAAGTAAGGATATCCTTACTTTAAGGATCCTTAGTACTAAAGACCCCTCTGGGGTCTCTACTGAATGCCTGATGTTCAACAAGGACTCTCCACTCAAGCTGGTGGGAGATCTAACGTCTCCAGCCCTTTATGGGATCTGGGAATTATTTAACTTACAGCTCCCTGGTTGTTCTTTGCCCAACCTTGCGGTTATACCGTATGGATTTGTGTAATTTATCAGTGATTTAGTATTTGTCAACAGACTCAAGAAAACCGTGTTCAGATGTCTGGAGCTTTCTTTTTACTGCATTCTCTTCTCTGATTCTCTTTCCCACAAATTCCAGCCGTTCATCTCCTCAAACTCCGATCTTTGTCTTCTCAACTTGGTAAGACCATAATGTTTTTCCTGAGATCCCCCTCGCTGCATCAGGGTCTAAAGAGTGCCTCCATGGAGGAATCCAGAGCACTCACTGAGCTCACGATCTTTCAGGAATCAGACTCTACTATCTTTTGTTCAATGTCTGAAACCTGGGTTTTTTCCTATATATTTTGTCCAGTTTTCTAGCTGTTTACAGCACGAGGGTTAGACTTGTCCCAGTTATTCCATTATAGCCAAAGTAAAAATCTTGTTTGGCTTAAGTATGTTTATGAACACAGATTTAAATATATTTTGTAGTCTCTTTTTTGCCAATAGATGCCTCATAAAGGTGGCTTCCAAGTCTTTTGGACATATTCCCATTAAGTTATAACCGCTTTCTGGGTTCTAGAAAATGGTCCAGGCTCATCTTATTATTTTGTCTGTCCAAGATCTGGAGTTAGACATTTCTACAGAGCGCCCTAGTTTCTTCTATTTGGAAGTGGGATTTGGGGACCACACTATGAGTGCTAGGGGTACTCACCGCTACAGGATTAGGCATTGTATCTAGTTCTCTTCAGTGGGCTAAGCTAGAAAATAAGGTTTTTGTTTTCTTTTTCATTGGAGGAAATTCATTATGAGTCATACTCAAACTTCTAAATCAAATTCAGGACTAAGGAGTTTTTACTTATTCTCTTCCACCTGACACCTTTACATCTTCCCCCCACACTAATAATTCTAGTTCTCAAGATACCAATATAAGCACTCAACTTATCCCACAATGTACACACAGAAGTCTCAGAATAAACATACCAACACTACACCAACATTACCACTACTGCAGATGTTTAAGTGAATTCTACAGCTATTTTTATCCATGGAGTATATGCCACTAGAGATGCAGTCAAATTATTGTGTTTTGAAGTCACTCGAAATAATTCTTCTCTAGTTATTGAACACACAATTAAAATTCATTTCTTTCACTTTGCTTTCAATCTTTAGAGATTGCTATCTTCTAAATGTGATTTTGCTTTGTAATTATGTAAAATGTCTTTCTGATTCCAGAGTTGAGTCTAATTCAGAGGTATTTAACTTCACCCCCTATGTCCCTCATTTTGTTTCTTCACTGCTCTTAGAGGTATGTGGAACCTTCTTCATTTGCGTTTTTGGTTTATCTTCCCAGCATTATTATAAATATGGACCTAGAGTCTGTCATACAGAG
Organism: Physeter macrocephalus; assembly: GCF_002837175.3. Classification (NCBI taxonomy): domain Eukaryota; kingdom Metazoa; phylum Chordata; class Mammalia; order Artiodactyla; family Physeteridae; genus Physeter; species Physeter macrocephalus. The sequence goes on along the minus strand of NC_041219.1, from coordinate 41,482,806 downwards.
TGAAGTCAGAAAGAGAAAAACAAACACCGTATGCTAACACTTATATATCGAATCTAAGGAAAAAAAAAAGGTTCTGAAGAACCTAGGGGCAGGACGAGAATAAAGAAGCAGACGTAGAGAATGGACTTGAGGACACGGGCAGGGGGAAAGGTAAGCTGCGACGAAGTGAGAGAGTGGCATGGACATGTCTACACTACCAAATGTGAAATAGCTAGTGGGAAGCAGCCGCATAGCACAGGGAGATCAGCTCGGTGCTCTGTGACCACCTAGAGGGGTGGGATAGGGAGGGTGGGAGGGAGGCGCAAGAGAGAGGGGATATGGGGATATATGTATGCATATGGCTGATTCACTCTGTTGTACAACATAACCTAACACAGCAGTGTGAGGTAATTATACTCCAATAAATGTGTATTAAAAATAAATATTCATATATATACATATATGATTTATGTCCTCACCCATATTTTCTTAAATTACACGTTTTTGTCCATTTTGCTTAATTTACGTCCAGAATATATTTTGAGACCATTCCACTGCTGTTTATAAACATACTCCTTCTTATAGCCATGCGGCCATACCAAAGTTTATTCAACTAGTGCCTTGTTGCACCGCATTTAAGTTTTCCCACTCTTTCATGCATCTCTCTTTTTGCCCAAGAGTATTTTTAGGCTCTTCTTTAAATTTTATGAAATCTTTGACGCTACAGACAACATGAATCTCTAAAGATAAGTTGGGAGGTAACAGAGGGAGAGAAATCCACCCTGTTTATGTCTTATTTCAACTTCACGAGTGCTATTGACCCTGTGCTATGTCCAAAGCACTGTGCTAAGTGTCACAGGGGACACCAAGATAAAGAGAACCGTCTTGCCCTAAGGGGCCCCAAGGGAGTCAAAAAAGAACAAGAGACAATCAGTTGTGTAATAAAAGTCACAATAAGATCGGTGTTACAAGAGAATTATAGATGAGAAGCCGAAGAAAAAACATGTGATGACTTATAGCTAGGAAAGATCAGATACAACTTCGTGATGGAAGAAGAGTGGATCTTTTAAACCATTGCAAAAATTTTGACCAACACAGGTAGAGGAGGATGGGCCTTCCAGGAAGAATTAAGGGCATGAACATAGGTGTGCTCAAGGGATGTGTGAGATGAAGCTTGGGGGATTCAAAGGGAAACAGTCAGAGGTGACATAGGGATAACACAAAGTTATGGCTTGGGAGTCTGACACTGGAGCCCAAGTCCTGGATGTTCACTTAGACTCTGTTCTTCAGCAAGTCCACTCAACATGTATGTTTGCTTATACGGGACCCATTGTGAGTTTTTCCTTGTCCAATTGAATCCTAAAATAGGATTCCACAGTGTCCAACATTGTGGATGACCTCCTGCTTAAAACTCTTCTCCTTGGATTTCTGAGATTACCTCCCCGTTTTCTGAGACAAACTACTTATTCTCCTCCCCTCTCATGGCCTGCCTTTCTCCTAAGGACACGGGGAGGAGGTACAGCTGCAGAGGAAGGCTGGCCTTTGTTCTCAGCACAGAGCTCTTCTTGCCCAGGTGTCCACCTTCTTGGTTTGGGGAATGTACTGGCTCCTATGGCAACTACCTCTGCTACACACTCATCTCTACATACACATCTCTTCCCTCAGATACCTCAAGAGCATTTTTCCAAGCCTGGGATGCTGGTTTGCACCAGCAATGTCTCAGCCATCTTATGATTATATGTCAGAAGAGTTTCCCCAAATCATCTGTCCCAGCACACCTTATTCTTTGTTGCCATATAAATTCCTTCAGACATTGTGATGCAAAATTACCCTTCATCTCGCCTCAATAACAATAATAATGATTGCTCAATAGCTGACATTTTAATGTATATTTAACAAATATTTGTTGATTACCTATTTTGTACCAGACAATGTTCTGGACGTTGAGGATAAGGTCGTGAAAAAAACACCTGGATGAGGCTGTTATGGAGCATGCAATATATGCCAGGCATTCCGCTAAATATTTTATGTCCATTGGATGGTTGAATCCTTGCAATGTCTGTGAGATCAATATTTTTGTTAAGTCTGTTGTATAGGTGAATAAAATGAGTGTTGGTTAGAGTAACTAACGTGATACCCGAGCTTGTATCCTGCTCTTCCTCTGACTACTTCCTCTGACTAGTTGTCTAATTTTACCAAGTTTCTTATGACTGCTCTGTGTCTCACTTTCCCTGTCTGAAAAATGGGGATTATAGTAATTCCCTCATAATGCCTTGTGAGAAATAAATGAGCTCTCACATGGAAAGAAAGTAGAACAGCACGTGGCACATTAACAGTATTTCATAAATGTTAACAATTATTACTGTGTTTCCAGTCTTATCAAATGATATAACATTCATTTGTTGAAGCATTTGTCCCATTAGATCGTGAGAGTCAAAGGATCTCGATTTTGGTTTTTTTCAGTTTCAAAATCCTCATATGCACAATGGGGTTGTTAATTCTTACTTTGCAGCTGTGTTGAAGGGTTACAGAGAAGGTTTTCTGTGTATTTAAAGCACTTAGCACAGTTCCTAATCTATAGTAGATGCTTAATAAATTTCTATTTTTACAATTATTATTACTACTATTATCACTAATAATTCTTCAATGATCAGCACAGTTCTAGTAACGGAAAGTGTTCCAAAAACATTTTGTGACTCAAATGGAAATAAATGGGATAAAATTGATTCAGAAGCACCGCCCACTGCCCATGGGACCTGAAGGATTACCATTGCCTCTCTCTGTTTCCTGAATGGCAACTCTTCACTCGCTTTGGTTAACACCGAGCTGTGAGGGCTTACCCTTGCTAACTACTTAAAAACTAATATTGGGTTTGCAAAAACTGCTTTTTAATGATCTTCAACAGCCCTCCAGAAAACCTCATTAGCAGGCACCGAATCACTTGGGGCTCTGCAGAAGGAGGTTTGCATGCATGGCCAGAGGTCGTTAGCTCCCTTTTTTCTCTGACTGAAGGCAGAGCACGTGTTATGGACAAGTTCCACAGAGACCCCTCCTCCAAGTCTCTGAGAGTCACCTCTTCTTCCTCTTGCCCATCTTATCTAGGGGCTCGGGGCTCAGTCACCTGTCAGCTGACCCGCCAGACTCCAGACTTTTCCTGCATGGATCCTCCCTGGTCCTAATAGCTAGTCATCATCCCTCGGCTCAAATGCCCAGCATGAAGCCCTATCACCTCTGCCACTAACTCTGAGTTCTTCACAGGGGCCCCTTCCCACCTCCCTCTCTTGCTTCTCATGACTCCCCCACACTGAGACCATTTAAATCAAGTGAATCAGGATGTTCTGTCCCAGACCCACATTTTCCCTGCTTCTAAGCCTTTGCACATGAAGTTGCCACCAGCCAGATTGCCACCGCTCACTCCACAACTGTCCCTGTAGCAGTGTGGGGGAGGAGAAAGAACTCAGGATGTGGACTCTATAGATAAGGGTTCTTATCCTATTTTTGTCCCTAAACAATTCTTTGTTGAGAGCAAATACATCACTCCATGGTCCTCCTGTTCTTCCTCATTGTTCAAAATATTGCAACAGTGTTGACATTTAGGGCCAGACAATTCTTTGTTGTTGGGACAAGGGCAGGGCGGGGGTGGGGGGCACCCTGTACAGTGTAGACTGGGAGCATTCCGTACCTCTACCCACTAGATGCCAGTAACTGTCCCCTTTCCCCAGTCATGACAATCAAAGCTGTACCCATACATTGTCCAGTGTCCCCTGGGGGAGCAAAACTGCCTACAGTTAAGAAGCGTTGCATCACACTGACTATAAGAACCTTTGTAATATTCTACCTGGGATACTGTAATTTTCCTCTTCACATGTCTAGTTCCTCTTTCAATAAAAACAGCAATAGCAAATACTTATGTAACACTCATTTTACACCTAGCATTGCCCTTAAGAGATCTACTTATGTTAATTTATCATCACCTACCCTATGAAGTAAGTACTTTTATTGTGTCCGTTTTATAGATGAGGAAAATAAGCGTCACAGAGAAGTTAAATAACTTGCCCAGAGTCACACAGTCAGAATTCACTCCCAAGCAGTGTGTCTCCAGATCCCTCTTCTAAATCCATAATGCCTCTTGAAATAAGCAGTTATTTTGAAACAAGAAAGATCTAGGTTTACATTCCAGCTCTGGCACCTATGAGCTCCAGAGCTTTGGGCAAGTTGGATCTCTGATTTCCTTAGTTAGCAAAACGGAGATGAAAATACTCATGTTGCAGGACTGTTTGAAGTTTTAAAATAACATATATATGTGTATATATATATATATATACATACACACACACACACACACACACACACACACACACACACACACATATATATATCTAGATATATATCCATCTCCTAGAATAAGTCTGACCCGTAGAAGATGCTCCATGAAGAGAGCTGATGGTGGTGGTGGTGGTGACCAAGATAAAAGAGGAGTTGAAAAACCAGGAGAGGAGAAACTGTAAAATCCTAGAAAAAAGGTCAGTGCTTTTTTTCTTCTATACATTCTCATAGTCCAGACAGTGCCTGGCATAGAGTAGATGCCGTATCTCTGTCTTTCTGGGCCCCCAGAGCATAGGCTGGCAAACTACAGTCCACAGGCCAACCCGGTCCACCATCTATTGTTGTTAATAAAGTTTTATTGGAACCCAGCCCCACCTGTTCACTTAGTCATTGTCGATGACCACTTTCATGCTATAGTAGCAGGGTTGAGTAGTTGCAACGAGGACCTATGCCCACAAAGTCAAAAATATTTGCTATTGGGCTTTTTACAGAAAAGGTTTGCCTACCTCTCATGTATAATTTGAATTAGAAAACACTACATGTGAAGATCTCCAATATCCTTTCCTGGCTCAAATACATCCAGTGATTTTCTGAATTCCCAGCTCCAAACTCACCCCTTCCACATTACCTTTTGTAACTGACTTCACCGAGTTCAGGCTTTGCGATTACTTTTTCTCATTGTCCCCCTTGCACCCTCAGATGAAGGCACTATGCTATTAATTTTCACCATCTCTCATGTTGTCAATCTGCAGGTGTCTCACGATTGCTTCCAGCATGTCCTTCTACAGACAAACTCCCCAGGGCTGTTCAGTGTTGTTGCCAAGGGCTGCCCTCTGAAGCTTTCTGACAGCCCAGCTGCCAGCTTCCAGATTGAAGAAATGACACCAGTCTCACATTCAAAGGGAATAGACTCAGGCAGGCCCACAGTTGACCATCTCTTTCCATCTTGGTTTTCCCTTCACCCCTACTAGTGGCTCCAGATCTGGTTGGTTTCCTGTAGATATCGCCATGACACTCACCAGCTATCAAAACTCCTCTCCATCTTGATCAGTTACAATATGACAAAGTTCTCTCTTAAGAAGAATTCAGAAGCTGGATGGGAAGAATAAAACAAACAGAAGAGTATAAACAAAAAGAAGTTCTGAGTCCATTTTACTTTCTAGAGATGAGTGCTTAATATCTAAGGTAGCTTCCAACTCTGCAATTCCATTATTCCACTGAGTGATGCTGTGATATTAACAGATAGGGTATTTAACAAATATAGTTTGGGGCCACTTACCAGCTGTGTGACACTGAGGCATCTCTCTTCATTAGGGAAGAAATTCTTAAAATAAGTTCATATCCTCTTGCCATAGCTGCAAGGGAGTTTGAGGAAGTGAGCACCTATCATTTTCAGCATCTGTCGTGGGAAGTGGTCTATTCCAGAAGGAAGAAGAGGGAGGGGAATGGCTGTTGTTCAGGAGCAATCAGTGTTTGTCATCATGAGTTACCACTATTAATGAGTTACTACTATTCAAATAAAACATCCCATTTCTATATACTACTATGTAGATTATTGTTTACAAATGTCAGCTACCCAGAGGGCTCACACTGTGAGCCTCTTTTCATTTTTGCTCCCAGAAAGACAGGGCTCTATTCATTCTAACAGATGCTTTTTTCCCCTTCGAAAGGCTTGAAATTTCTAACAAATTCTTTGGGTCACCTTTCCACAGCCTGGCAAGATTGGCACATTGGAGATGAGAGGGGGGGATACGGTAGCTTAGTATCTGAATATTCACTGTGCCCATGTAGCCAACCCTCTTCTAATTACTTTCTGTGCATAATTTTATTTAATTCTCTATCAACCATGTGAGGTAGATATGATCATCACCAGGGCCAGGAGACTAGGGTGAACAAGTTGGGTGCCTAGGGCTAAAATTTTAAGGAGGCACTTATTCTCAGGGCTGAGCCAGTGACCTCCCTGAACTGACATAACCTAGAGAGTAGGTACCTCCTTAAATTTTGCACTGTAGGCTCCCCATTCACCTTAGCCTCATCTTGGCCCTGATCATCACCACTGTATAGATGAGACCGTCAGAGAGGTTGTAACTTATGGAAAGTTACATTCCTGAAATTTGACAGTCTGCCTGACTCCAGAGAACTCACCCTTAAACACTGGATGCTGCTGCTTTGAGTACCAGTGATGCATGCAGGTGCCATGGAAACAGGGTGGAGGTCTGTTAAAAGAGCTGGGCCCAACTGGTAAACCAGACATCTTAAAGAAACAAGACTCCACTTCACTGATTAGCTCATCCATTAAGGGCCACATGTTGACCACAGCTGGTAGAAAGAAGCTGTATCACTTCCTCTCCCTGGTTTGCTGTCAGTCCCACCCATAGCTCCAGCCCATTTGTTCCATTCCTCCTCTGTGGCATTTGCCTTCCCTCCTGGTGGAACACACCTGCAAGTCCCTATAGCACTCCTGAATCTCTCTTCCAGGTAATTAATTAAAATCTAAAATAGAGAATTACCCCACACCTCCCTGGTGTCATTCAACAAGAGATCATCTCTCAACTGGATACCTTGTTATTTACTTTTTAGTTTAGATTTCTTATATGGTAAGCATTGAGGAAACTGAATAACAGAGTTCTTTTCCACCCCCAGGTGAATGTCACAAGACAGCTTGTCTAACTGTGCCTATGCTCTTCTAGTTAATCACAAGAATCTGAGTATAGAAAAAAAAAAAGCCATCTGGTCCCTAGAAAAGAGGAGAATGTTCAAATGGTGTTTAATATTTGACTGGCAAGTATTCAGTAAGTTGTTATGATGTGTGAGACACTGTGCAAGTCTTTGCCAAGGACACAAGGACACATGTGCTGAGCTGCTGAGGCCCTGCCCTCCCTCTAACCTAAATTTATTGGCAATTAACACCTATCCATAGATCCATCCTGCCACAAATGTGTAGACAAATTTTTATTACTCAAGTAAGGGGTACCTTGCAAAAGACATCCAAATCTGCCCAGCCCCATGCTTTAGCTTTTATTTCCCTAATTAAATGAAGTAGCATTTTGCTTTATCATTTAACAGCTAAGCCTCTACATTTTATCCCACATGTAGGAAGTAGGTCTCTCTTATCTCACTAGGCTCATGCAGCTCCTTTCCTATCCCTGGCTAGACTTCATGGTGTAATGGAAAGAACATGGACTTTGGAAGGAGTTAAATCTGTTTAGGAAAACCTGAGCTGAAGCAGGAAGACTCCCTCTTAGTCTAAATATAACCTGTTGATACTAGTTAACACTTAGATAGCACTGATCATTTGCCAGGGAATGTTCTGAGTGTTTTATACAGATTGACTCATTGAATCCCCATAGAAACTCTGTGATTTAAGCACAATTATTATGTCTTTGTTACCAACGAGGAGATCTAAGGCACAGAGGGTTTAAATTTCTTGTCCAAGTCTGCACAGCAGAGAGTGGTAGAGCCAGGACAGCCCTGGTAGTCACATGTGAGAGACTGTGATCTTAACTGCTATGCTTCACTGCTTCTCACACAGAATTCTTGGACAGAAGTAACGACAACAAAAATTAAAATGCTGTTGCATTTTTAAACAATGGGGATGATTGTCAGATGCCACAAAGAGCGAATTTAAAGCAAAGAGGTAAGCAGGAGCTGAAGTAAATATCCAAACTGGTATTAGAACAAAACATGGGGTTTTGATATCCATTCAGGATCAGGGACTGAAACCTCAGTTCCTAGATGACCAGAAGAAACTTCCTGTCATAGAATTCATAAAAATTCTAAGTAAAGTATTTTAAAAAATGAAAATTCCCCAGAGGTTAAAAATGATGGGAAAATAAAGAAATATGGTTCAGAAAGGAAATTATTGTTTTCCCTAGAGTTTCCATTTCTAGTGACCAAGAACTTAGGTTTTGACAAATCACTCACCCAGGAGACAGTTGACATAACCTAGGACTTGCTCAGGGTGAAAGTTGAGTTAGGAATCCCTATGTAAAGACAAGACTCTCAAAGTGATTCAGGAAAAATAAATTTTTAAAAACTTGTCCTCCAGAAGGCATGGTTGGGATATTTGCTTTTCTCTGGGTAAAGCAAATTAAAGCCTCCCCAGGACTCTCTACCCATAATCTCTACCTATCCACACATGAGTTTGGGTTCAGAATTCATGTGTGCTGTATAGTCCAAAAAATATCTCAGAAAAAAGATGTAGCTGTGAGTAGTCCAGTGCTGTAGTAGTGCCCCAGGGTCCTGGCAGAATATAAGTCAAATCCTCTTTTGAGGAATGCAATTTAAACTCAGGTCCCTGAGGAGTGATGTTGCAAAGAATATGCACTCACAGCAACAAATTAAATGATTTGCAAGTCGTTATGATTAAGATTTAAAACATGAACAGCAACAAAATTGCAGAACTGGACCCATAAATACTCTCAGTATTAGAATTAACATAAGGGAAATTTTAAAATAAGTATAAATAACATATTTAAAGAAATAAAATACGGTATTAAAAGTATGAGAAAAGACCAACTCTCCCCCCACCAAAAAAAAACTATGAAAATTGATCAGGAAATTTTGAAAAAGAACCAAATGGAACTTTAAAAATAATAACTGAATAAATAATACAGTAAGTCCCCTACCTGCAAACCTAAAAGCTGCAAACTTTCAAAGATGTGAACGTGTGTTCCATCAACGTCAGGCGTGAGTGAAATTGCGGCTTGCCCTCCGTCTCCTGTTGCTGACGATCCTTCAGCTCTACCGTCCCCCACCTCCTCTCCCTCCTCCCGTCAGTAACTCTTCTTGCCTGTTCATTCGATGCCAGCCCCTGCACGCCAGCTGTTGTATTGTACTACTGTACTTTTCAAGGTACTTTAGTCTAAGATTGAAAATGTTTTCTTTATTTTTTTGTGGTTTTTTTATGCATTATTTATGTGAAAAGTTTTATAAACCTATTACTGTACTATATAGCCTATTGTGTTAGTTGCATACCCAGGCTAACTTTGTTGGACTTATGAACAAATTGGACTTACGAACATGCTCTCAGAATGGAACTCGTTTGTGTGTAGGGGACTTACTGTAATTAGAAACTCTATGAGTAGATTACATGGCAGATTATGAAGAGACGAAGAGTCTCGGTGAACTGGAAAATAGGTTTAATTAATTACCAAGATTGTAATCAAGAAAGACAAAAAGACAGAAAATATGAAAAAAGGAGTCACAGAGGATAGAGCAAGGAGGTCTAATAATCAACCAATTGGTTTCCACACAAGACAATAGAAAGACTAGAGAGACAAAGGTCATACTTAGGAAGATTACTATCTGAAAAATATTCAGAATCACTAAAAGGCGTAATTCCACAGGTTCAGGAAATCTAATAAATCCCGGAAGACAAAAATACACGTTACTGTCAAAGGAGCTACAGAATGACAGATGACTTCTCATCCACAAAAATGAAAGCCAGAAGGTGATTAAATAATATCAAAAGTAGTGAAAGAAAATCATTGTCAGTCTAGAATGTATGTATTCAGAGAAAGCATCTATTAAGAAAAAGAGTGAAATAAAGATATTTTCAGGCAAAAAAAATAATATTTACTACCAAGAGACTTTCATAAACTATATATTTAAAAAGGGAAAAAATGTGAGCCTCAAAAAAGGCATAAGATACAAGGAGAGATGATGAAGGAAAAAAAAGTAAATGTGGGTGAATCTAAATAATTTAGAATTGTACACAGAAATAAAATGACGTCTTGTTTGTGAGGTTAAAAAGGAACTAAAAATAGGCATCATTTTTATTATTGGAGGGTAAGAAGCATAAAAACATTCTATGGTCCTTTTATTGTTCAGGAAGATAATAAAGATAAATTCTAGGTTACTTTAAGTTAAATATACATATTTAGACAACTAACCACTAAAAGAATAGAAATAGCTAACTTTAAGACTAACAGTAAGAAAAATATAATATGAAAGATCTCTGCTCACAAGATGACACCAAAGGAGATGACATTGGTAGAAACATATAAATTAAAAACAAACAAAAGTAAAACATATTATCTTTATTCCCTTCCACTGCTTAGAGAAGGAGCAATGAACTTTGCTGATCACCTGAGCTGGAGGAAGATGTCTCCACATCTTAAGAATGTCTCCTCACTTAAGAATGACTCCTTAAGTGAGGACATACAGGATTCACAAAGGAAAACAGCTGCAACTAAAGATGAGCTTGTAGTAAAAAAAAAATTATAAACTACATGAGGAATAAATGTCAGTGAGAGTCAGTAGACGTAGCAAATGTCAGAGTCACACCCCAAGAACCAAGGATGATGATGATGATCATGATGATGATAACAATAATAATAAATAAAGCACTGTTCTGTAAACATAGAACTCAGTTTTACTGAAGCTAAGCTGTCTTTCTAGTATTCAGTATGTTACCTTTTACCCAACATTCTGACATTTTGGAGCCAAGGCCAGGTTGGGAATGGGGCTTCCAACTTAAGTATGTTTACAATATTCAAAGAGATAAAGGAAGGAAGAGAGTCAATAATATAATAACTACAAAAAAATTACCAACAGATTTGAAAAAGAACCAAATACAAATTGAGGAAGTGAAAAATATAGCAATAGAAAACAAATAAAACCTCAGTAAATAGATTGAATGGTAAATCTTTAATTGAATTTCAATTCTACAACCTACTGATTAACATCAGTTAGGCAAATTATTTTATTCCTCCGAGCCTTTGTTTCTACATTTAAAAAATGGTCTATGAATAGCTATCACATAAGATTATTGTGACATTTAAATGAATAATATACATAAAGCCTGGCATACGGTTAATCTCAACCTTGTTCATTTTCCACACACCTGCCTATTTTTTTGTGTGTTTTTTTTGCCTTGTATTGTAGTTATTCTTATACTTGACTTTTCCACTACCGGATTGTAAGTTCTTCACAAGCAATAATAATAAGTTTGCATAGAGAGGGTTTTGGATAAATAGAATTTTATACATATACATAATATAAAACATAACAATATAAGAAAAGTAAAATATATTTGAAAATGAAGTAAAGTAGAAAATGAAGGATCACTATCCAAACACACTCAAAAAAAAAAAAAAAATCTGAACAACTGCCCCAAATTTGAATTGAGAGTTCCTGGCACTCAGCCACACTTATTAAAGTAGCTCAGGAGTCAGCAACTTTTTTTCTGTTAAAGACGAGGGATTAAATATTTTAGGCTTTGCAGATCATATGGTTTCTGTTGCAACTACCCAACCCTGCCATTGCAGTGCAAAAGCAGACTCTATGTAAATAATTGAGCATGGCTGTGCTCTGATAAGATTTTATTTATAAAAACAGACAGCAGGCTGGACTTGGCCCATAGGCCATAGTTTGCCAACCTCTGAAGTAGGCTACTTTTTTCTATGCCCCTTTGCCATTTAGTTCCTGCCTTTTCTAGTCCTATCACACTATATGGACATTATGAGTAGGCACATAGGCCTCCTTTACTAGACTAAATATTCTCCAGTTTAGGAGTATGAGTGATTCACTTCTGCAGCCCTCAGTAGTCGCTAGCCAAACGTTGGCACAGGATAGGAGCTCTATAAGTACTGACTGCAGAGATTAATGCTTGAGAGATGGGGTCTAATACCCTTTCTCTCAAATCTGTAACAATCTTAGGACTTACTTGACTAATAGGATGTAACAGTAATAACAGGAGGACTTCTGAAGATGTGACATAGCAGATCTTACTGCTTCTGCTTGGGTTTGTTGAAACATTGTCTCATAGCCCTGAGCAGCTATATAAGAAGTCAGACCACTCTGCAAAAGAGAACATTTGGAGAAACAGGTGCAGAGACTACATGAAAAAGTAGAGTGACCTAAGACTGGCCTTCCAGTCCCCTCCATCAAGGCACCAGGGATGCGAACAAGTTATATTAGACTCTGGAGTCCAGCCCAGCCGTGGGTTGAAGACTGAGTGATTCTAGGTGATGCAACATGGAATAGGAGAGTCATCCAACTGAGCCCTGTCTGAATTCCTGACCAACCAAGTCATGAGATAAAATAAAATGGTGGCTGTTTTGGGACACTATGTTTTGGGATGGTTTGTTACACAGCATCAGATTATTGAAACTCTTGGAGATGTAACTATATCAAGGAGGTAAGCTCTATCTGTGTCTCTGGGTACCACTGTCTGAGAATCAGTCTCCTCCAGGCAGTCTTAGAATTTTCCTGTCTCACGCTTCACTTTTCCAGAGGGTTTTCCCAGCTTATGATGAGCTTTGAAAATCCTTTCAGGATCTAGACCAACCCCGCAGATCCCCAAAGAAAGGCCTTTCTGGACTCCTCCAGGCCATGGTCAACACTTCCTTCTCTACAAATAGACAGTATGTATTTCCTATACCACTCTTTGGAAATACTTCCATCACTATTACATAAAATTGTTGTTTAAGTCTTACCTGGGTTTTTACATTTTGTGTTCCTATATTTGTGGGAGATTGGGCTGTATGACTTCGGAGTTCTCTTCCAGCTCAGCAATTCCAAGGTCACATCTAGGATAGATGAGCTCATACTCTAGCCAGGTTTAAACTTCTCTTTAGTGATATAACAGGGATAAAGCCTGGAGCAAACCCCTGGGGATCACTAGATGCACAGGCAGAAGGGCAACAGGTTCGTGGGTGTCCTGTAATCTCTGCACCTTGCAGTGATGGGTACTTTGATCTGGGCACAGCTGGAGAACCTGTGGGCCTGGGCTCCAGAGAAGGGACCCCACCTTCTTCTCTCCTTTTGTACTGGGCAAGCATGTAAGTGACCTTGCAAAGGGAAATAGATATTTTGGACTTGTGTACCAGGCAGACTGAGACTGGGTGCTAGATATTGAGACGAGCCCTGGGGATGACCAGATGCCCAACTCCTGGAGACCTTGGAAAGGGCGTGTCAGGCATAGTCCCTCCCACTAGGGGGCGGGGCTACGACCCAGCTCACTGGTTGCCTGGCAGCTTGAAGAGAGATGGAGGGGTTACTCAGCCATTCGAGGCTGCACTGGGACGCTTGTCCCGTTTAGCTTTTACGTTGCCCCGTAGGCTAAAACAATCCTAAACCACCGTCTTTGCATTGCCAGGCCCCCTCCCCTACCAGTTTTGCCCTATGGAGAACAAACAAACATGCTTCGTACCTCTTCAGTGCTGTCAAGAATTTCTTTTTCTCACACTCTGCATCCTTGAGCAGTCCTTCATGAATCCACAGCAGATGTTCCTTAGTCCTTTCATTTTCCTTTGTCAGAGGAATTGTAATCGGCTGCGCTTTAATTAGGATCTCCCTCAGGATTCTCCGGCTTTCTTCCACACCCGGGAGCTTGCAGCTTCCCTCTTAGCGCACCAGGCTGATTAGATTTCTTAATTCTCTAAAATTTGCTGTCTCGAAGCCTAATACCCTTGTAGTGCTGAAGTCTGTTTCTCTCCCTCTCCTCTCCTTACTGTGCTCAGTCCAGGCAGCCGTCCCTGGTAAGGTGCTTATTCTCTGACTTGGGATCCCTTTCTCGGGAGGGTAAGTTGGCCTCACAGATGGAGCCTCTCTCCTAGGTGAACAGCTTTGCTGAAGGTGAACAATGTCCTCTGCACTGATTTGGACAGTCTTCCTCCTCAGCAGACTGGCCTTCACCCCACTGGGTTGGATCTAATTTGGAGGGACCAGAATAAGCCTCGCACAGGTTGTAGCTTCTCATTCATTCACCATCACTCCTTTCATGAATTTTTATGGGGCTCCTACGATGTGCAGTGGAGATATCATGATAAACATGGTTCTTAATTTCTTAGAAACTATCAATATTATCTAGTGGGAGAGATCAGTAAGTGGAAAGACAATTGAACACCCTGTGGTGCTGTGAAAGGGGCTTTGAGCAAAGCAGGACACCCAGGTGGGCATCTCACCAGTCTTTGGGGTATAGAGAGGGATTTCTAGGAAGAAGGACATCTACATGGAGACTTGAAGGGTAAGTAGGAGTTTCAGGCCAAGGAGGTTGGGGATGGGGTGAGAAGCCATGGTAGAAAAGAGGAGAATATTCTAGGCAAAATGAAGACCTGAAGGCAAGAGAGAGTGAGGCTTGTCCCAGGACCTGCGAGTAATTCATTGCTTCTGGAGTGTGATGCAGTGGGCAAGGAAGTGAGGTGGGGTGTGTGTGTGAGGAGTGTTGAGAGCTAAAGATGGCAGAGCAGGCAGAGGCCAGAGCATGCAAGAACCAGGGAAGCAACCGGAAACTGTGTTAATCATTTGCATTGCATCTGGTTGAAGTGGATCTCTCCCCTTTCTACCCCGTACAGTGTGGACTTCAGGACCTGGCACATCATGCTCGCAGGAATTGGGAGAGCCCATCACTACTCACACTCTAGTTAAGGCTGGTCCTGGCTGCAAGTGCCATCAAAACCTAAAACACACACCATCTCTGCTCTTTGAAGTCTGCAAATCTTCGGACCAAGCAAACAGTCTGGAAAAGACAAAATGGGTCCAGCAGAGAAGTAGGTGGAAAATACTTACAGCCTCAGTGAACCAGGAGCTGGATGTTCTGGACCTTTGAAGAAGAAGCCAGAGTGATGGGGCAAAGCTGCTTTTGACTTTCTATGGTCAGAAACACCCTCACTACATCCAAGCATGGCCCAATAGCCACTCCAGGTGGATCCTGTCATTAACACTTGTCACAGATATATGGATTGCCTTTTTTGCTTTTTGAAGCTTTGAAATTTTAGAGTTTGTCTCAAAAGCTTCTTTGGGGGCTAAAGGGTAGAAGAATGGAGGAACGGGGCAGAGAAGGCAGTTGTTTGTTTTTTCTTATCCAGATTCAGGGCAAAGCAGAGGAACAGAGCTCTCTAGGAGGATTCAAGGTGAGGATAAATAAGAATTCATGGAGATCAGAGATCAGAGCAGGCCTGGAGTTAGGGAACTAGGATAGGAAAAGATTAAAGGGCCCAAAAACATCAAAAATTGAAGTCGGCCAAAAGACAAAAACCACAAAATCCCAGGAACAGGTTGGACCAAACTACCAGGCACTGACCATCACCAATTATCAATCAACTGATAACACTGTTATCGATGTAAGTGGATAATGATTGTTATCATTATTAACATGATAACTATTGTTGTCAATTGATAACATTATCAATGATCACCATTAATAATCACAATGTGCATTTATCAGGCACTTACTATGTGTCGGGCCCAACAGTTTACAGAGGATGGAGAGACAAATACATACACACTTACGTACACACATACGCACAGTTAGATAGCTAGGTAAGTAGGTAGATAGATAGCAGTACTGTCTGTCTCCTGTTCCCTCTGATCAGTAGATAAAATCTAATTACTTCGAAGCCATACTTGGGCAAAGTGCTTCCAAAGTTAATAAAAAAAAAAAGTTTATATTGAGCAAGAAAGACACACAGGCACTCTTATCAGATTGAAAAATTATGCTAGTGAGAAACTGAATCTTATGTGTTGCCCTGGGGTGGGGTGGGGGGGTCTTTTGACAGAATATTAAACCTTGAGGGACAAGGTATCTGATTTTTTTTTTTTTTAACTCCTCCAGGCTATTGAAGAAACACTGGGGAATAAAAAGTCAAGAGTGAAGCCAGGGCAGATGGTTCCCAAGTCTTTCCCTAACCCCACTTCACCTCCGTGGTTTTCTATCTGCCCTTACCCAGCAACAGAAATAGATGCAAGCATCCTGAGATGCAGAAGGAAGCTGAACACTTGATCACTGCTAGGGAAGGATGATGGCCTGGGAAAAGGGGGAGGGGGCTTTGTGAGAAAGGCAGGAATCTGCTTGACATTCTTCACAGGTTGGGAGATTGTCTTCCAGGGCGCCTGGAGGCTGGCAGCTGGGGAGCTGCTGTAAAAGCCCTAATCCAGAACGATTAGAACCAGCTAGTCGAAAAGATGGTTAAAGAAGAGAAATCTTTAAAAATGAAAGATGCCTATCTTAAAAAGTGTGTTCCAACCTGAAACATACTCACGCATATTTATTTGCCTTTTGCCATAGGGCCCATATCTTTTTTTCCACAGCATCCTGCAGATTGGATACCCTCAATCTTCTGGTATAAACCTCCTTTACGTTTCAACTTCTAGTTTCCAATCCTTTAAAATGGGATGAGAGTGTGGAGACCCACGTGAAGCAATCAGAGTGAAGAGTCATTCTCCATTTGCACTATTGTTTTCCAACCACTTACTATTACCTCACATATACTTGATGGAACAGCATTTTTAAATGACTTGGCTTTTCAAATTTTTCCAATTAATTTAACTTCATTTTTATGGAAATGCTCTATTTCCTTTTACATGCACATTTTACCAACTTATATAATTTCTAATTAGGTTAAAGTAACAGGAGTAGCAGGATATTAAATGGAATTTTTACTGTTGACCCAGAATTAGCAAATGGCAAAGTAGCATCAAGTAGCCCACATTCTAAAGGGAACTGAGAATATTGGGCAGAGCCACACACCCGCTCGGAGTGTCAAGGGGGAGGCTGAACCCCCAAACCTCTCTTCTGTATGACCAGATCGCTTGGGGAAGGGATGGAATTCCAAGATAGCAACAGAGTCTAGGGGAAAGGATGGAATTTCAAGATACCAGCAGAGTCTAGGGGAAGAGATGGGATTCCAAGATACTGGCAGAGTCCTCATAGATGTGAGTATGGTTTTGTTCCCCTCTCCCTGTAGGGGAAAGAGAGGGTCACTCCTTCCTCCAAGACATGAAAGGAAAGCTCTGAGGGCATCACCAGTAAAGACTGGGGACACTTCCTTCTTTGGTGAGATGCTGGATGTACTTTGTATTTTCGGATCTCCCCCTGTTCCATGCCTATTTGAGCAGGAGGAGAAGAGGAATGCCAGGACAAAGAGGAAGAAGCAGCATAACAGGCTGCACTCCCACAGTTGTGGTGGGGTGGAGGGGTCTCTGGTGGGCTAGTGGACACAGAAGCATGTAGCCGCGGGCTGGGACCAGGGAGCTGCTCACCGGTGAGGAGGCTTTCTTCGCAAAAGTCTACGAGTTGGAATACAGGGAATGGGCAGAAGATAGGCGCTACATCATAGCACCAGGCAGCAGAGGAGCCCCCGCCGAGGACCACACGTGTGCCCTGGAGAGTCCTCATTTAAGTCTCGCTGGCAATCAGTGATGGACACAGCTGGCTTGCAGCACGATTCATTTCTCCCCGTTGCCAATTTGTGTCCCAGAAGTTAGAGAGAAGAGACGTTGGTAATCACTGTGGAGAGAAGAGAGTACATTTAGAAACTGTATCGGAATCTACATATAAATAGACACCTAAACAATTTTTAAAAGATAGTAAATCTTTACATGGTACCTACTAATAGGTACTACTCTAAACACTTTACTTGTATATGAATTCATTCTAAATATTCATTCGCATATTTGTAACAAGGTAAAAGAATATACACAACATATGCATTTTATCCAATAAAAGAGTTTATTTATTCAGGAACAGGTACCTGTGGCAGATACTGTTAGTGGTTTACCCACCAGCTCTCCTTCTTTCTTCTTCTTTTTTAACAGAACCCAATTTTATTCTGGGCAAAAAATATGCCCAACCCCAAGGGGTGAATCATGATTTTTCTTAGGCTTTTCTCCTTGCTACATGTCCGTTTCTTCTCAAGAGGTAAAAAGGAAAGTGCGTTGGCAACTTTTCAGGAAGGTTTTGCTTTTCTGAGTAGAGACAGTTCACTGAAGCTGCTCCGTCCCCCCTTCCTTCTCCTTGGATTTGGATGTGGTATCTGGCACAACAGAAATCATTTTGCGTTTATTAGGTAATATAATAATTATGATTATGAAAAGCCAATGTGCTAAGGATAGTGGAGCAGAAATATAAAAAGATTCATAGTCTGTGACAACATTATTCAGCAGCTGAACCTATAGCAACAACAAACTCCTTAATGGAGCAAAGGTGGGTATTGTTTAATCATTGCTTAGGTTTTATGCTATCAATAATAGCCACCCTCAAAGAGACTTATTCCTAAACTACTACTTATCGAGATTTAAAATCCCTTTTGATACAATTGTATCAATTGTATATTAAAAAACAAAATAAGGTTTGGAAGACTTGAAATGAGTTCATAAGAATAATATATAAATAGTACTGTAACTATGAAACATAATTCCTATATAATTAGTCCTATATAATTAGTCAACCTCAAATAAGAAGGGATTAAATGACTCTGAAACATGGTTCTGATTAGAAATATATATATCATCACAGAGTTTTATCAGAACAAGGAAAGTTACGTTCTCATTAGTTTTCTGAGCATGTCTGTTCTAATTATAAAAGGATAAGATTTAAAAATGAAACAGAAGAGATGGATTTCTTGAGCAAGTAGCTGGATTTCTTGAGCAAGGCAGAAAAAACTGGGGGGGGAGGGTACTTGATAAGTAAAAGGATTGCTTCAGTACTAATTAGGACTAAATAAGAAGATAAGTCACACTCCGTATTGAATTTCATCAACTTTGGTTACCCCAAACCATCAGAAGTTAACTTGCGCTGGGATGTATCAAGCACCCTGTATGTTTCTCCTACATTTGCTGGAGATGTGCGTTCAGATCCAGGCTGAAAGGTGCCCCAAGTGAATATTAACCATTTGGCCCCGGGAGTCTCCTGAATAGACCACTCCTGATA
Organism: Physeter macrocephalus; assembly: GCF_002837175.3. NCBI lineage: Eukaryota > Metazoa > Chordata > Mammalia > Artiodactyla > Physeteridae > Physeter > Physeter macrocephalus. Next base: position 41,463,845 of record NC_041219.1, on the reverse strand, counting down.
CACAAGTAAACCTAATCTGAGGAAGGCAGTAGCAGAACCTTCAAATTTTGAAAAGCAGTGGCTGGAAAAGCATCTTGGTCAAATCTCTTTCGCAGATGACAGAGCCCAACTCAAACCAGCTTTGAAAGGATGAAGGGGAGCGGTTTGTGGCTCATTCGAAGGAAAAGTTGGGTATTCTAGCTTTAAGCAAGGCTGAATCCACTTAGTCAGACAATATTGACAGAAATCAATCTCCCTGTCCCTTGACTCTGCTTTCCATTGTTTTGGCTTAGTTTTCAGCCAAACCTTCTCCATAACGGTTGGAGGAGTGAGGATAAAGGGCAGAAGCTCCTACGAGTTCCATGCTTGCACTATTCCAGCCTCAAGGCCAAAGGAAAGAAAGCTTCTCCTTTCTAGAAGTCACAACACAAGCTTGATAATTGCATCTTATCGATGCCCAGACTGTGTTGCATGCCCCTTGATTTGGTCTGCTTAGACTGCTGTAACAATGTACCGTAGAGTGGGGGGCTTAAACAACAGACATTTATTTCTCACAGTTCTGAAGCCTGGAAGTTCAAGATGCTAGCATGGCTGTGTTCTGGTAAGAGCCCTCTTCCTGGCTTGCAGATGGTCACCTTCTCACTGTGTGTCCTCATATGGCACAGAGAGAGGGATTCAATCTCTTTTCCTTTTCTTGTAAGGACACTAATCTTATGGGGATACCATTCTCATGACCTCATCTAAACCTAATTACCTCTCAAAGTCCCCACTTACAAATAACATCACGTTGGAGGTGAGGGCTTCAGTGTACAAATTTGAGATGGGGGACACAAACATTCAGTCCTTAATACCCATCCTGAGCCAAATGCCGTGGCGCAAGGGAGAAGGCTGTGCTGCGAATGGCCAAGATCACAAGAGCTATGTATCCTTCCCTGGGGCGAGGGGTGAAGTCAGCTCTACCTGAAGCACACAGACTAAGCTAGGAGCGCTTTCCCCGAGGAGTATCAGGATGCTGCAATAAGGAGAAGGGGGTTGGATCCCTGGCAGGAAAAAGCAGATTTCTTCTACAGATAAGGAAGGTTCTTGAACTGCCATTAACGGAGCGTGTCCTATGTGCTGAGAAAGCTACATGCACCGTGTCATTCATGTACACAACCACTTTCAGAGATAGATGTCATTATCCTTATTTCACAATAGAATACACTGAGACTCAGAACATTTAGGAAACTTTTCCCAGCATCACAAAACTAGTAAATAGAGTTGTCGGGACTCTACCGCAAATACATCTCATCTCAAAGTGCTACTCCCTGGTGTTCTGCCTTCTGTTGTGTCATTTACAAACTTAGCAAGTAAGTTCCTCCTCAGATTGAGGTGGGCGTAAGGTTGGTACTTATCTTCCACGGTCTTGGGACCAGCAGGTAATTTCAACGTTGAGCAGAGAATTGAACAGGACCTTGAAGAAGAGGCAGAGTTAGTTACTTCTGAAGAAGACACATTCAAAATTATAAATACTGAATAGTCTAACTCCATTAGAAATGTAGAGAAAAGGAAGGAAGGCAGGGAGGGAGGGAGGGAGGGAGGGAGGAAAAGTGAGCTGGAATCATATATCCAAAAGGTTGAGAGTATATGCTTCAGGGAGTTAAAATGTAAGGAATTATTTTCCTCTTTATATTTTTCTGATCTTTCCAAATTTTCTACGATGAGAATGATTTATTTTTAATCAGCGGAGAATTTATTTTTAACAATCCTGGAAATATAGGGTGAGGAAAGGTAAAATAACCTCTAAGATATTTGAATCAGGTCAATAAGCCGGAAAAAGCTGGAAAAATCTTGTCAGGTTGAATGAACTTTTTAAAAATAAAGCATTGGAGTTAATAGCAAATTCTCTGCATGAACAGAAGTTAATATTTTCATGCCCTCCGGCCCTCACACGGAGGCCAGCAGCACACAGTTGTTATATATTAACAACCTGGACAAGGGTGCAAATTGCAAAAATTTGCTGAGTCAGCCAAGCTCCCAGAGTTGGAGGAGATGAAGCAAAGACAAAATCTGAGAACTCTTCCTGGAAGACCCAGAGCTTCTGGGATCACAGGCAGATGGAAAGAGGAGCCATGGACCTGGAAAAAGAGAACAAAATGGAATTTTCCCCTGGTATGCAAAGCGCCAGGCGATTCTTTTGGGGGCTCCCTCCTGGTCACCACCTAAAACCTTTCTTCCTGGTGAAATCTGAGAAAATAGTCCTCATCACAATCAAGGCCCCTCAGGCCTCTCTACCCATCACAGTTTGCAAAACACTTTCCCATTTACCGTCTCACTGTACTCCGGTTGTACAAAAGAATGTTTTTGTTTTTAGGATATACACATTGAAGTGTTGGGTGTAAAAAGGCATCAAGCTAGCCACTGAAATTATTCAGAGAGAGAGAAGGAAAGAGGGAGGGAAGGAGGGAGGGAGAGAAAGGCCTACACAGAGAGAGAGAGGGAGAGATATATATAGAGAGAATGATAAAGCCAATCGGTATATAAAGGTAGACATAGAAATATAGGGATAGATATGAAATAATAAAGCCTGTTGATGGTTGAGAAATCTGAGTAAAGGTTACAAAATATTTCTTGGTACTCTTCTTGCCACTTTTACGTCAGTTTGAAACTATCTCAAAATAAAAAGTTTAAAAAGAAAGAAAATAAACAAGCACTTCTAATAGGGCAAATCTGCGGTAGATGGGCACATCTGAAGCAAGTTCTCATGGCATCTGACAAAGATGCAGGAAGAAGACAGAGGGTTGAATATGGTCACGGGTGGGTCTCCTGAAGTGTATAGATTGCTTGCTCCCCAAATGAGCTGGACCTGACTTGACCACATTATTTTTCCTACACAAGTCACTGTCTGTAGAGGACTCACTATGATCACATGAATCTCCAGCCACACACCTGCCTGGAGAGACATCCTAACCCATGTGAACATCTTACCTTGGATCCAAGGATTAGAGATAAGGGGAAATTAGCTGTTTATGACTCCTCTAATAAATAGACTTCAGTCTTAAGAGTATGAGTGTTAAAATCATTTATTTCAACTGGTCCATGTGGATGAGTCATTGAGGATTGTAATCAGCTGTTCTTATAACTGAAACAATGGAACTTACCCATGAGCTGAACACCAAGTCTCTCACCTTAGCTATAGTGAGAGATGGCCCAGCAGAGCCAAAATCATCCTGTCTTCAACCCAAATGAAATGGATAGACCCCAGAGACCCTGCCTGTGGCAAGATGCCAGTGAGGTGCATTAGACTCAGTGCCTAGACTAGGACAACATCTGAGGAAATGGCACACAGAGACGTCTTAAATAACTTGTGTGACTTGTTCACAGCGTTTCAGAGGACTGTCAATACCAACCAGGCATGGATTAAATTTCAAATCCCCTACATCAGTGTCGGGGGGCTGCTGCTTATCATCCTAGATAACCCATGGTCTGTTCGGAAGAACAAGCCCCTTTTCCATTTTGAAGATGAGAAAAGCCCAGAGATTAAATAGCTTGCCCAAAGGCACACAGACCAGGACTACAGACCTGAAAATTACACATTTTATAGTATATCCTCTTAATTGTACATTTCACCTGAGCCACTTTTAGAACTTGTGATTTTCCACACTGTATTTCCATCTTTTATGTCCTTGTCCACTAGACAAAAACAGTTTGTCGACAAGGTCTTTGCAGATTCTGATCCAATCCTAGCATAATACCAGTTATGTAGTTAATGTATAATAAAGGTTTGTTGAGTAGATGGTAATGAAACCCTAGTGGTCATCTGGCCCAGTGGTTTTCAGTCGTGGCCGTAGATTAGATTTATCTTGGAAGGTTTATTTAAAAATCTCAGTGTCCACAAAAAGAGTGGATATATGTATATGTATAACTGATTCACTTTGCTGTACAGCAGAAACTAACACAACACTGTAAATCAACTATACTCCAATAAAAATTCAAAACAGAAATAGAAAAACCTGCAACTCCACTCTAATCATGAAAAAAATATCAGACACACACAAATTGAGGGACACTCTACAGACTACCTGACGAGCACTCCCCAGACCATCAAGGTCATAAAGTCGGAGAAACTGTCACAACCAAGAGGAACCTGAGGGGACATGACAACGAAATGTCATGTGGGATCCTGGCTGGGATCTTGGAACAGAAGAAGGACATTAGGGGAAAACTGAGGAAGTCTGGATTTTTAAAAATGGACTTGAGTTAATAACAGAAAAAAAATTACAATTAAAAACATTTAAAATTAAAAATAAATAAAAATCTCAGTGCCCAAGACTCACCTTGGACTGACTAAATCCAAATACCTGGGGGAGGGAGGGGATGTGGGAAGGGAGAGGTTCTATATATCTTTAAAGTTCTCCAAGTGATTCTAACATGCTGTCAGGATTGAAAACAGAGGTCAAACCAAATTTTTCAGGTGCAGAATTGAGGAATGGGGAGAAGAGAAATGAATTTGTCTAGGTCTTACATAATTAAATGCTATGACAGGGACTGGAAGGCTCTTTTCCTGGCTCTCGGTCCTATAATCTTTCCAGTCATTATGATGCTTCCTAATTCATTCATATTGTTTGGAATGGAATGAGATGGGATTAAATGGGGTGGCATAGAATGGAAAAGGATGGAAAGAAGAGGAAGAAGATGGGACGGGAAGGAGTGGAATGGGAAAGGATGGAAAGGGGTGAGATAGGATAGGATGAGATGGGTTGTAATGGCCTGGAGTGGAATGGAGTGGGATGGAGTGGAATAAAATTGAAAGGAATGGGATGGGAAGAGATGATATGGTACGGAAAGGAATGAAATAGAAAGAGCTGTGATGCAGTACGGTACCCCGCAACGTGATGCGATAGAATTATAAAATGGGAAAGACACCGTCAAGCAGAAAACAGAACACAGATGACAGTTCCTAACATTCATGTCAGGAAACAATCTTGCACCTGGATAGTGCACTCCATACTCAAAATTCTGGGTGATTTAGTTCTATGTTCTTCTATATTTTCTTCTCAGAGAGAAATCCATAATATGAGCATCTGACTTTCCAGTCAGGAAGATCTGGATTTTTTTTATCCACTTGCCAGCTAGGCAACTTTGAAAAAGTCCTTCACATCTCTAAGTCCCAAGCCTCTCAATGGGAAAAATATACCTATGTCACCGGGATTTAATGAGAAAATGTGAGATATACGATAAACATGAAAGTGCCCAGAGGAGAGCTTGGCAGGCAAAGGTACAAAATATATTTTATTCCGATTTTGTCCATTTTTGCTTTCTCAGCCTTTGACTGACACATACGCAGTGCCCCAGCGTGGCTGAAGAGCTGGGCTGAGCCTCAGGGTCTTCCCCCTGGAAGAACCTCATTTCACCGTCATACACTGAGTGACCATGTCTGACTTGAATGTGGGGTCATGAACTACTGGGGTTGCTTTTGGAAACTTAGCCTCTTACCAAGTAAAATTTGAAACATTTTTATCCAAAATGGAAGACCAAAACATCAGTGAACTTAATGGAAAATATAACAACATGAACCACCTTTTTTCTTAACAAAGCCACAAAAATGAGGCATCATTATTAATAATGGAAAGTGATGCTTCATTACACTTGGCACAATTTGTGATTTTATACTTATTCTTTTTTTTTTTTTAATTTTTACACTGTCTATCTCCTCTCTAGACTATAAACACTGTGAGGGCAGAAATTAAGTCCTACTCATCAATGTTTCCATAACGCCTGGCAGTGACTAGCACATGATAAATGCTAAATAAATGTGTATTGAATGTGTGACTAAATGGATGGGATTTTCTAGGTCTGCAGGGTCTTCTTAGATCACTTGCAGCACCGTAGGACTTTTTTCTGGCTTGCATCCATCTAACTCCGAACAGTCTGTTCAATTCTAAAAAATTATCCATGGAGTGTTGAAATACCGAAAACGGAATTATTCATATTCTAATCTCTTCCAACCTCAGTTTACTGGGACTCATCCTGAGAAGAGATACCTTAATTCCCCTGGGTACAGCCACATTGGAAGACTTTCCCTATGTCCTGATTCTCGAAAGGGCTGAAGATGAGGCTCCAGGGACCCGGACCTGGAGCTATCTCCTAGAGTGATCCTGTCACCTGCAGATGCAAAAATCAACAGTTTTCCAACTACCGTCTAAGGTAGCCAAGTAGTGGGGGACCTCGGCAATCCATGGAGGCTTGGAGAGGAACAGTCAGACGCCAAAGCCCATCTGGACAAGAGTCAGAGTAGAACGAGTTTCTGTTTCCTGGCTACCTGGGTATGTATCCCAAATCCATCAAGTGAGTGCTCTGTGATCTCAGAAAACCCCATCCATCATGAGTGCCTCAATTTCCTCATCCTTCAAGTGAAATAAGATAACAATATGTTTCACGGGATTGTTGTGAGCCATAAATGAAGTAATACAAATAAAGAAATTAGAACAGAACCCGGTACCTGGTAAGCACTCTGTCTTTGCTGGTTTTATGGTTATCCATGGTAAAGAATGAACAAGTGTCACAACACGAGACCAAGTAAGAAGACCTCAAGGAGAGACACAGGAATCGTGACATCACTTCATCGGATAGAGCACTGGTGTGACCGCATGCTTTTAGAGGCCAGCACCACGCCCTCTGGACCATGCGATAGCTGTCTTAAAGTTTCCAGAAACACTTGATACGGTCCACTGCTGAATGCACAGAGTACCGAACAGCTCCCTGGAACAAATGCACTATGTTCCTCTGCCTAAATTCAGGGTTGACTCCATCCTCCCCCATCACAGGTTCCTGAAAAGACCAACTTGAAACTCATATCAGCATTTAAATTGTCAGGATGTGATTAAGCCTTAGAGAAGATTAATTACTGACTTTCTTATGTATTAACCCCCTCCCCTGCCCACATTCCCTACCCCCCACTAAGCCTCTGAAAGAATCTAACATTACAAACAGGGATCGAACTGGCAGCTTGAATTCAGGTTTAAGATCTTCTGTGAAGGTTTGGTCACAGATGCTGCTTTAATCTCTGAGGATTATTCTTCAGCAGCCAGAGACGCTTCGGTTACTTTGCTGGGCCTTTGAGGAATTTTATCTTATTTGAATACTGCTGCCAGCTTCAAGGACCTGCTGAGAAGTGGACCCAAGTTTAACCCTTAGAGGGCTAAAAAGAGCTCTCCTTCTAGCCTTAGACTTCCTTCCCGTTGTAGTTCCATCTTCAGAGGAAGCTAACTCCCCCAACTTGAGTTTCTCTTGGTTGGGTTGACAAGGGAAATATGAGTCTTCATATGCTGGCTTCAAGTGGGAAAAGTTACAACAGAGCTCTGTTTCGCTGGCCAACCCAAAGGCGCAATCAAGCTTTGATGGTCGCGGCCGTCAGTGTGGCCTCTGGAGCTCATCTTCCTTCCCTCCCCCAGTTCCCATTGCTCTGCCCTCACAGGGGTCCACATCGCCTCTTGCCTGGACCACATCTACCTCCACTCCACTCCCCGTCTGTCTTCACTCCTACATAACTTTCACGCTACAGCCAGCTTCACGGTCTTCAATGCAACTTTCATCGCATCCCTGTGTCCAGACAAAAGCTTCAGTGGCTCCTGGCTGCACAGTGACCAAAATCCAGAGTCCTTACTCTGGCATTCAAGAGCCTCCCTGCTATGGATCCAAACCACCATATCTACCCCTCTGCTTTACCCCCACTGACCCACCTCTATTCCAGCTCTTCAAGCTGTAGGCAGTGGCTCATTAAGAAGGTCCTGCAATCAACTGAGTGTACTGTGATCAGCATTTTTAATGAGGCTTACAGCAAAATGGCAAATATTTACTTGGCTTTTCCTTAAAGCAGGCTCTGTGCTAACTCCTTACAAAGACTCACAGACTTTTCACACTGACCCTATGACATAGGCAGCATTGCCATCCCTGTTTTACAGATGAAGACATGGGGCCCAGTGAGTTTAAATAAGTTGCCTAAAGGTGGTTAAGACAAGCTTGAACCCAGGCACCCTGGGGGCAGAGGCCATATTCCTAACCACTATGCTATGCTGCCTCCTATGGTATAGAACTATACGGAATAGAATCGAAAATCCAGGGGGCACTTCGTCCATAAGGGTAAGTGTTTCATGAAGTTTTGTTGCAGATGAATAGATAGGTATACACGCAAGTATAACAGAAAATGTGTGTCACATTGAGGGCACAGCGTAAAATGTGTCTTACAGGGGCTTGAGGTCGAAATGTGTGAAACCCTCTCTTCCAGCCAAACTGAAGGGCCCTCCAGCGGTTGCTCACACTTCTCTGCCTCCAAGCCTTCACCCACTCTGATCCCAGCACTTGAAAGGTCTTTCCTCATCTTTTTCCACCTACACATCTTCAGTCCAAATGTCATCTCGTCCACAAAGCCTTTCTAAGTTCTTCTCTCCATTCTGTCTTCTAAAGTAGAAGCTTCTCAAGGACTTGGGTGCATTAATTTCCCCATCAGGACTCGCTGCCTGAACGAGGTTTATCCTCCCAGAAGCTTTCACTCTTACTCCCTATTAGTTTGATGGTTTTCTGGTGTTCAGCTTCCTTCTGTGTCAGTTCAAGGCAGAGGGAAGTGTGGTCCTCAGACCAGCAGCTTCAGGACCACTTGGGAACTTGTTAGAGATGCAGATTTTCAGACCCCACCCAAGACCTACTGAATCAGAAATTCTGAGGGTGAACAACAGGAATGTGTGATATAGCAAGCCCTCCAGGTGATTCTGCTGTTTGCTCAAGCGTGAGAAACCCCGGCTTAAGGAAAAGTCGTCCTTATTCAATATCAGAGAAGAGTTTCCTCTGTGAATCTGGGCCAGTTGGCTGCAGTGTAATGCTGATGAGGACAAGGTCATGGCATCAACCTCATGGATTCAGGTAAGTGATATTTCTCACTTACATGCTGAACTCTAATTTTAACCTTTGTGCAATTGTAGGCTATTTAGTCCTAAGAGAAACGATGGATGCTTCCGTGCACATCTGCCCCCTGCTCAAGGCTAACTCGCAGCTCTAATTTACTACTGCACTGCCTTTGCTCATTCATGGAGCCAGGCTTGGGCCATGAGCTATCCGCAGCCAGAAGCAGGCAGTAAAAGCAAAACCAGGAATGGACAAGGATATGCTTAGAGGCCATGAGAACTTGGGCAGGATGCCAGTCTGTAAGGCAAAAGCATTTTAGGAGGTATGGCCAAGACAGATTGCAAATGATTACGAATGACAATGCAAGTCCATGTGGGTTTAGAATGGTAATAAAATTTCACAGGACATCCAGGGTCACAAAAATAACAAACATGGAAGGCTCGGGAGCTAGCTCTTGGATACAAAAGCATTTCCATGGACATTTTACATGTGGAAACTCAAACGCACATTCTAAGAAGTGAAGAAACAGGCTTATACAGTCAGGAAGTGGCAAGTCCAGCTTTTGCTGTCCCCAGCCTCCCTGTCCCCAGGGAGCTGCCTAGTTTTCTGAGCCCTGCTCCAACTCTCTGTTCCTTTCCCTCTGTGCTCCAGCCACACAGTCCCAAATACCACCATGCCTGATCCCACAGCTCTGCACTTCCTGTTCTTTCTCCTTTAAGTATTCTTCAGCTGCGCCCTCCTCACCCTCCCAGTCTCAGATTCAATGCTGCTTCCTCAGAGAGGTCTTCTCTGACCACTCAGCCTACCTCTGCCCCTGAATTAATTTCCTGAGAGTGCCAGAATCAATGGCCACACTGCGTGGCTTAAAACAACAGAAATGTATTCTCTCACGGTTCTGGAGGCCAAAAGTCTGAAATCAAAGTGGCAGCTGGGCCATGTCTCTCTGAAGGTCCTAGGGGAGGACCTGGTCCGTGCCTTTCTCCTGGTTTCTGGTGGTCTCCAGCAACCATTGGCGTTCCTCAGCTTGTCGACGCATCACTCCAGGCTCTGCCTCCATCATCCCATGGCATGGTCCTCTCTGTGTCTGTGTCCATGTTTCCTTCCGAAGGACACCACTCATGGGATTAGGGACCCACCTTGACATCGTATGAACTCATCTTCATTTGATTACATCTGCAAAGACCCTGTTTCCAAATAAGGTCACATTCATAAGTACTAGGGGTTAGGACTTCAACATAGCTGTTTGCAGGAGGTGCATCTCAATCCACAACAGCTCCAGACACTTCCTACCACAGTATCCTATTTTATCGTCTTCATAACGCTTATCATTGCATGAAGTTATCCTATTTATTTATAAGCATATTCATTGTTGCCCGCTCCCACCCTCAACTAGAAAGTTGAGTATCTTTCCAGCCGGGGTGCCTCTCTATCTTGTTCACCACTGAACCTCCAACACCTTGAATGGGGCCTGGGACAAAGTGGGGTTTATCACATATTGGCTGACCAAACTGCCTCTCCCCGCTGGGATCTTTAATTACATGGACCCACCTCCCCAATCACAAGGATGAGTGTATGACCTGGGCTGTCCAATCAGGATCATTTTAAGGATAGACTGCGGGAGAGAGGGAGCCATGCTCTTTCTTCTGAAGCTATTGGCTATGCAGAGGATTGATGATACCGTAGGTGTGCCAAATAAAATACAGAATGACTAATACATGTTTTAGTATAAGTATATCCCAAATATGGCATGGGACATACTTATACTAAAACGTATTAGTTGTCTATCTGAGATTCAAGTCTGAGCCTTCTGTATTTTTATTTGATAAATCTGGCATTTCTATGACGTCAGCTTCAAACTCCCAGCAGCCACCCCCTGGGAGAAAACGTGCCTGAGAATGAAACTTTTCTAGAAGAAAACAGAGCCAAGAGAAAAAGACTGATTCCTGATAATATTTTCCAAGTGCCTGCATCCCATCATGCCTAAATTCCGCCTTCACCACTGGGACTTTCCAGTAATCTGGGTCAATAGAATCCTCTTTTTTTTTCTTTCCTAAACTTTTTTGAATTAAGTTTTTGCCACTTGCCAATGAAGGAGTTCTGGTGAATACAAGTCACCTTCCAATCAACGCCAATTCATAGCTTCGTGAACAGCTGAAAGTCCACGATCTCTCCATTTCACTCCTCGTTTTTCTACCGGTTTCTTCAAGTATCCCTATTTCATTCTGATGTGGTTCTTTGTGTTCAGGCCAGACATCTCAGCTGTCACCCCTGGATCTGCATCATCAAGTCTCATCAAGATGCAGAGTAAGAATCAACAAGACACAAAACTTCGCATGGTGACATTGACCATTTTTCAGAGCATAAATTCATTATGTCATATTATGCAAATCAGGAGTGAAGAATGAGAGGGACCACAAAAGGTGAAGAAGAAAGCAGAGAACCTCATTCTGCTATAACAGAAACTTCAACAGAGCCTCTGAAGAGACAGGCACCACTGCTCGGTCTGGATGCTGTAGGTTTCCTGAGCTGCAGGACCCCCAGCCTTTCAATCCCTTTTCTAGCTTCACTGCAGAAGTCCAAGAGAAGAGCCAGTTGACTATACAAGAGTGACAGCAAAGGGTAAGGTCCACAGAGGGAAGGGAACTCCCCAGATGGCATTACCTGCAGATAATTTGTGCATTATTCCTGCTGTAAAACATGTCCCTTTGGTTCTGCATCATTATCTTCTCTTGTTGAAGTGGTAGACAGCTGGGATCACTGCATTTAGTTTTGATAGATCCTGATTTGATAAAGATTGACTGTTCCCTGGTGGCGCAGTGGTTGAGAGTCCATCTGCTGATGCAGGGGACGCGGGTTCGTGCCCCGGTCCGGGAGGATCCCACGTGCCGTGGAGCGGCTGGGCCCGTGAGCCATGGCCGCTGAGCCTGCGCGGCCGGAGCCTGCGCTCCGCAACGGGAGAGGCCACAACGGTGAGAGGCCTGCGTACCGCAAAAAAAAAAAAAAAAAGATTGACTGTTTCATTCCAGGCAGAAGAGAAGAAAGAGGCCTAATACTACCGTGCCAGTCCCTTACCATCTGGGCAGGAGAGAAGAGAGAAAACTCATGGCCTTGCCAAGAGGTCATTCAAATGGCCATAGTCAAGGTCATTGACCTCTACTCAAATTAAACACTCAGGCTTCTTATCCCAGTATTTGCCAAGCATATACTTCGTACATAAAGATATTATTTATCCACTAAATATTTATGAAGATTAAAGAACATACAAACACTGTGCTATGCACTTGGGAAACAATAGTGTGCAAATGTGAATGTAGCCCCTTCACCCTTGCTTCTCTAGCTGGGAAGATGGACATTGATGGAATAAATACTCAAGTAAATGAAAACATTATTGTTGTAAATGCTTCCAAAGAAAGAAACATGTAATATGAGAAAAATGAGAGGTTCACCAGAATTCATTCAATATTCAACAAATATTTGTTGAGCCCCTGCTCTGTGCAAGATACTTGTGGGTAAGTGACAACCATACTTCATTCATCCAGGGTTTGGATCTGTTTACTAACTGGAATTACTTACCCCCCAGTGCAGAAGCTCATCTCAGTCCCAGCTTGTGTAATGAATATTCCTCCCCTCCCGTTGCCCACTTCCTGGTTACCTCCATCCCAGAACAGACACTTGCCATACCTATTAGTTTAAGCCCGCAGAAGTCCAGGGTCTGCAATCAGTCACCCTGGGCTCTCGGGAAAGCAGGGCACAAGCAAATGAGTTCTTGAATCAGAATAGAGCAGGCTGTTATTTTGTTTCTGGACTCCATCTGTGAGATGGGGTAGAACTGAGAGAATTAGAGAGTAGAATTAATGTAGTACCCAACTGATTAGCATTCAGGAGCTCTACACTTTGCTGATGATTCATGAGGTGGGAAGTTTGGAATTTTAACTGCTGTATGTTGGCCTTTGTGGGTTTTTTGCTGTGTTTTGTTTTGTTTAATATTCCTGGCTGCCCATGGCTTCTCTCCAAGTGATGTTCCCTGTGATAGTCTGGCTTCAGACCTACCACCACAGTCAGCTGAGGAAAACCCACTGGTTGCTTCCTTGCCACGAAATTGCCCTTGCTCTTCTATAAAGTCTTTTGGCTGTTGGACCAGACTGAAAATTCTCAAAAATTTTGCAAACCTAGAAAGCATCTTCCAATGGCTCTGGACCCCAGCATCTCTTGGGTTAGTCAAGTCTTTTGACTGATGGTGAAAACAGCCCACTTTAAATTAGCTTAAGCAGCAAAAGGGAAAGGGGAAAGGAAAGGATTTATTAGGCGGAGACACATGTGCCAAGGGAGTATCACGTCGCTGGGCTCCACAAGGGTCTGGAACCAGGAACTGGGAAGGCAACAGAGAGCAAGATGGCCACTAGTCAGTGTCCTCTGTGTCCCCGAAGTTTCTCATCTCCGCTGACCTCTATGTTACCTGGGTCATTCTTTTCCTCTGCAGAATAGCTGTCTCTTTGCTCTGCACACAGATGGAAGGATGACTACTCTACGGTTCCTGCATTTCCACATCCTTGTTTTCTGCCACATCAGAGACAAACTAGCTGTAATTTTGCTCTGAAGTTGTAAAATTCAACCATGTAGTCATTTAACTGCACGCATGAAGCACCTGCCATGTGCCTTAGACACTGTTCTAAGTGCTCTATAAATATTTACCCGTTGAGCTGAGCCCTTCAAAAACCCCTAAAGCATCACTGCTGAGGGTCTTTTGTGAGGGTCTGATAAGTGCCATCCCCTCCCACACCTGTGTACAGAATAATTTGAGAGAAAGGAATATCAAGTCAAAATATAGTTCTTATTATTGATTAAGACTAGGTTGGATTATGTGAGTTCTGTTTGTAGGTTTTCCAAAACTGAACCCCAGAGTTTAAGACTTACCCTCTCAGACACAGGCAAACCCTGCCAGGATAGGCCTAAAGCCCTAAGCAGAGATTAAGAGTCACTGCCTGGAGGAGCAGCTTAGAACTCATATACCCTAAGGGCAGCTCATCCCAAGGAGGAACCAGGAAGAGCTGAGACGAGGGTCATCTGTTGACTTCTAAATTTACCAAATAGATAAATCACTTTGCCTCCCCTTGGGCAGAGTGTCTAAAGAGGCAGAGAGAGCTCAGGAGTAGTAGAACAAACTTGCTACATAGAAAGAAACATTAAGAACAGAAAAAAAAAATCCTCCAATAATCATGTGTAATATTATTCTTTGTCATTATCATTTAAGTTTTTGAAACCTTTCATCAAAAAGTCTGATTTTCTTTTCTTTTTTTTTTTTAACTGTGTGGGCATGTTTTTCTGGTGATATTTTGGAAAGTTTGGGGGGTTTTTTTGTTCTAGTGGTTGTCTTTAGAACTATAACTACATGTGATACTTAATTCTCTAGTCTTTAGCCAGTGTCTATCAGCTCCCTAATGCGAACCATGACAACAGTACATTTCCTCTTCCTCTCACATCCTCTATCTTTCATTGCCACCCAATTTTCATTGATTCTTTTTTTTTAAATTGAAGTATAGTTGACTTACAATGCTGAGTTAGTTTCAGGTGTACAACAAAGTGATTCAGTTATACATATTTATATATTTTTTCAGATTCTTTTTCATTATAGGTTATTGCAAGATACTGAATACAGTTCCCTGTGCTATACAGTAGGATCTTTTTGTTCATCTTTTTACTCCGTGTCCCCTGCATCAGCAGGCGGACTCTCAACCTCTGCGCCACCAGGGAAGCCCTATTTTATATATAGTAGTGTACATCTGTTAATCCCAAACTCCTAATCCCTCGCCCCCTTCCCCTTTGGTAACCATAAGTTTGTTTTCTATGTCTGTGTGTCTGTTTCATAAGTAAATTCATTTGTATCCTATTTTAGATTCCACATATAAGTGATAATCGTATGATATTTATCTTTCTCTGTCTGACTTACTTCACTTAATATGATAACCTCTAGGTCCATCCATGTTGCTGCAAATGGCATTATTTCATTCTTTCTTATGGCTGAGTAGTATTCCATTGCGCGCGCGTGTGTGTGTGTGTGTGTGTGTGTGTGTATACCACATCTTCTTTATTCATTCCTCTGTCGATGGACACTTAGGTTGCTTTAGTTAATTCTTACATTTTAAAATATACTTCTGTTACATGATTTATCAGCTTTAAATAATACCTGTTGACCTCTGGCTATGAAAGATTAAGAAGGCAGCCTACGTAACATCACCTTCCACCATGTTTCCCTCTTCTTCTTCCAACTTTTCTTAATTGAATAATTTCTACACTGTGAAAGTTTACAAGGTTTTGTTCTGCAATCATAATCCCCAGGTTTATTTTAGTTTTAGTTCCATAGTTAGATGGATGCCACACTCATTGTGAGCCTTATTTTTGTGATTCCTCCTGTCATCCTGAAGTTCATCTTTTGGTCACTTCTTCAAGCAGGGCTCTTGGGAAATGCATTCTGAGTTACCGCACACTCAAGAAGATCCATCTTCCGCCTCCACATGCAATTCATCAGTGTAAAGAAAAATCATTTTGTCACATTTTTTCTTAGAAATTTTATAAGTATTGCTCCACTGCTTTCTTCCTCTAAAAATTGCCATGGAGAAGACTGAGACATTTCCAGTGACTTGATACTTTTCCTGGTTGCCTAAAATATTGATTCTTGACTTCTAAAGTCTGTTGTTCTAATTATTGTATTATATGTCTCAGGGTTGATCATCCTAAACCAGTGTCTCCAGGGTATGCCTGTCCCTTTTAAAGTATGTGTGTGTGTGTGTGTGTGTGTGTGTGTGTGCGCACGCACACGTGTATAATTTCTGAAAACTTTTCATGAACTATGTTTTGATTATTTTTCTGTTCCACTATTTTAAAAGACATATTTTATCACTATGCTAAAAAAAAAAATTAAAAGAAAAAAAAAGTAGACCATCCATTATGTGTGTTGTAGCTCCATTATCCATATTCCATTGCTAACATTTTATGTCTAATCCATTTTAATCCTCTGACCATGGCCATTTTATTTAACTCACTTTTCTTATTCTCTCTTCTGTGTCCCTTATTATGTTTTCAGCCACGCATAGTCTATTTATGTGCCTCTGCCAATAAAAAAAAACCTTCATCCCTGTGATGGTTTTACTTTTATCGTTCTCTTTTTTTTCCCCTGAGTTCTGCCAGCTCATACTTAAACTCTTTTTGTTGTTGTACCACATTTTCTCTGACCTATTGTATTCCCGCTTTAAACTAAATTTATGGAGGTGATTGTTTCATTGAGGTGGGTTATTTTTTAATGTAATGATAAAATATGTCTTTTAAAAAATCTGCTTTATAGTAATTCTTTATAGAAAGATTGATGAAGCCCATCCTGATAAATGTCATTCTGTCCTTCAGAAAACTCTGGGCTCTTCTGCCTCCCCTGGCTCACCTGCAGACTGCTTCTTGGGTTTATGATTTGTCTGTGTGAATTTCTCACTCAGCGCTATCTTCTCTGCTTCTCCTTCAGGTCAAATTGGGTCCAGGGAAGCTCCTGCCATAAATTTACATGTCAGTTCCTGTCGTTTCAAATAAGGGCTCACCAGGTTTGCCCTCTGGATGTGCCATGAACTTTGGAGAATGTGTTTGGCCGTTTTCTCCTGATCTCTGTAGCTGTGAGCGTGCTTTCTCTGCACGTGCCCTCCCCTCATTTGATCTTCACTATATTTGGCAACTCCTCTCTATAAGGAGCTGTGGTTCAGGGTTACAGATGTCTCCTGGCATCACCGGAGATGGAGATTTCATTTCTTTCCACATAATCTTTGTAGCTTTGAGGGTGACCTCCAAGAGGAGGAAGAAGAAATAATCTCTCTCTCCACCATTTGAAAGTGCAAATCACAGGGTATGTGATTAGTAATTTCCTTTTAAGAAGATAAATCTGACCACAGGATTTAGGTTGGATTGGGAGTAGAAAACCAAGAGGCAGGGACACTACTTAGTAATGGCAGACGGTCAAAAAGAGGTGTCCAGGAAGCTGGTGGAAGCGAGAGCCCGAAGAGGTTAGAGAAGAATTGAGCAACATGGTACCTTTAGAAATGCATTCACTCCAGTGTCCTAGTCAAGGCTGTTGTAGATAACAAAAACTAATGCTTTTTAAATTTTTTAAAGATATTAAGGCAGGGAATCAAATGCTTATAAAACCATTATAAGCTCTGGAGAAATAAGTTCTAGGTAGGGAATGACCAGGAATGACCCTCGAAGAACACTCCAGAACTGGCTCATCAAGGGAACCCCTGCAACAACAAGGTTATTAGGGAATCAGAAAGCCAGTGTTCTAACTACTGCTTCCACAATCCAGGCCTCAGGAGCCCAATGCCACAACTGTTGGATCCAGGGACAATTCACCTTAAGAGTAATATGGGGTTTCGGAAGCCACCATTAGCATGTTGACCCCTCTAGAGCCAGAGTGGTCCAGACACTGGCAACATAGACACTTCATATGTACTCCCTTCCTACTCATCTCAGTTTTGAATCCAAGTCTCACATGTGTCTGATTGAAAAAAATTTACATCAAAAACTATACCTTCAATGGAGAATGTCATTTTTAGATTGTTGTGGCCTCTCCCGTTGCGGAGCACAGGCTCCGGACGCGCAGGCTCAGCGGCCATGGCTCACGGGCCCAGCCGCTCCGCGGCATGTGGGATCTTCCCATACCGGGGCGCGAACCCGGTTCCCCTGCATCGGCAGGCGGACGCGCAACCACTGCGCCACCAGGGAAGCCCCTCATCTCAGTTTTGAATCCAAGTCTCACATGTGTCTGATTGAAAAAAATTTACATCAAAAACTATACCTTCAATGGAGAATGTCATTTTTAGATTCCTAAACTGTCTAGTCTAGAAAAGTGTAAAAGAAGAAAATTGGAGCAGATGATGAGCAAAAGTACCCAACTTCGGTCCAACTTTCTTCTCCCTCCCCTTGAGCTCACTTCATTGATACTTTTGCTGCTATTAGCACTGATTCCCTCAAAGCCCTTTCTTTACTCCCCAGTCCTCTCCCACAAATATCTCTGTTACTCTATATCACATACTATCATATTTGCTGATCAGGACAGCCTTAGGTATTATTAACCCCCATTTTATAAACAAGGAGACTGAGACCCATAAAAGGTGAAATAATTTGCCTAAGGTCACCCAGACAGTAAATGATGGATTTGGGACTTAGTCTCATGATCTAACTCTGAATCCCATTGTCTTTCTTCTGCCTGTTAAATTCATGAACTTCTTTGACTATGTCTCCTTCTAAACTGAGAAGGGCATCAGCCTCTCCTGAGAAAGTAAAATAGGTTTCCTAATCCCTATACTTTTCTGAAGCCTGGTTACTCAGTACCCCTCACTGCTGCATGTCCAAATGGTTAATGTTGTTGCCAGCCTGGCTGAGGGCTACACGTAACACTACCCTGTTCTTAAGGGGCTGCCATCTTACTGGATGGTGCATTTTGCCTGTGTGGATCAAGTTTTCCCCCACTGGCCAAAGTTATTGAGGGTCACTTGCTCTTGAACGTCTAAAAGTTAACTTCTGTTCTCTCTAACCAACAGGCCTGTTCAGTCTGTAAACTGATTGGGGCCCATACTGGTCCCAACGTTTTCTGATAACTATAACTTCCCTCCACAAATCTGGCCAACTTAAACTTCTCCTTAGTCCTGGACATGCCCTTGCTTTCACGACTTTGTTGATAACTGTTCTCTCTGCCTGGACTTTCCTTCTCTTTTCCAATGCCTGGGAATCCAGATCTTCACTCATCTTACAAGATTTATCTCAATCAACCCCTTTTCCACACTGTTTCCCTTGAATTCTTGAGCAGTTAGAGGTAAGTTCTTCTAATTTTGATACAATTTTGACATTTCTATATATAGCTCTACTATCATATACCTGACTTTCTACTTGGTACTAAATAAACATGATGTAGGTTAATTACTGGCCCCAAACCTTTTAGTTCCCTGTGGTAATATTATACACCTATACTGTTGGCATGGCCAGATGTACTTGGCTTTGGGCTTTAACACGTGACTTTCTCTGGCCAAAGGGATTGTTATGGAATGTGATACAAGGAGAGACTTGAAATGTACTTGCATAGCCAGGCCTGTCTTCTTACATTTCTGCCTTTTGCCAGGAAGAGAACATCTGAGGGTAGATGTTGGTCGAAGAAGAATGGAAAGCACACAGAGCAGATTTGCACCCAAACGGCAGCTTCAAACCAAGCCCAGCCTAACCTAGATAAGCCAAATCCCAGCCAATCCAACATCTACAAAAGTGAAAAATACATGCTTGTTTTGCATGCCACTGTGATTTTTCCAATGCTTTTATACAGCAGTAACAGACTAACAGCCACCAGTGCAACCTCACCTCCTTTCATAGATTGTGCACTCCTAGACGGCAAGCTTTCTATCTTACTCTTTGTACAGCTTTGTGACAACAACAGTATCTAAACATTATAGGATGCTTACTACGTATCCTATGAAAAAGCTGAGGTCCAACAAGGTTTAATAGGTTATCTAAAGTTTCATAATGAAGTAGAAATGTAGGTGGGGCTCAAATCCAGGCAGCCCGTCTATAGAGGCTGATACACACATCCACCTACATAAAGTATGTTCAAGAAAATATTTATGGATGGAAAGGAGAAAGAAAGAGAAAAAGATAAAAGAAGAGGGGAAATAAAGAGCTCTATAATTCTTTTCTTTTCTTTTTAAAAAATATTTCTACATTTGCTATTGCTATTTTAAAAGTGATTAATTGTGATTTACACCCTTGAAGAGAATGTTTATCATTTTGCCTGCTCAGGGGTCACTCCTTTTTTAGAGCACCTGACATTTTAGGGAGCACTTGCTCTCACATGTCTTGGAGAAGTGTACATCCAGGCAAGGACTTCTCATTACAGAACCCCTCCACCTACAGAATTTCCTTCTCCCTGCCACAGAAGAGACAAGGGATGGGCTTGTGACCCAAGCTGACCCAGTTGGCTGCTCTGTCCAGGACTCAGGTGAATGATGGAAAAAAGAGCTGCAGTCACTATCACAGAAATGTGTGCATGTCAGACCTCCTAGTTGGGAGCCATGGCTGGGGCTCCTACCATGAGTTCTCCTGAGCTCCCCAGCTCCTCCCCATTTCCGTGCCGAGTCCCAGACTCCTTTAGGTCTGTGAGTTCCCCACATTCTTCCAATTTATCTTTCACCTAAGGAAATCCAGTGTTGGTTTCTGCTGCTTGCGACAACCCCCCCCAATAGATTCTATTCTTTTCCCCCAAACAAGCCCCTTAGTAATGGAACTGTGTGCTCCATTTTCGTGGAATCATGAATAATCTAGGTTTTGAAAGTAGTTCAAGGACACGTTGCTTGTTAGTTGCTCTTTTGCTAACTGTGGTCTGCAGGAGAACAGCTCTGAACCCATTAGCCAGTGGTTTGCCAGAAGAGGAAAATAAATGTGATCTTCTGACACTTTTCCAGTAAAAGAAAAGATAGTAAATATTTGAGCTTTGCCAGCCATATGGTCTCTATCACAAATACTCAACTCTGCCATTGTAGTACAAAAGTGTCCTTAGACAGCATGTAAATAAATGGAGCTCAGAAGCCTCCCAAATACCCCAGACCTTAGGCACCGTGCTCCACCTTTGACCCTCAGGGCAGTGGAGACTTCCGGTATGCCCACCCCGTTTGGCCCTGCTTGACCCCATGATCAGGTGAACCCACAGCACCTGGTGTAGTCCTGGATGGAATCACAAAATGTTCAAACTGGATATAACTTTAAGCACATCTAGGCCAACCCCCTCACTGAAAGAATGAAAATAAATGAGGCCCTTGTCCAGAGCTGAACAACCTAGCAGCAGAGCTAAGACTAGAGGGAGGGTCTCCTAATTCCCATCCAGCACTCTTTCCACCCCACCACCTGTTCTCTGTTGCCAGAGTGTTTTGTTCTCATTTAAAAACTACACAAATTAACACAACATTGTAATTCAACCATATGTCAATAACAAATTTTAAAAAAACTACACAAGTAGTATAGTGGTTAAGAGCACAGTTTTGGGAGACAGACCGCTGGGCGCATATCTTAGCTAAGGAACTTACAACTCTCTGACCTTGGAAGAATCACTTTCCTGTCTGTACTTCAGTCTACTAATCTGTAAAATGGGGATAATTATAGGATTATCCCCAAAAGACTGTTATGAGGGACAAATACCATAAATATGTTAGCCTAGTACTGGGCAGATAGAGCGCTAGATGAATATTAGAAATCATTATCATTATTCATCAAGGAAGTAACCTCGAGTATCAATTATTCCTCATTTTAGAATTTTAACGGAGATAAAGGGACCTGACCAAGGTCATATATCTTGAAAATGGCATACTGTTCTCACACACCATGCATGTCTTGTCCAAGCCCACTCTCCTGTCAGTAATAATTGACAGGAAATCTCAACCTATTGAGAGATTATTGACTCACGTAACTGAGAAGGATGGTTGCTGATTTCTGCTGTGTTGGGTCCAGCTGCTTACATAATGGTCTCAGTCTCTTTCCCTATCTCCCTCTCTTCTCCCACCTTTCTCCCACCTCCTGGTCTTATTTCCCACTGGGTTGGCTTCATCCTTAAGTCCTCACATGGAGATTCTTGCATCTCCAGACTTAAATTATTTTTACAGATAAGAAGTCCTACAAAAAAAAGAGTTATGATTTCCCAGTTGTTTCTGCAATAGTTCTGGAACCATGCTGATTGGGTCTATTGCAGACCCAATCTGAAACAATCGCTTTGGCCAGGAGCACTTCAGTGATTAAGCCAGGGCTGAGTCATGTGCCCATTTCTGGATCTGGGTAGGATGGAGTCACTGCCACTTAAATCACATAGACAGGGTGTAGGAAAGAGAGCCAACACCAGAAGAAGACAGGATGGAGATTGCAGCCAAGTGTGATCAGAATTAGGAGCCCTATCCTTTCACCCTTCTCCAATGGAAAGACACCAAAAGCACCCATTTGCCATCACTTCTCTTCCCCTCTGGCCTTCTCCATTCTCTCTATTCTGCTTCATCTCCTCCTTAGGACTTAAAAATTCTAGACTCCTGTGTATATTCCAAAAAAATATCCACACCCACACCTGAGCTCTAGCCACTGCGTACAACAACTTCCTGCACCAAACATAGAAATGTGGTAACCTACAAGCACAGTTACCTTTGAAGCCGATCTGGAGGCTCAACCAAGAGGGTGACACACTTTTCTTTAGCACCTCAGACCCCCTCTTGGTCAGGGACTCTTGGCTCCAGCACTGGCCTCATCCCTCAGCAGCTGGAATCCACTAAAGAAGACACAGTGGGAGCTCAGATTTGCTGAGAGCCACCATGGCTTTGAACACTGCAGGGGAAAGTCAGAGTCACCCTCTCCTACCGATTGTAGGATTTCAACAGCAAGCAGGCTGTCTATTTGCTTCTTCAGAAGGCTTGGGGCCATAGAAAGGGGCATATGCTTTGGAGGCATTGGTTCTAATACCTGATCTCCAGTTAGTAGTCAGTGACCTTGGGCAGGGCACGTAGCCTCTAAGACAACTCAGTATTCTAATCTGTAAAACAGGAGCAACGATAGCTAAATTCCAGGGGTGATGTGGGCATTAAATGAGATAATGCATGTGTTGACCTCTAGTGGTTACTCAGCACTCTTTGGTCCCCTCCCCCTTGACCCCTTCATTTTTCCTCTTTATGGATCAGTCAGGATAGACACAGGGAGGACACAATATGAAGGCAGAAAGAGAGATTGGAGTGATACACCTGTAAGCCAAGGAATGCCAAAGATTGTTGGCAAAGGGCAGAAGAAGCTAGGAAGGATCCTCCCTTAGAGCCCATAGAGAGTATGGCCCTGCCAAAACCCTGATTTTGGAAGCACGAGACAGTACATTTCTGTTTTCTAAGCCACCCTATCTGTGGTACCTTGTTACGGCAACCTGCAGAAACAAATACAATTAGCTATTATTATTATGTGGTTAAAAGGCTTCTTGAGGATTTCCCTGGTGGCGCAGTGCTTAAGAATCCACCTGCCAATGCAAGGGACATAGGTTCCATCCCTGGTCCGGGAAGATCCCACATGCCATGGAGCAACTGAGTCCGTGTGCCACAACTACTGAGCCTGTGCTCTAGAGCCCATGAGCCACAACTACTGAACCCACGTGCCACAACTACTGAAGCCCAAGCACCTAGAGCCCGTGCTCCACCACAAGAGAAGCCGCTGCAATGAGAAGCCCACGCACCGCAACGAAGAGTAGCCCCCGCTCACCACAACTAGAGAAAGCCTGCGTGCAGCAATGAAGACCCAACGCAGGCATAAATCAATCAATCAATCAATCAATAAAGAAAAGAAAAAAAAAAAGCCTTCTTGAATACAAGGACAATTTCATGCCCTTCAGACATCCTCTTTGGGTTTCTGGGGCCCTTTGGGAGCCTGGAGAGAGCAGTCTGGTTTGCAGAATCATAGGAGATTTTACTGAAATCATCCTTTTTATGTCATCATGGAAACAAAACCATGACTATCTCCTGCCGGGTTCACTAGGTGAATTTTAACTGAGGCTTATATAAGTCACACACACACACAAAACACCCTGCTCCTTTTCTAATGGCCCCTAGTTCTCATACAGTTTCAACCTAACTTCCATCACCATAATAAGCCATATCCCACGACAAGAAACAGGAATGTCATATACAGAGACAAGGAGAACCAACCAGGCAGTGCAGCCTCTGTCTCCATCTCAGAAGGCTTATCATGAGAGGTCACATGCTAAGTGGTTTACTTTCTGCATTTGTTTCTCTTTCCCATGAGCTCTGAAAGCACTCCACAGGGAATCAAACTTCAGACAAAATCTTGGCACCAGGTATATGACTTAAAATCTTCCTCCATGTATTTTTCCATCCAACTTCCTCCTGGTGGTCACTTCAGCTAGAAGGTATATATCTTATTGGATTGATGCATACCAATAGTGGACATAATTGGTAGCCCACTCAGCATCCATTTGTCCATTTCTCCCTCTTCCTCTTCCACAAGCTATGAGTCGCAGGAAACCCACCCACCCTGGGTTCAGGAATAGGTCCTAATTGGTCTATGTGTAGTCTCATTTCCCTGGCCAGGGGTTGGTGCAGGACTGAGCAGTACCCATTTCAGAAACATAATGTATGAGGGGAATTCTGCAGGTGGGCTAGTGAGAAAAATTTCCTCTCTCAACCAAAGAGTGGGAGAGAGAGACAGGAAAGGGAAGAGAAGACAGAGAGGAGAGAGAGAGATGTAATCTCTTTTCTTTTCTGGACATCACTGGGTCTGGATATAATACCTTCAGCTTAAGGATGAAGACAACACCCAGGATAGCAGAGGAGAGATTTAGAAAGAACCTGGATCCTTGATAAAAAATGCTGAGCTGCTAAATCAACCAATTTGGAAAACTGACATGTTTGGGGGTATTTTCTCTTACACAAACTTATAACTTTTCTTTATTATTTAAGCCAGTTTGAGTCGTGTCTGATAATAGCAAAATAAAAGTATTTCAACAAATGAAATATATATTTTTAAAACAAAATTACAATATTGAAAATAAAGTTTATCTTCTTCACTTACCAAGAGCATTTTCTTATGTCAGTGGATAAACTTTATACATTTAATTTTACAGAGAGATGATTTTATTTTGAAAATGCATCATAATTTACTTAACTATTCACATATTTTGGGCTAATTAGATTATTTCCTTTTTCATTATTATAAATAACATTGAAATCAACATCTATAAACAACCCTTTTTAGTTCCTTAAGCTAGATCAGAGAGGTAGAGCTTCTGGTTCACAAAAAAACTTTTTGAAGGTTTTTGATATTGCCAAATTGCTTTCTAGAAAGACTAAATCCATTTAAGCTTCCATTAGCATGATATAAGAGAACCTATCTCACCACAATGTAAATTAAAGGCAATTTATTAAGATAAAAGAATAGTATTCTCATCTTAATTGAAATGTTTGATTACTAATGATGCTGTATTTTCCTTTGTTTACTGGCCACATTTATTTTTCTTCAACAAACTGCCCATTCATATTTTTACTAATTTTTAAATTGAGGTTTTATACTTCCCTGCAGACTTGTAAGAGCTCTAGGACTAATATGTGCAATAAACTTTAAATTCATAATTTATTTTAACCCTCAAAATAATTTTGTTAGGTAGGCTTGATTAAACCCATCTTACAGAAGAGAAGATGTAGTGTCAGAGAAGTTAAATAACTTTGTAGCAGTCAGAAGGGTGTGTTTCAAGGATGAGTACAGGTGTGCACACACAATACCAACTTGCCATTTGCCACCTGAAGTGACTCAGCTGTCACCCAGGCTCTGTTCTTTTTCCAGCAGGTGAACCTTTATATCTGGATAATTTTCTAGTTCTCCATGCAAAAGCGATATTGGTAAATATAAAGGTGTATTTTTTTCCACTATGTATGTTTCCTATTCTTCTGATATAACCTTAGCTCCATGAGAGTAACATATTTCCACCATCAGATTACCCCCCAGTGTGGCAACTGTAGCAATAAACACAAATGTTCCTAATGTGTGAAATCTGGCCAATAACTGCCTTCACCACCTGCTTCTTGCTTGTTAGCGATTGCAGGGATAATTGCATTCTATGCTCTCACTGACAGATGATACAAGTGGTAGTGGGATACTTTGAGCTCCCATTTTGGTAGAAATTATAAAAGTAATCCAAAGGAGGAAACTGGTGGGGTATATCAGGGTTGGGAACCACACAGCAGTGGTTTTGAAGCTGCATATCAGAATCACCAGGGAGGGCTTCTCTGGTGGCGCAGTGGTTGAGAGTCCGCCTGCCGATGCAGGGGACGCGGGTTCGTGCCCCGGTCCGGGAAGATCCCGCACTCCGCGGAGCGGCTGGGCCCGTGAGCCATGGCCGCTGAGCCTGTGCGTCCGGAGCCTGTGCTCCGCAACGAGAGAGGCCACAATAGTGAGAGGCCCGCGTACCGCAAAAAAAAAAAAAAAGAATCACCAGGGAGATTTTTAAAACCCCTATACTTCAAGTCATACTCAATACCAACTAAATCGGAATCTCAGGGGATGGGACCCAGACATCACTGTTTTTTACAACCCCCCCAGGGGATTCCAACGTGCAGCCAAGTTTGAGCACCAGTGCTGTAGAATCACACCTCTGATTTTCTGTCTTGAAAAGGAAACCTTACACAAAGAGATCCATAAAGGCTCCAGGGGAGAAAGAAGAAAGGAAGAGCTTAGGTAGAGCTTGGAGATCTGGCAGGACCAGCCAGCCCCCGCTGGGATGGCTTCTTCACTGCCTGCCTCAACCAGAGGGTGTCCTTTGATTTAAAAGTAAGATACCGCCACTGCTTTGGGTGACTGATGTTGAGATATTTCCATCTACTTTTGTGTAAACTCATAGCTGAAAAAGCTCATTGTCTGAAGAGAAGGGCATGGGTCAAACACGGAGGCGGGTCCTTGGCTTAGAAACCAAGTCACTGTTAGGAGATGGAGCTTTTTTTTTTTTTTTTTAATTTAATGTATTTATGTTTCGGCTGCGTTGGGTCTTCGTTGCTGCACGCGGGCTTTCTCTAGTTGCCGCGAGCGGGGGCTACTCTTCATTGCAGGTGCAGGCTTCTCGTTGCGGTGGCTTCTCTTGTTGCAGAGCACAGGCTCTAGGTGCATGGGCTTCAGTAGCTGCAGCACGCGGGCTCAGTAGTTGAGGCTTGCGGGCTCTAGAGTGTGGGGTCAGTAGTTGCGGCACACGGGCTTAGTTGCTCCGCGACATGTGGGATCTTCCCGGACCAGGGCTCGAAGCCGTGTCCCCTGCATTGGCCGGCGGATTCTTAACCACTACGCCACCAGGGAAGTCCCTTATATATATATATTTTTTTAAAGAAATCTCTCTTGAGCCCATGAAAAAGATACAAGCTTGAAGATGAAAGGACCCAGGGACCCTCCTTGATGAGCATGATGATCCTATGAGCACTTCCCAAACCCCAAACTCTTGTCACATCCTTCTGAGGGAGATGGTTTCCTAGAGGCTGGGGACTCCTAAGAGGATATCCCCCCCTACTCCCATCAAACAAACCAAAATAAAAAGGGCAAGCATGCTGGAGGAACTCCTCCTCTAAGCGCAGTGAACTCCCGTTTCATCTTTGCCTCCTTTGGTTCTTCTTCCACCTCCACGGTGGGCTTTCTCCTGAGGCTAATTAAACGGTGGTTATTTATGCACAAACGTGCTTCAACATTTCTGCTGTCCCAGAAGAATCTTCCTCCCCCATGATCACAATTCGAACTACTTCTTTATCTTCCCTTATGGTTATGTGTTTTCTCCTCTCTCTTTCCCCTTATTGTTATCAAAAATCCTCTGATGTGGAGCCGGAGCTACAATTCCTAATTTACAGATGAAGAGGTCAAGAGCATTCCCAGGTCCCAAATCTACTCAGTGGAAAAGCTGAGAAACAGTGAGACACAGATGTGGCCAGAGAGATAGACAGTAGCTCAAAGACAATCAGAAAGCAGATAGATGCTCAGAGATTCGAAGAAAGAGAGAGACACAGAGATTCTGGTGGATGCAGAGACATAGAAACATAGCAGAGATTCCAAGTCAGGCATAGAAGGGCTTTACTTCCACTGGAGGCAAGTCTTAGCAACAAAACTTACTAACAGGTGGTGCTGGGTCATTTCTGCTTCTCAGTTTCCCCCTGTGCAACTGCTGGGGGTAGAACATGGATGACAAATGAGTTTCATTTTGTGTGCCAGCTCCAATCAAACGGCAGTCACTTATGCACTGTATTGACAAGGATTTGAGGCTACACCTGGGCTCATAGAAAAAGACTACAGTGATGGATTAGCAACGTCTGCCAAGGATGTGGGTGACGAGAATTACAGCACACATGCCAAGTGTTCTCCATCTCTGAAGTAGATTGTTTCTAAATTCTAATTTCAGCTCTAACATTCTATGATTCAATGCAACCATGGCAAAAATGCAAGATCTTTTCACCAGACCACATTTTCCTCTAAAATTGTAACTATTAACTGCCATGATTGGGTACAAGGAAAAAAATAGGATAGAAGGAATATTTAAAGAGAGAACATTTGTGGGTTTTCTTCTTTTCTCCCAGAGCTTCTAGAAAAATGAACATTTTAGACTGCTAGAGGCTGCTTTTTGCTTCCCTTGAAGAGATGGAAAAAGGGAGACAGCTGGAAAAATTTAGGACAGTTCTAAATTATTTAAGACACTTTGCTTTACTTGTACTTTCCAAAAAACACAGGCACCAAGTTTTCAGCCCCATGCACCCTGCGCACTCAATAAGAAACATGGAAGCTTAGGCTGTGAAAACGAAATAACCACAGGGTGTGCTCAGAGACATCTGAAAGCTGGAGTTTAGTGATTTGTGTTTTACAGTACGGGTCATCAGTCCTCCAGGAACTGAACTCTGTAAAGGAGTAAGGACGGTTGGCAAGGCATTCAGACCCAAGGTGTTCAGAGGGTGGTGACCTTGGGGAACAGAATTGTCTAGCTTGGGGTCTAGTACAAGGTTGCCCTTGGGGGTCTAGCCCTCCTCATTACCTTACAGAGGAGGCAGCTCTATAATGAGATGCTCTGGGCGTGGGAGTCTAAAAACCAATTTTAGATTCTGAGTATTTCAGAAATCTGTTTCTTTCTTTCTGACTCTTCCACTAATGCTCTAGATAAGGTCCTCATCAACTTTCACCCAGACTCCTCCTAGGGTCCTTTATCTGTTTCTCTTTATCTCTTATCTTGACCCCTTGGTCTATCCTCAACACTGCAGCCAGGCTGATCTCTTCAAAACTCATACTTGACCATATGGCTCCTGCTAAAACCCCCTCAATGACTCCTTTTACCTTTGGATAAAATACAAGGTCCTGAAAATATCCTAAGAGACTTCGATCCCTACTTCATATGCTACTAGTACCAACATAGTGGAGTTTCCCCTACATATTGTGCTCTATCCTACCTTTAATCCTTTGATCGTGTTGCCATCTGGAATGGCTGATCTATAGCTGTCTGCCTGGATAACTCTTTAGTCCTCTTTTGCCTCTTTCTTCATATCATGACATTTATCATATTTTGCTGTAATAAATATATTTGTTTCTCTACTCTTCCAGACAGGAGCACCTTGAGGATAAGAACCACATCCTACTCATCTGTAAATTTTGCAGGCACCCTACAAATCTTTACTGAATACAATGAATGAATGAGTATAAAGAAAGTACCTACCTTTTACAAGACTCACTCCTGTTCTTTAGCAAATTTACCCAAAGAAAGTTACAGTGTATCTTAAAAAGGATTCAATCAAAGTCAACTTGAAATTTTAGATAGTGTAGAATAGTCTACCTATCGCTTTTCTACTGATCTTCCCATTTTGACCATCTTCTCAATGAAATCTTAATCAGCTCCCCACCTCTTCCTGATCATGTGGAATTATTGTTCCTCCTCATGGTTTCCTTAACATCTAATTTCACATCTTCATTTCAACACAAAGTAAATTTTAATTTTATATACCAATAGAAATATGTCTCCCCAGCTAGAATATGAGCTCCTTTCGAAGGCAAGAATTGTGGCTGATTTGTCCTTGGAGTAACAGATTCCCAGTACAGACAGTAATCATTTAATAACTTTTAAAACAAACAAGTAAATTATTATTATTATACTTTATACTTATTAAGTACTTATTTAACTTTCACGGTAACTCTGTGAGGTAGGTGCTATTGTTATACCTATTTTGCAGATGAATCAACTGAGTCTTCTAGATGGTAGGAGACTTGTCCAAGGTTACATTATTCCCAAGTAGCTGAGCTGAAACTCGAAGCTAGACCTGCCACACTATGAAGTGCCTCCGCGGATGAATGGGTGGGTGGATGGATGGATGACAGGCAAACTCCTTGGGTTCTAAAATCAAAGGGAAACATTGGACATTCTTTCCCACGACTACCACCATCACCCCATCCCCATGTCTTGAGAAGACTGATAATTCCAGCACTCACTGAAAATGATGATTTTGTAATCGAGCAGGACACTCTGGGGCCTTTCCAGGACAGATTCCCCTCCCCACATCCTCTGCCTGCCTCTTGTCTTTGGAAAAACTTTAGCCTCCTAGGCCTCCCCCAAGTTCCAAAGAATAAATTTAATCAGAGAAGTGAGAAAATGCAGAAAGAAAGGAAAACAGTCAAGCAAGACAAAATAATAATAGTTTAGCCATTAAATAAACTCAAGGACTTTTAGTTCCTCCTCAAGGGCTATAGATAATATTCTGAACCATATCCTCTGAACTATTCTGCAGATACTGAAACCCCCAGAGGTATGCAGACCCCAGACCAGCTGGAACAAGAAGGTTGACAATGTTGACTCCCCACTACCTCACCACCCACCAATCAGAAGAACGTCCACAAGCTGATCACGCACCCCTCAACCCCCCTCCCTCACTCTGTCTTTAAAAGCCTTTCCCTGAAAGCTATTGGTGAGTTTGAGTCTTATAAGCACTAGCTGCTTAGAATGCTTACTTGGTGCCCTGCAGTAAACGCTGCTCTTTCCTTCACCACAACCCGGTGACAATAGCTTGGCTTTACTGTGCACAGGCAAGCGAACCCAAGTTTGGTTTGGTAGCAATCTTAGGGGGAAGGAGGGGAGAAAAGCTGGGAGGAGAAGCCTAGACTGATTCACCAAGAAATGATAGTTTCTTAGTACCTGCATCCTACCTGAAAATTTATTTTAAGTTATAGGACCTAAGTCTTTGTCCAGATTTCTTCATTCTTTTTACTCCGTGAATACTACTAAATTATTGTGTGTGCCTGTGTGTTAGAGTCTTTTCCCTTTTTATAAAAGAAATATTGACATTTCATTAAAAAAAATTATATGATTGCACTAAGAAGATAAGTGGATTTATCTGGTTTCAAATGCTGCTGGAAAAAATATTTCTCCCTAGCTCTTGACATTTTCCTGTTCCAGAAGGAATTCCCACTTAGTCTAATAAGACTTTCTCTCTTCTTCACTGGGTCTCCATCACTCATTAGTTTCCAGCTGGGTGATGCATTACAAGTTTTCTAATTACCTTTATTTTGTAGGCATCCTTACCTGCAGGTGGCCAATAAATGCTTACCTAAGCCAGATTGCTTATCTCCACTGACCATTGACCTAATAAAATCTACAACCTGCTTCCCCTGCGTCTCCTCTCATCCCATTAAGAAATCAAGAACAAAGACTCACACCGTACAATATAGAGGATATTATCAAATACAGGTTTCTTAGAGGATCACCATACTCAAGGTGAAGAAGTAGGGTTTCACTTTTGAATCTAGCCTTCTCAAAGCCTAGAGTTTATGTGGCACAAGATTTCTCAATCGGAGAATCTGGTCCAACAGCAGCTCGCTATGCTTTACCGGAGGAAACCTCTAGCTGGCTGCTACCAACTACCACTCACTTGAACACATCAGCAACTCACAGAGATTTTCAATCACCAGAGTAACTTTATAATTTATCATCCAAATTAACGCACTTTTGGAAGTCAAAGTGGGCACTATTACAGTGATACCAGGAAAACAACTGTAAACTAGGGCTATCCCAATCAATACCCCTACTGATAATTACTTAAGCATCTTTGATTCCATCCCTTAACCTCTGTGCTTGTTTTCCAAGTCCCGTGAGGCTTTGTGACGAAGCCGCCTGAACTGTGACTCAGTTCTCACTATGACTTTCACCACATGCTTCCCCAACCACCTCATATCACACGGGTTTACTTTATCATGATTGCTTGTGTCATCGTGTTCCCTTCTAGACAATATGGGAGATGACGGCAAGAGTTTGGTCTCTCTTGTGCCCCTAGCACTTAGCACAGCTCCCAGTATACAGTAGGTACCTAAAAAATACTTGTTTTGCACGTGAACAGACAGTACCTACCATGTAACCTGGTTCACTGGTGACCCAATAAAGACCTTTGGATCATGGTAATAAAGTTGATGGCAATTCACCCACTCATTCATTTTCCCATTTACTGAGGACCTACTATACACTCGCCACCATATCTTTATTTGTGAGCAAACTAAGTTAGGAGTATTTGGTGGTCTCTATAACTTTATTTTACATTCTCTCGTGAAGTGCACGAGCTGGTATCATGTGGATCCTATGCCTTTTTAATTCCTACATTTTCGTTTTCCTTTTTCTGTTTTTGCAGTCCAAAACACTATGCCTATTTTCTAGGTATAAAGTTTGTATTTTTTAAAAACTGGGTCACAGGATTTTGACCCCGATACACCACAATGGGATAATATGATAGATTAAGCCTAGACGGTCACAATTAATTCCTTAACAGACTTAATTTAATTTCTCTTCTCCAATAAACCCAATTTACCTCAGTGGAGGTGTGACACATCTGATTAGACACAACACTGCTGAGAGCAGCCGGCCTTACAGAGGAAGGGTTGTGTGCACAAAACGATAAGAGATCAAAGCTGAGTGGGATCCTCAGCCGTGTGATTAGTTGTAATTTAGCAGAACCTCCAGTTTTGTTGTCCCTTTGTTGCTCTTTAATTGGAGAGATAATTACGCTGGGAGGGGGTGGGAATGGGGTTGCAGGGTCAACCCTCACTTAGCATTGGAATTACAGGGAGAGAAGAGACTCCTTCAAGGAAATAATTTTATAGTTTTTGAATGCTAACTCAAAGTCAGAATTCAGCTCCCATGGAGTCCTACTGAGGAACGAACGGGGTCAATTCCAGTGTTTCAAAGATAACCATTTTTCTCAAGAGCATTTAGAGAAACTGATTTTTAAGTCAATGTGCAAAGTATTTTTTAATTGAACAATTGATTAAGTACCTATTGATGCTTGGAGCACAGAACTTTTGGACCACACTGTTTGATGTACTCTGCGCGTTGAGGGTAGTGAAATTAATAAGACACACCAATTCTTTCACTAGTTCCAAAAATTTTAGAGGTTGAGGGTTGCAGCCTTTGGATTTCCCCCAGCCAGTCATCATTGTTAACTCTCCCTGATAATTTGATAATTATAAGCACTTACTGAAGCATTGATGATTACTTCAGATATTTGAGATCTCATCCTTTATAAGGGCAATTTCATCATCCTACCTCTAATTCCTTTAGTATCCTTCCCAAGACATGATAAAGACAACTGACTCTGTGTTTTTCATTCTTGCTCATGCCCTGACAAGCTGTGCAGCCTTAGGCGAGCTACCTAACCTCTCTGAGCCTCAGTTTCTTCTCAGCATGAATGAGGATAATATGATCTGCCAAATGGAGGTCAAATAAAGTAATTAACAGAAAGTACCCATTAATATGTTCTCCATAGAACATAGTGCCTTTCTTTCCTAGGAGTCACTACGATGACGCACTGCCCATGGAAATATTTCAAACAATTTCCAGATTAAGCAAGAAGGCATCACGATCAGGGGTCCTCAAATGATAGCAGGAAAAAGAAAGACAAAAATACCTCTTAGTTGTGACTCTGTTGAACAGAACTGAATTTTAATTAAGCAACAAGATGGGAGACACCAGCATTTCCAGGCAATTATGGAGCACCATAGGGGGTGTTGTAAAGTAAAAGGCTTCAGGCTGAGTGACTTCAGAAGTTCACCAATTCCACTGAAACATGGAGCCCAGGATGTCTTGTTGCAGACAGGAAGCAATATCTGTCAATGAAAATAGGAGAGAACTCTGGTGGCAAGACCAAGAGGATCATCAGAGGGAAACATTTGATTCTTTTGTCTGAACAGAATAATCCAGAGCTCTTTCCATGTAGTGCTGAACACACACTCAAAAGTTCTTGATGGACAGATGTTAATATCTTATCCAAAGTTGGCTCTACTCATGTCAGCATCAGGACCAGTGAAAGCAGGGCAGGGCGCGTGCAAGGAGGGATGTAAGACCTGGAAAGCTAAGGCTGTCTGGGAGGCTAGGATAGTGAACCAGCAGAGAATAAGGAATCATCAGAGGAATGACAAATCCAGCAGAATCTGGAACCTGGTTATGGAGGCAAAGTTAGGACCGTGACACAAGATTCTGAGTGGAAATGCTGATTATATTTCAGGACTCATTCATTTCCCCAGAGCAATGCCTCTCTATGCACAAGGCATTGTGTCAAGTGCTCAAGATATGGTTTATTACACCCATTTAATAGAAAAAGAAATTGAGCCTCAGAGAAATTAAATATATAAGTTCAGGAATTTCTCCAAAGTTACACCGCTAGTAAGTGATGAGTGAGGATTTCAATCCAGGTGTTTGATTTACAACCTATCCTCATGATTGCTATGATATTATGAAGTATAATGAAGTATCCATAATACTGGCTAATTCAGCCAGATGCAAAATTCAGAGGAGACACTTTCAAAAGGGAGGAAAGTTGAGGTCGGAGTACCACAAAGGGTGAGAGTGAAGCTACAATGTGGGTTAGAGTCCAAAATGTTTAACTAAAATTTGAAGGACAAAGCAGTTATGTGGTCCAGAATGCATGAAGATAGTCTGAGCAGCAGGGGTCAAGATCCAGACAAGTAGAACAAGGAGTCAGAACAATCTTTATATTGTGTCATCCCTCTGCCTCAGCCTGGGAGCTTTTATATACTCCTTGTTGAAAAGGGGCCTATCCTCAGGCTTTTTAAACTACTCCCTAGCGTGCTCCTTTGCCTTGTCTGCTTGGAGAATTCTTACTCACTGGTTCAAAGGCAGAGGTTGAAAACTGGTGCCCCCATAGCAAGCTGCAGACAGGTTTCGTTCACCAGCACAATGTTCTTTAAAAGGTTAAATCCAATGCCTTTGGAGAAGACAGGTATTCTCCAGGAGCACGATGCTTCTCTTTTCCCTGTTGTCCTACATCTGGTCACTTTAATATTTATTTTACCTGCTTGGTCCCTGAGTTTGTAAGCCCAGCTCAGGGTATCACCACCTCCATGAAGGTGTCCCTGATTCACTCAGTCAGAACCTGCCCCCTGCTCCCTTAGCACCTTGCACCTAACTCTATCACAGAGCTTGTCACATGGCCATTCTGCTGGTATGTCTTTCTCCTATGTTAGACTGTGAGTTCCTGCAGCATTTGCTCCTATCCTTGTTCATTTCTCCAGTACTCAGCATACTGTAAGGAACATAGAAAGAACTCAATAAATGGTAAGTGGATGAGTAGGGCCTTGGAGGACTTCCCTGCCAAAGTGCAAAATGTGAGGCCCAGGGATAGGATGACAATTGACATGGTAACTCACTGGTTGTCTTCATAGATATCTACTCAGCCAGTGCCATTTTCAGACCAAGACACCAAGAGTTTGGGCCTCAGATGGGTGCCCTAAATATGCTACTGATAAGAGCAGAGGTCTTAACATTTGGCATAAATGCCCATAGTGGGAGCCATTCACAGTGGCATTCCAGCTGGTGGTAACCATACGGGGAACCTTCTCTATTCCCAGCTTCCTTTCTCAGAATGGATATGGTTGGTGGTGCTCAACTTAAGTGATCCTGAGATGCGTACCTAGTCTCACACACACACACACACACACACACACACACACACACACACACACGTCACTCCACAGTCATCATCGTCTAAGTTAGCCTAATACAGAAACTGTGGAATTAGACATCGCAGCAAGTGGTACAGCACAAGAAAGAGCAACAGGCAAGAAGATGTGGTGAAAAAGAACCCTGGACTAGTAGGGAGGCTTGGGACTGAGCCCAGCTGTGTCACTAATAACTGTGAACCTGGGCACATCAATGATAGGGTATGTGGTGAGATGCTGGCAGAGAGCTACAGGAGACATAAAATCCAACTCAAACTGGCTTGAATAAAAGGGGATCTTATAGACTCATGCAACAGAAAAAAACCAAAACAACCAGAGTGGACTGAACTTCAAGCATGGCTCGATCCAGGTCCTTAGGTGATGTAATTGGGCCTGTTTCTCCCCACCTATTGGCTCTGCTTTTCTTTGTGTTGGCTTCATTCTCAGACAGCTC
Source organism: Physeter macrocephalus (assembly GCF_002837175.3). Taxonomy (NCBI): domain Eukaryota; kingdom Metazoa; phylum Chordata; class Mammalia; order Artiodactyla; family Physeteridae; genus Physeter; species Physeter macrocephalus. The sequence continues at coordinate 41,428,000 of NC_041219.1, read as the reverse complement.
TCTTCAGCTGGTGGCTCCCAGAAATCCCAGGCTTAATATTCCTGGGCTTGAGTCCAGCCCACAAGAGAACACCTTCCTCCTAATAACCTCAGAAGTCATGAGATCAGCTCCAGTGGATGTTTAGGGTTACATGATTACACCTGGAGCTGCAGCTCAAGTCAGCGCACCTTAAAGTCAGAGGACCTCTGGGCTTTTTTGTTGGTCCTCTTTTTTCCTACTATAATTTCTCCCTAGATGATTTCATCTGGTCCCTTAGTTCTAAACATCTTCTATACCCTGAAGACTCTGGAGATATTCCTGTAGCTCTCTGGAACTCCAGACTCATGGATCAAACTATCTCCTTCACACTTCTCTATTTACATGACTATTATTCACCTCAAATTTAAATTCTTAGACTAGAGTTGTTGATATTCTACCCCAAACCCACTCTTCCCCTGGTCTTCTCCATTTCATTAAATGTCACCAGATGAAAACTTAAGGACCAACTTAATTCCTCACTGTCTCCACACCCCACGTTCACTCCACCAGCAAGTCCTTTTAGCTCTTCCTTCAAAAAACACATCCCACATCTATCCACTTCTAACATTTGTAGTGCCCTCCTAACCAAACTCTCAGCTTCCTCTTTTGTTTCCTATATTTTATTCTCTACATAGCAGCTGGAATCATCTTTAAAACATATAAATCCCTCCCCTACTCAAAACCCTCCAGTGGAATATATTCACTCAGAATAAGATCCAAATTCTTTCCTATGACTCACAAGGTTCTACTTGATACAGTCCCCGCCTTTACCTCTCACTCTTATCTCATTCCACTCCCATTGCTCACTCTATGTCAGCCACACTGATCTTCTTGCTAGTTCTCAAAAATGACAAGCTAGTTGCCACCACAGGGACTTTGCATCTGCTCTTCTCTCTGCCTGAAATATTTGACCCCAGAACTATCATATGGCTTGTTTCCTCATGTTATTCAGTTTCTACCTCAGTGCACTTCCTTCAAGAATATTTCCCTGTCGTGCATATATCCAAACAAAACTATAATTCAAAAAGATACATGCACCCCAGGTTCATAGCAGCACTATTTACAATAGCCAAGACATGGAAACAACCTAAACGTCCATCAATAAATGAATGGATAAAGAAGATGTGGTATATATACACAATGGAATATTACTCAGCCATAAAAGAGAATGAAATAATGCCATTTGAAGCAACATGGATGGACCTAGAGATTATCATACTAAGTGAAGTACGTTGGAAAGAGAAAGACAAATACCATATGATATCACTTATATGTGGAATCTAAAATATGACACAAATGAACCTATCTACCAAACAGAAACAGACTCACAGACATAGAGAACAGAGTTGCCAAGGGGAGGGGGCTGGGGAAGGAATGGATTCGGAGTCTGGGATTAGCAGATGCAAACTGGTATATACAGAATGGATAAGCAACAAGGTCCTACTATATAGCACAGGGAACTATGTTCAATATCCTATGATAAACCATAATGGTAAAGAATATAAAAAAGAATATATATATATAAATATAATTTCCATCACATATTCTTTTCCAATTTTTCCCAGTCAAATTTTATATACGACCTACTTTATTTTTCTTGATAATATTTCTCTCCTCCATAACTTGTATATTTATTTGTTTATTTCCTGTTCTCCCTACTAGCATAGAGACTCCATCAGGGCAGGAATCTCATCCATCTGGCTCACCTCTATGCCCTTCATACCTGTAACAGTACCAAGCATGTGGTAGGAGCCCAGTAATATTTGTTGAAGAAAAGAATAAACTGATAGTGGAAGATGGGTCACCATCTAAAAAAAATCAGAATGATTTAATTGGAATAAGGATAAAAGAATGGTGGGCAGGTACTGGCCATAATGTATCCCTTTATAAAATTATCTGGTAATCAGATCAACCCATTTTCTGAGAATTTCCAGTAACTAAGAGGTACCACATGTAGTAACACACATAAGAGTCCAACCTTTTCCTAACTCATCCAAAATACTAGATTTATTAAATATGTTATGTTCAAGAAAGACTATTGAGACTGATACGGAACTCATGTTCTGGGCTATTTAGACTCTTGGTTAAAAAGTCAAAAGCAGACAAGAAGTTTGTGGAGAAGCTGTCAGAAGTGAGGGTGCATGGTACCAATAAAATACACTATCATGCATTTCCTTTTAGCATCAGAACATATTGATTGAATATTTTCATTTTCCTTTTTTACACAAGAAGAACTGTAAAGATGGGTATTTAAGAAATTAAAGGTAAAGATTCCATCATCCTGAGCGGGGCTGATTTGATTTCATACATAAAAGTTGAACTACTTAGAATGTGTGAACTAGATCATTCTCTTCCTATAAATACAACAGAGCAGCCTAACCTATTTTCAGATGACGTGACACCTTTTTTCTTTTTCCTTCCTAAAGCTTGTATTAAGAGTCTGATCTTAAGAGCAGGTGATCAACACCGCGACCTCATTTGCAATGATGAAAAGCTGAAATTTTTTTTCACCGGTTTTCTTTACTCTCTTTCAGTCAATTGCCTTGAGATTTTAGAGATAGCTTCATTGATTCCCCAAATTTCCCCAACCACCTTCTATCAATACTGAGTTCAAGGTTACAGGAGGTACCATTTGTCTTATTGATGTAATTCCTCCTTCTATTTCCACTGGCCTAGCTTGGATCAATTTTATTAATAATACAATTGGTGTCTTTCCACACTCACCTCCTCCCTCAATCCCCAAATACGTTTCAACTTTAACCTCCCCATTAAAAGCATTCACTCTTTCTTAGAACATTCTGAAAAACTGCACTCTCAGGAATAAACCCTCCCTTGGTTGTCTCTGAACTGAGGGTATTCGACCTTCAATAAATGTTCTAAAAACTGCATGGTGTACTTAAGAAGGTACAAGCTTAGAGAGTCTTTGCTTCCAATGTTTGCATGTTCTTTTCATTGCAAAGGATTCAAAAGTCCAATCTCACTTTATTTATCTTTCTACTATGAGACATCATTCCTTTTATGTGTTTCAAATCCCCCTTTTTTTTTTATTGTAAGCTTCTTGAAGGTAGATATTGTATTTTAGCTACCTTTGAGTCTCCCCTATGGCTTACCAAAGAGCCTGGCACATACGATGCATTCAATAAGTATTTGGAGAATGCATAAGTAAGTGAAACGTTAAGGTTTCCATAGAGACACATATGTTATCCTCTTATAGATTTTCTAGAACACAGACTCAAAATGAGTGAACTGACTCAACTGGACTGAGCTTCTACGAGACTGGGTGTCCCTTATCTCTGTATCCCCAGTTATGAACAAGCACAGCTCATGACAGAGAAATAAGGCTTGTTAAATGAGAGAATAACAGCAATACTTCAAATTGTAGGTTTACTAGAGAGAAAAGTTGCATATAAAGCTCCTTGAATTCCACAGGAGGCTAGACATTTTCTGGTGGGAAGAGAAACTTGATGAAAGGCACTTTATGGGTTGAATGGTACCGAGTCCCCAAAAAGATAAGCCCAAGTCCAAATCCACGGAACCTGTGAATGTGACTTTATTTGGAAAAAAAGAGTCTTTGAAGATGTAATTAAGGATCTTGAGATGAGATCATCCTGGATTTCCTGGTGGGCTTTAAATCCAATGACAAATGTCCTTAAAAGAGACAGAGGGGAAAATACACAACAAAGAAGAGAAGGTGATGTGAAGATGGAGGCACAGACTGGAGTGAGGTGGCCAGCAGATAGCACAAGCTGGAAGAGGCAAAGAAGGATTCTCCCCTAGAACCTCCAGTGAAAATGCAGAACTTGACCCTGTGAGGCGTTTGGCATCATGACTGCAGGGGGATCAGGCAGCCTGGGTGGAGAGGGGCCTGCCATGACCACGCAGGAGAAGGGTCCTGGAAAGTGGCTACAGAAACACCTCTCACCTCGGCACCTTGCTTGCCAGTCACCGCTGTACACCGCAGGCCTCCTCTTGGCTTCCTAAGTTTGCTCAGGCGCCTCTAGTTGGATCTCATCCCAATCTCGAGCTGCAGCTGTGGGATCTGCGAAGTGTAGTTTTTAGCTTTCTGACCTCCAACCAGGAGGAGGATGAGGTGAGGTTAAACAAGCCGACTCCCAGTCCCCGTGACATCCCACTGGTCTGCAGAGAAGGCAGAAAATTAACTGCCGACTGGCAGAGTGAGCAGCCTTGCTGAGCATCAGAAAAGTGGCCTAATAGAGCCAATCTGCAAGGACTGGAAAGGAAAGGCCAGATACAGCAACTTATTCATGGCTATAAAAGGAGGAGCTTGACATGCCCACACCACTGGACCTCTAGAAACTTTCCTGAGTGAACTACAACAGGAGAAAATCAGACTTCTATGCAGTGGACGCTTGATGCACTTTTAGAAGCCTAAGCTGTGTGGCTGACAGGGTCATGGTGTTCTGCCTGGGTGTCAGGTCTGAGCCTCTGAGGTGGGAGAGCCGAATTCAGGACATTGGTCCACCAGAGACCTCCCAGCCCCATGTAACATCAATCAGCAACAGCTCTCCCAGAGATCTCTGTCTCAACGCAAAGACCAGCTCCACTCAACTACCAGAAAGCTCCAGTGCTGGACACCCCAAGCCAAACAACTAGCAAGACAGGAACACAACCACACCCATTAGCAGAGAGGCTGCCTAAAATCATAGTAAGTTCCAAGACACGCCAAAACACACCAATGGACGTGGTCCTACCCACCAGAAAGACAAGATCCAACCTCATCCACCAGAACACAGGCACCAGTCCCCTCCACCAGGAAGCCTACACAACCCACTGGACCAACCTTACCCACTGGGGGCAGACACCAAAAACAACGGCAACTACGAACCAGGAGCCTGTGAAAAGGAGACCCCAAACACAGTAAGTTAAGCAAAATGAGAAGACAGAGAAACACCCAGCAGATGAGGGAGCAAGGTAAAAACCCACCAGACTAAACAAATGAAGAGGAAATAGGCAGTCTACCTGAAAAAGAACTCAGAGTAATTATAGTAAAGATAATCCAAAATCTTGGAAATAGAATGGAGAAAATACAAGAAACGTTTAACAAGGAACTAGAAGACCTAAAGAGCATATAAACAATGATGAACAACACAATAAATGAAATTTTAAAATCTCTAGAAGGAATCAATAGCAGAATAACTGAGTCAGAAGAAGGGATAAGTGACCTGGAAGATAAAATAGTGGAAATAACTACCACAGAGCAGAATAAAGAAAAAAGAATGAAAAGAATGGAGGATAGTCTCAGAGACCTCTGGGACAACATTAAATGCACCAGCATTCGAATTATAGTGGTCCCATAAGAAGAAGAGAAAAAGAAAGGAACTGAGAAAATATTTGAAGAGATTATAGTTGAAAACTTCACTAACATGGGAAAGGAAATAGTCAATCAAGGCCAGGAAGTACAGAGAGTCCCATACAGGATAAATCCAAGGAGAAACATACCAAGACACATATTAATCAAACTCTCAAATATTAAATACAAAGAATAAATATTAAAAGCAGCCAGGGAAAAGAAACAAATAACATACAAGGGAATCCCCATAAGGTTAACAGCTGATCTTTCAGCAGAAACTCTGCAAGCCAGAAGGGAGTGGCAGGACATATTTAAAGTGATGAAAGGGAAAAACCTCCAACCAAGATTAATCTACCCAGCAAGGATCTCATTCAGATTCGATGGAGAAATTGAAACCTTTATAGACAAGAAAAGCTAAGAGAATTCAGCACCACCAAACCAGCTTTACAACAAATGCTAAAGGAACTTCTCTAGGCAGGAAACACAAGAGAAAGACAAGACCTACAAAAACAACCCCAAAACAATTAAGAAAATGGTAATAGGAACAAACATATCGATAACTACCTTAAATGTAAATGGATTAAACGTTCAAACCAAAAGACATAGACTGGCTGAATGGATACAAAAACAAGACCTGTATATATGTTGTCTACAAGAGACCCACCTCAGACCTAGAGACACGTACAGACTGAAAGTGAGGGGATGGAAAAAGACATTCCATGCAAATGAAAATCAAAAGAAAGATGGAGTAGCAATTTTCATATCAGACAAAACAGACTTGAAAATAAAGACTATTACAAGAGACAAAGAAGGACACTACATAATGATTAAGGGAACAATGCAAGAAGAAGATATAACAATTGTAAATATTTATGCACCCAACATAGGAGCACCTCAATACATAAGGCAAATGTTAACAGCCAAAAACAGGGAAATCTACAGTAACACAATAATAGTAGAGGACTTTAACACCTCACTTTCACCAATGGACAGATCATCCAAAATGAAAATAAATAAGGAAACACAAGCTTTATATGACACATTAAACAAGATGGACTGAAATGATATTTATAGGACATTCCATCCAAAAACTATAGAATACACTTTCTTCTCAAGTGCTTATGGAACCTTCTCCAGGATAGATCATATCTTGGGTCACAAATCAAGCCTTGGTAAATTTAAGAAAACTGAAATTGTATCAAGTATCTTTTCCGACCACAATGCTATAAGACTAGATATAAATTACAGGAAAAACTATAAAAAATACAAACACATGGAGGCTAAACAATACACTACTAAATAACCAAGAGAACACTGAAGAAATCAAAGAGGAAATTAAAAAATACCTACAGAAACAAATAACAATGAAAAATGACGACATATGGGATGCAGCAAAAGCAGTTCTAATAGGGAAAATAAAGATCAGATCAGAAATGAAGGAAATGATAGCAAAGATCAATAAAACTAAAAGCTGGTTGTTTGAAGACAGACAAAATTGATAAACCATTAGCCAGACTCATCAAGAAAAAAAGGGAAAAAACTCGAATCAAGAGAATAAGAAATGAAAAAGGAAAAGTAACCAGTGTCCCTGCAAAAATACAAAAGTATCATGAGTGAGTACTACAAGCAACTATATGCCAATATAATGGACAACCTGGAAGAAATGCAGAAATTCTTAGAAGATCACAACCTTCCGAGAAGGAACCAGGAAGAAATAGAAAATGTAAAGAGACCAATCACAAGCACTGAAATTGAGACTGTGATTAAAAATCTTCCAACAAACAAAAACCAAGGACCACACGCCTTCACAGGCGAATTCTATCAAACATTTAGAGAAGAGCTAATACCTATCCTTTTCAAACTCTTCCAAAAAATAGCAGAGGGAGGAACACTCCCAAACTCATTCTACGAGGCCACCCTCACCCTGATACCAAAACCAGACAAAAATGTCACAAAGAAAGAAAACTACACGCCAATATCACTGATGAACACAGATGTAAACATCCTCAACAAAATACTAACAAACAGAATCGAACAGCACATTAAAAGGATCATGAAAATTGATAAACCATTAGCCAGACTCATCAAGAAAAAAAGGGAAAAAACTCGAATCAAGAGAATAAGAAATGAAAAAGGAAAAGTAACCAGTGTCCCTGCAAAAATACAAAAGTATCATGAGTGAGTACTACAAGCAACTATATGCCAATATAATGGACAACCTGGAAGAAATGCAGAAATTCTTAGAAGATCACAACCTTCCGAGAAGGAACCAGGAAGAAATAGAAAATGTAAAGAGACCAATCACAAGCACTGAAATTGAGACTGTGATTAAAAATCTTCCAACAAACAAAAACCAAGGCAAACAGAATCGAACAGCACATTAAAAGGATCATGAACCATGATCAAGTGGGGTTTATCCAAGGAATGCAAGGATTCTTCAATATATGCAAATCAATCAATGTGATACACCATCTTAACAAATTGAAGAAGAATAACCATATGATCATCTCAACAGATGCAGAAAAATCTTTTGACAAAATTCAACACTGATTTATGATAAAAAACCCTCCAGAAAGTAGGCATACAAGGAAATTACCTTAACATAATAAAGGCCATATATGACAAACCACAGCCAACATCATTCTCAATGGTAAAAAACTGAAACCACTTCCTCTAAGATCAGAAACAAGACAAGGTTGCCCACTCTCAACCCTATTATTCAACATAGTTTTGGAAGTTTTAGTCACAGCAATCAGAGAAGAAAAAGAAATAAAGGAATCCAAATCAGAAAAGAAGAAGTAAAGCTGTCACTGTTTGCAGATGACATGGTACTATACATAGAGAATCCTAAAGATGCCACCAGAAAACTACTAGAGCTAATGAATAATTTGGTAAAGTAGCAGTATACAAAATTAATGCAGAGAAATCTCTTGCATTCCTGTACACTAATGATGAAAAATCTGAAAGAGAAATTAAGGAAACACTCCCATTTACCATTGCAACGAAAAAAATAAAATACCTAGGAATAAACCTACCTAAGGAGGTAAAAGACCTGTACTCAGAAAACTGTAGGACACTGATGAAAGAAATCAAAGATGACACAAACAGATGGAGAAGTATACCATGTTCTTGGATTGGAAGAATTAACATTGTGAAAATGACTATACTACCCAAAGCAATCTATAGATTCAGTGCAATCCCTATCAAACCACCAATGGCATTTTTCAAAGAACTAGAACAAAAAATTTCACAACTTGCATGGAAACACAAAAGACCCTGAATAGCCAAAGCAATCTGGAGGAAGAAAAACGGAGCTGGAAAAATCAGACTCCCTGACTTCAGACTATACTACAAAGCTACAGTAATCAATACAGTATGGTACTGGCACAAAACCAGAAATATAGATCAATGGAACAGGATAGAAAGCCCAGAGATAAAAAAATAAACAAATGGGACCTAATGAAACTTAAAAACTTTTGCACAGCAAAGGAAACCATAAACAAGATAAAAAGACAACCCTCAGAATGGGAGAAATATTTGCAAATGAAACAACCGACAAAGGATTAATCTCTAAAATATACAAGCAACTCATGCAGCTCAGTATCAAAAAACAAACAACTCATTCCAAAAATGGGCAGAAGACCTAAACAGACATTCCTCCAAGGAAGATATACAGATAGTCAACAAACTCATCAAAGGATGCTCAATATCACTAATCATTAGAGAAATGCAAATCAAAACTACAATGAGGTATCACCTCACACTGGTCGGAATGGCCATCATAAGCAAACTACAAACAATAAATGCTGGAGAGGGTGTGGAGAGAAGGGAACCCTCTTGCACTGCTGGTCGGAATGTAAATTGATACAGCCACTATGGAGAACGGTATGTAGGTTCCTTAAAAAACTAAAAATAGAACTACCATATGACCCATCAATCTCACTACTGGGCATATACCCTGAGAAAACCATAATTCAGAAAGTCATGTACCACAATGTTCACTGCAACACTATTTACAATAGCCAGGATATGGAGGCAACTTAAGTGTCCATTGACAGATGAATGGATAAAGAAGATGTGGCACATATATACAGTGGAATATTACTCAGGCAAAAAAAGAAACGAAATTGAGTTACTTGTGGTGAGGTGGGTGGCCCTAGAGACTGTCGTACAGAGTGAAATAAGTCAGAAAGAGAAAAACAAATACCGTATGCTAACACATATGTATGGAATGTAAAAAAATAAATAAAAGCGGTTCTGAAGAACCTAGAGGCAGTACAGGAATAAAGATGCAGACTTAGAGAATGGACTTGAGGACACGGGGAGGGGGAAGGGTAAGCTGGGACGAAGTGAGAGAGTGGCATGGACATATATATACTACCAAATGTAAAGCAGATAGCTAGTGGGAAGCAACCGCATAGCACAGGGAGATCAGCTGGGTGCTTTGTGACCACCTAGAGGGGTGGGATAGGGAAGGTGGGAGGGGATAGACGCAGGAGGGAGGGGATATGGGGATATATGTATACATATAGCTGATTCACTTTGTTATACAGCAGAAACTAACACAACATTGTAAAGCAATTATACTCCAATAAAGATGTAAAGAAAAAAAAAAAAGAAAGAAAGAAAATGCAGAACTTCTGGCCTCCCGAACTGTGAGAGAATACATTTCTGTTGTTTTAAGCTACCGCATTTTTGGCAATTTGTTTCAGCACCACAGGAAATGAATACAGACACTTACATTGAGTTCTTGTCCCACTGAATCCTCTCAACTTCTGGTATTTTAATTTTTTCACATGAAGAAAGGTGAAACACATAGAAGTGAAGTGATGGTGGTCTCATAGCTGGTTAATAACAGAGCTGAGATTGAAAAGAAGGCTCATCTTGAATAACAGTTCAACAGATTTTCATTGAGACCAGGCTTTTGCTCCCAGCCCGGGTGAGGCTCTGGGGATATAGACTTAAATAAGATGTGAGATCTACCTTTGAGGAGCTTTCAGGGAACATACTACATTATACCAAAGCTCATGTTCTTTCTTATGCATGTGCTGTGAAAAGAAACTTAGAAGTTCAACCTACACACATGTCAATTATTTCTTCCACACTGGCTTTCCAACCTAGATACCCTATGTACCAGAAGACCGTCTAAATTGTCTACCACAGATCCTAGGTTCAGGGAAGGAAAGGCGGAAGAAGAAAGAGAAAGCCAGTCTACAAGGAAGTGGTAATGAGGGAGTGTTTTTGCCATGGAGGACTTTGGCTATCTGATACACAGCTGGAGGCCAGTTCGGCCCTCTGGGATAACAGAGGTTTAAAAAAAAACTGTCTTTCTCAAGAATTCCTCAGACATTGAAAACCAGCTGTTATATTCAACCTATGCGTACTCTTTTTTCAAGTACCTCTATCATTTGTGTACTGCTTTATAGTTTAGAAAACACTTTCATCATATATTAACATGTTTAACCCTTCCCATGATTTAATGAGGTAGAAATAATTTTTTCACTTTGTAGGAGAGGAAGCAGTTTCATGGGTATTAAGTGATTTTCCAGGTCAGAGGTAGGATCCGAACCCAAGAATTCTGAATACACGCTTCCCTACATCGGCATGTGAAAAATTAGGGGCAGGGACACTTTGTATCAGAGGAAGCTAGTCCTCCAATATCCATTCTCCCTTTCAAATTTTAGGTAGGCATGTGGCCACTCAAAATAAAAACAACGTTTCCTAGCCTCTCTGGCAGCTAATTATGGCATGTGACTAAATTCTAGCAGAAAGAAACATGCAGAAAGTTTACACAGAAAAACTATGTCCTTCTTTTCTCTCTGTTCTCCCAGTTCCTAGCTGGAATGCTGATGTGTTGGCAAGACTCGGGCAACTGTCATGGACTATGAGGTGAATGCTGTTTGAAATGGTGGATTAGCTACTAGAAAGGAGCTGGGACCCAGTGGTCGTGGAAATGTCTTGTCCACTTTGGATTATCTGTATTTACCTACATTTACATGGGGGAGAATTAATTTCTACCCATTTTGTTTAATTTATTATTACCTTGATGTTTCTGCCATTTTCTGTGAAACCTAATTTTAACTGATATGGTTTCTAAACTTACAAGGAGACCAACTGGTTCAAAATCTCTTGGTTTTCAGGCTCAGGTGGCTTGCCAGTCTTTTAAATTTCTTAAAATGCTTTCATTGCCTGAAAACTGTGAAAATAGAGGGACATTAAAAAATTAGAACTGCACTAAACTGTGGAATAGTTATAAGGAGCTGGGATTTCGTTAAGAATTATTGACATCGAGAACTTCTGCTGCCAGTGTCCCTGTCCTCACAGTGAGCCACAGCCACCCCCCACCTCTGCAGGAGCCCTCCAACACTAGCAGAGTGGAGTCTCTGTTTCCCCCAGTCCTGTCGAAGTCCTGCAGTCAAATCCCACTAGCCTTCAAAGTCTGATTCTCGGAATTCCTCCTCCCGCTGCCAGACCCCCAGTTTGGGAAGCCTGACATGAGGCTCAGAACCTTCATTCCAGCCTCTTAAAATTCAACCTGTTAGGTAGGACTAGAGTAGGTAGTAACAAGATGAGCAAGAAAACTTGCTGGATGTGAAAGGTGGCAATGCTTCCATGACAGCTTCAAGGAATCTAAGATTTTTGTTTGTTTCTCTTTTATGAAAACAGAAAAAATGTAGCCAGTCTCAAGCCACAAAATCAAGTATGCAAAAACATACCTTAATCCTATGTTCTTTAAATCAATTTTCCATTCTGGTAAGGCTATTCGACCTCAGCCATTCTAAGGCTCCCACCAGCTCCCCTGCCCAGCTCCAGAGGCTGAGCCAGTGTTTGGAGGTGTGTTGAAAGGCACCCAGGCTTTGGAAAAGTTCCCGCATGATCATCAAACCAGTTTGCATAGTTTTCCTTCCAGATGCAAACTGTCCTGGTGCACACAACACCTCCTATTCTGCAGTGCCTTTGGGACACAGAAATATTTGCAGACCTGAGAATCCAGGGTTAGGATGTGGAAACCCTAGACAGACCACATGACCATGCCCTGCTGAGGTCTGGCTACCTACCAGGGTGATGGTGAAGAGCATTTGCTCTTATTGCCAGTAACACTCATTTTCATGGAATCTGGCTGGGACATCATCAATGGCCCCTGAATAAAGTGGTAACTAGCCTCCAAAGCTTGTCCCCATAGGAACCATGGCTCCTGGTATCCAGACCCTTGTGTAATCCCTTCTGCAATGAATGGGGCTGACCCCGTAACTCACTTCAATCAACAAGACGGAGCAGGAGTGATGCTGCACCAGACCTGGCTTAAGCCCAAAGCATGGCTGACTTCCAATATTGTAGTTTGGGGAGCCCTGTCTCAGCTGGCGGCGCCCTCAGGGCCAGGTCCCCAGAGCCTGCCCAGCCGTCGTCACCGAGGGAGCCAGGCGCCCAGGACCCCGCCGGCCCTCAGGCCTTTCCTTTAAACTGGAGAAAATCATCTGTATCGGATCAACAGGAGTACCTGCTGTAGCAAACACCCATCAGGTGAATTCCCAGCGCACGACAACTGCCCTTCTTGGAGGACAGCCCCATCACAGCGGTGGACCTGAAGTAAAGATGTGCAGTGTCCTGGCAACTTAACCCTGACCTCCGCCACCTCCTAGGGGGAGACAACTGACCTAAGATGGACCCAGTTTTGAAACGAACGGAAAGACTGAAGCTGGTGGAAGCTTGTACCTGAATGGCCGTGTCCGTACACGCCGGGTGCTGAGGCCTCCGTGGACCGAGGGACTCGCGGAGACCGCCGCCATCAGGTCACGGAGCGGGAGAGGTTCGCGCTGCTTTCAGGCCTGGGTCCGGCCAGCATGCGGCCGCGGCGAGGGCTCTGGGACTCCGCGGGACACAGCCCCCAGCCTGTCCCCAGGGCCCCAGCTCCCCAGAGGGCCCGGGAGGCCAGGGGAGAAGTCTGCACACACCTCTCCCCACGTTCTCTGCCGCAAGGCCCCGTGAGAGCCTGACTGTGGGCGGAGCGGAGCCCCTAACCGCGCTCAGGGTCTCGCGATAATGGCTTTGCTCCCTCCCAGCCCCTAAAACAATACCCGTTTGTCTCTGATATGCCTCAGTCTTGAGGATAACAGTGGGTATAATGTCTTGCATAGAAAGGTTAATCATAAACCCGGCAGAGGAACTCGGTTTTAGGGGGACTCGGTGTCAACCTCCAATCTGGTTTCATCGTTCTCCAGGGCTTTCGGGGAATGGGGTGACAATGGCTCTGGCTACTTCATGCTGAAATGGGGCATAGTCCTGCCTCAGTTTGGGGAATGGACACTGAATTGGAAGTATTCCCCAAGTTCCAAGTCCTGGATCCGAGTCTTGTATAACACTTGTATCTAAGTAGGTTTTAACCTCTAATGTGGTGTGAACACGTACATAATGGGAGCTGTTGGCCACTACACGTCTCCTTTTTCTGCTAATAGTTACCAGTGGAGACCCTGAGGTCATAAGGTTGCAGCTGCCATCTGCCAGCAGACACTGCTTTGAGAATGGCTGGGGGCATCCCGAGTATGACACAGCTCAGAAAATTCAGGTTCTCAGCAATACAGGGATGCACCTGAAATTGCATCCACAATGGCCACCTAGTTTTACCTTGGATGTCTGAACCACAGCTATTCCATTTTTCACTTTCAAATGTATTCTCCTCCTCAATGGCCAAGGCAGATGTACAATGCATGTCCGAAAGGCTACAAAACGGGCTGCTCTGGTCAGTAAAGTTTAAGGTAAATCATGTATCGGCCTGAATGACTTCCCCATACCTCAAAATATGTGCAGATTTTTCCATCATCTCCCTTTTCAATTGCAAATCCTTCAACAGACCAAAACATGCCCCTTGATGCCAGGGTGATTTAGCTGCTTGCCCTGGGTCTAGATCATGTTCTTTGGTGCTAGGTCTCCTTTCTATTTGCCTAGATATTTGCGTTGGGGGGAAACTAATCAGATATTGCAAACAGGCTCAGAAGTACATTAATGGGGAAACACTTTATGGGCCATACATTTTGTCACTTATACCCCATTGTCACACAAGCATTGTACATGTGATTTTAGCAATAGACTTAAAGAAAGCAGTGTTCTCCACAGACATGCCACAACTCCTTATCAGCTCCATGCACCTTTCACCCACAGGATTTCACTCCCTTAAATAAGAATCAGGGAGTTCCCTGGTGGCCTAGTGGTTAGGATTCCAGGCTTTCACTGCCATGGCCCAGGTTCAATCCCTGGTTGGGGAACTGAGATACTGCAAGCCTCGAGGTGTGGCCAAAAAAAAAAAAGAAAGAAAGAAAGGAAAAGAAAAGAAAAAAGTTACACCTGAAACTAACACAACATTGTAAATCAACTGTACTCCAATAAAAATTAAAAAAAAAAATCAACCATACTTTTCTCACCATATCTTACTGCAATCAAAGTTTAAAGCTTTGATGGTATGGGTCACTTTTACAAATTTTTTCTCTAGTCTGGGCATTTTCAAACTATATATATTTACATATGCAGTACATATGTTTAATTACAGCTTTGTTGATGTATATTTCACATACCATAAAGTTCACCCTTTTAAAAAAGAAAAAAAAAAGAATTATTGACATCAATACTGAGTCCTTCTATTTCTCTTACGTCTTGCTACAGGTTGAATTATTGCCTATTATAGAGATTGGTTAAATAGTTGGGTTTTGTGTAGTCAGCTTATTTCATCCTTTTTCTTTTTTTTGGTACCTGCTTTATTGAGACATAATTCACACACTCTTCAATGCACTCATGTGAAGTGTAAAATTCAATGGTTTTTATATTCATGGAGTTGTTGCAACCGTCACTACAATCAATTATGGTACATTCTCACCATCCCCCAAAAGAACCCCAAGCCCTTGAGCAGTCACTCCCCACTCCACCTGTCCCTCCTCAGTCCTAAGCAATCATTAATCTACTTTGTATCTCTATGGGTTTGCCTATTCTGGACATTTCATATAAATGGCATCATGTAATGTGAACTTTCTGCCTGGCTTCCTTCATTTAGTACAATGTTTTCAAGGTTCATTCATGTTGTAGCATGTGTCAGTGCTTTCTTTTTCTGCCAAATAGTTTTCCACTGTATGGATATACCACATTTTATTTATCTAATCATCAGCTGATGGACACTTGGGTTGATTCCAATTTGGGGCTATGACGAACAGAGCTGCTACGAATATTCCTGTTTTATCTCCACTTTGAAGAGTTCTAACCATTACAAAGTTCTTATTCATAGTAAACCACATTCTAGTGCTCTCTAAGTTACTATTGGTCTTAAATTAATTTCTTGATATTTATTTTAGAAGACAAAATATGTTCCCATTAGTAAACTGGAGTTCTGTCATAACATCACAGGAAAAAACAAGTTGCTCCTGGGGGGTCAGAGATTAACAACAGCAGCAAAGATATTAACACCAAAAACAGTAGCTACCAATTGTTGAGATTCTCCTATGTGTTTATCACTTCCCATTAATTCAGTTGATGCACCTTAATTTGTTTAATAATTCCCCTATTTCTGATGGATTTGGGTTGCTCCCATTTTATAATATGAAGGTTAACATTTCAACAACCATTTTCATGCAGAAAGGTTTTTTTCTTTCCTCCAGAAGTATTTTCTCAGAATAAATTCACAATACTGCTGGTGACAAAGATAAACCATCTTATGGCCTTAATGCTTAATTGCCATATTGATTTATAAAAACATATAGAAATACTAATTTCAGCACACTTCACCATCTGTGGGTTCTAACCTTGAAAACTTTTACAAATTTAATCAGTGAAAAACACAAACTTCTCAATAATGCCTTAATTTGCATATCTTTGATGACTTCTTTATTGTTTTGTTGAGGACTAGGGCTGGGTTACCCTATGGAGTCTTTGTGGAAAATTGGAATTAAATGAACACAAACTTTAACCCAATATCCTTATGAACAACTGACCAATGGGGTGATAACATGTTTGAATTAAAGGTGATTTCCTGAAACAAGAGAGAGCCTCAGGGGAATTTCCCAGAAATGGCTGCAAAACTCAGTTGCATTGAATGTGTTATCTTCATTAATGATTTGGGAGAAAAGAGTAAACAGCACTGAAATTAACTTCACAGATGGCTCTAAATTGAGAGGATTGTAAATTGCTATGATTAATGAGAAATTACACAGGGACCAGAAAGGTGAGAACTAACAATACATAAACACCAATCCATCCTGGGAAACAAGGCTGCCAGAGAGGGAAAGCAGAGGCTTACATCCAATACAAAAGTGAGGAGGTGCCACACACCCACACCCACCAGACACCCACCCAGCACAGGGAAGCACCAGGGCCTCTCAGGTATCCACATGCAACCTGCTTTCTCATCCCTGACCATTCACACATGCTGTTCCCTTTGCCTGAATATCTTCTTCTCCCTTATTTACCCAATGGACTCCTCTGGGACTTTGTTCAGATGGCAGTTACCTCATCTAGCTGAACTCCAACCCCTGCCCTAACTTTCCTCTACACTTCAGGGGTATGCCGTGCCTACAGCTATTTTAGCACTTTGAAACCACATTTTGGAGTGATGGAAAGATGGCTACAGTAGCACAGTAGCTTTTGAATCCCTTCCCATGAAACCATACAGAGCAACTAAGATAGCAAAACTGAAATTCCACAGACAGTAAGTATCTACAATGCAACCAGGTGACAAGATATCCTCAGGAATACCATAACAAGACCCAGCGAAGACAAACCATGGCTATTTGTGCTTCATGGTATCAGCATCTGTATCCAGTAGGAGAGAGAAGCAGTGAGGAATCTAGCAGACTGAGCCCAGAAAAGCCCCCAAAATAGCATCATATATTCACTAAGAAGTGCAGTGAGTCAACTTGAGAATAACATGACACTGGGAGAAGTTTCCTCCATAATTTTTGAGTGAATGCCAGAGGGTCACACAAAGTTGAAGCAGTCTATGCCCTATAAACACTCAAAACTATCTGGTCAACATACCATACCCTTTCAAGACCAAGCTTCCCACTGAGGAAAACCTCTGGAAATAGAGTTGATATTGAGCAGGATAGAGACAACAGGAGCAAAGGTCAAAGAAGTCCAGATAAAAGTGGAGGGAGGAAAAGCAGCCATGAGCTCTCAGAATTCATAAGGCCTTGACTATTTAACACTTTGCAAAAAACAACAGAAAAGAGAACTCCAGAGTTCTAAAGCTAGAAAATCTATCCTGACCCATCTGTCCCTCCAAAGGGTGCAGGAAAATAAATTTTATGTGAAAATGAGCATGAGAAAAAGATTATGCTTAAATTCCATCAAAATTATTATAAAAACAGCAAAGGAAGAGAAGAATAATGTCCTTACATATGATAAAAGAATGACCCCCCAAAATTTTTAAAGAAACAAATGAAGCTGTTTATAACCTAATATTTCCAAGGGATCTAAAAAGAAATTAGAGTCAATGATAGAAGATATGAGCTAATAAGATAAATAAGAATAAGAAGTATAAAAAAAAAGTTGACAAAATTAAAGAAAAATTTAGAAACAAACAAACAAAAAAACACAGTACTTCAGAAATGAAGACTGAAATAGAAAAAAATGGAAGAGTAGAGAAGCACAACAGATAATGCCTTAAAAGAAAGAGAAGCTGAAAAGGAGGAATTTTTAAATAAAAAGAAATAAGATGAATTTTTAAAAGAAAGTGACAAATGTAGAAGGTAGTCAAAGATGATCCAACACGTGTCTAATTAGAGTTCTAGAACAAGAAAATCCAAAGAAGAGAACAAACCCTAAATCTATAGCTCAAAAAGACTATCCTAAAATTTTTTTAACTTGACATTGCATTTAAAATGGCACATTATATACAATCAACCCAGGTCAACTAATATAGAGATATATTCTAATAAAATTGCTTGACTTTAAGGAAAAAAAGTCTTAGGGCATCCAAGCACAAAAACCAAGTCACTTATAAGGGAAAAATAGCAGATTGTCATCAATTGTTTTCAGAGCAGTACAGTATGCCAGAAGACAATAGGTAACATATTTAATATATTCAAAGAAAGACAATGTGAATGCTGAGTGAATGAAGCCAGTCCTAAAATACCCATTTGTATGATTCCATTTATATGATATATCCAGAATAAGCAAATCTACAGAGAAAAAAAGTGGATTAGTGGATGCCAGGAGCTGGAAGGAGAGGGAATGGGGAGGTACTGCTAATGGGTACAGGGTTTCTTTCAGGATGATGAAAATGTTCTGGACTTAGTGATGATGATTTCACAACCTGGTGAATATATTAAAAACCACTGAACTGTACACTTTAAAAGAGTGAATGGGGCTTCCCTGGTGGCACAGTGGTTGAGGGTCCACCTGCCGATGCAGGGGACAAGGGTTCGTGCCCCAGTCCGGGAAGATCCCACGAGCCACAGAGCAGCTAGGCCCGTGACCCATGGCCGCTGAGCCTGTGCGTCCGGAGCCTGTGCTCCACAACGGGAGAGGCCACAAGAGTGAGAGGCCCGCGTACCGCAAAAAAAAATGATAATAAAGTGCTTCTCCTGAATATACACTTGAGTATGAGCTTCAGTTAACCAAAATCACTGGACTATTAAACATATATAAATGTTAAGTATATAAAAACTTGTTTGTGTACTTGTAGCATATATATATATATATATATATATATATATATATATATACCTGTAGAACTGATACTATTACAAGGGAGAGTGTACAGTAGGCACTGACTATATGTTATGAAAGTGCTGGTACAGAATAACTATAAAAATGGGTGGGAATATAGGGAGTGTACATAAGAATTGAACTAAGTTTGTTGATGTACAGTTATTAACTGGGAATTACAAAGTATTACTTTGGGATGGGGGATGAGAGGAGGAAGAAAAAGCTGTTAATTAATTGCAATCATTCATAACAGAGAACCAATAGACCATAACCAAAAAATGAGGGGATTGAGGGTATTAGTATACAGATGAAAAAAGAAATGAGACATATCTATATATACTGCTATGGAGTAAATCCCAAATATGTTTTAGAGAAAAATTAAAAATATAGAAACATGCATATAGCATGCTCCTGTTTATTAAGAAAGAGGGTTATAGGGTTTCCCTGGTGGCGCAGTGGTTGAGAGTCCGCCTGCCGATGCAGGGCACATGGGTTCGTGCCCCTGTCCGGGAAGATCCCACATGCCGCGGAGCGGCTGGGCCCGTGAGCCATGGCCACTGAGCCTGCGTGTCTGGAGCCTGTGCTCCACAACGGGAGAGGCCACAACAGTGAGAGGCCCGCGTACCGCAAAAAAAAAAAAAAAAAAAAAAAAAAAAAAAAAAAAAAAAAAAAAAGAGGGTTTTATATATATATACTTCAATTTTTAAAAAATCAATAAAAGGTAAACCATGGATTATTTTTAATGGTTATCTATAAGGAAAGGAAGGACTAGGGTGAAAGGTACAGAGATAGAAACTAGACTTGTTTGAATATATCTTGTCTTATACACTTGATTTAGAATCATTAATTATTTTACGTAATTGTAAACTAAAATAAAAAGTATTGGCTAAAAATTAAAAATAAATCAAGTTGGGCTTCCCTGGTGGCGCAGTGGTTGCGAGCCCGCCTGCCGATGCAGGGGATACGGGTTCGTGCCCCGTTCCGGGAAGATCCCACATGCCGCGGAGCGGCTGGGCCCGTGAGCCATGGCCGCTGAGCCTGCGCGTCCGGAGCCTGTGCTCCGCAAGGGGAGAGGCCACGGCAGGGAGAGGCCCGCATACCACAAAAAAATTAAAAAATAAAATAAATCAAGTTGACGACAACAACAACAAAAATCCCAAAAAATCTATCTGATTTGTGGCAGAGACACACAGAGAGGAATTATTCCAAATAACTTTAAAGGACAGTAATTTTAACTGTATAACCCTAGTGAGCTATAGACCAAGGATTTTTTTTAAATACAAAATAAAAATTAACTGTTTTCAGTAATCATATTATTAGATATAGTGTTGGTATTATTCTTCTGCTGCATATGTAATAATAAAGCAATACTAATTGCTTTCTCTAATACTCTAATTCTATTATTCCCAATTTTCATGAAATCAAGCATCTCAGAATAGAGGAAAGGAGATATAGATGTAATACAGAAAAGATTAAGGAGAAACCCTATAATCCTGGCATTGAATTGGAAATATCAGTATAAACTCATGATGTAGTTTCTCTTAGAAAATATTTCTTAGCACTGTCTACTGAAAAGACCTAAAACATTGAAAACCCTAATAGCAACGAGCATCCCTAAAGCACAGATTGCAGTCTTGACTTTTCTTTTCCCAGTAGAAGAAATCAGGTCTCCTGGCAGAAACGACTGATTCTCTATCTGAGGCAAGAAATGCACAAGGTGAGCCTAAAACATTATTAATATAAATTAATATTTTAATATTAATATAAATATTGCCATACCAGATTCCTAGGAGACTCTCCAAGAAGACCAATAGCATAATTTCAGAAAGAATCCAGAACCAAAACAAAGAGACTTCCACTGACCCAAAATAGGACATTTTGAGCATCAGGGGAGAAATAACTTCAGTGGGTTAAAATACAACAAATTGATTTGCACTCGTGAGTGCATAATGATGTTTTAAAAATTTAAACTAATTGGTCACCATTGAAAGATATTAGAGAACTCAGTTTACTACTTTTAAATACCTGACTTCCTTTACATCTAGGCAACAAAACAGCAGAGGAAAAAAGCTGATTTTTCTAGAATCAATAATTCTATACCGAATCAATAACTCAATCAATGAATCCAAAAGGAGCAATAAATTTGGAATGTTGCCATTTTGTAAAAAGTGATGAGTACAGCCAACCAGTGATGAGTATGTAGAGTATGCAAGACATAAACCTCTGTGTTGAACACCACCAAGATTCTGGAGTTGTTTTTTATTACTTGATAATAATAGCATCACCTGATAGAGAGTTACTGGGGTTCTGCTTTGCTTTATTTTAGCAGGAGCAAGAACAGTAGAAGCCGGGCTTGCAGCAGCCCAGATGAGAGTTGATGAAACCATAAACTAATGGCAGTGGAAAGTGATGGGGCTGAGAGATGTCGTAGAGGTAGCATCCACGAGACCAGGAAAGTGAATAGAGGGCATCAGGGAGAGAAAGATGTGAGAAGCAGTCCAGGGATGCCTGGGTGAATGGTGCTACTTTTTACGGAGAAAGGGAGCACTGGGAGGTGAGGAGAAGGCTGTTATTGAAGAGGAAGATGATGACTTTTGTTTTAACTTAAAAGGGGTCAAGCAAGACTAAAACTACACTCTATTTGTGTTACCAAGTCCAAGTTTGGCTCGCCACACAACAAGCCAATAAGTCGGGAGACAGGGTACTGGGGCTGGGAATAACGACTTTATTTGGAAAGCTGGGAGTCTGAGAAGATGGTGACTAATGTCCTAGAGAATGTCTTTTATACTAAATGGGGGGGAGGTGTGGCTCGTTGTTGCAGACTTCTTGGTATCAGAATCCTTTGTTCTCGCAGCTGTCGGTGAACTCAGGTCATGATGTTCCTGTAAACCTCCAACAAGACGAATGTTATCCTCTGTTCTGCAACTTTTTATCTCTATATGAATGGAAAAGTGCTAAACAGTTAAAGGTAAGAGCCTTGAGAATGGGCTATTCTGTATATTTCAGGCTATAGGCAACATTCTTAACTGGAAGAAAAAGCAATAGAATACAAAGGTTAAAGTAAGAGAAACAGATCTAATATGGAGTTCGATTTGTTTTTCCCTATTACATTTATACTATACTGAGTCTAGCTGCTCAGTAAGCAAAGCAGAATCTCAACACAGACTGCAGGTATCAGAAAGGTGGTGATATGAGTGGAGGCCCCTCCCAAGGTCATGTACCTTTCCTGACCTCCAAGCCGGGCTGGGCCAACAAAATCCCTGACAGATGGGTGTGTTCCTGCTTCTGCACCTCTGCCAGGAAAGGCAATTTTCCTGACTTCTCCAGGACCCCAGCAGTGTCTGACAAGGCCCGTCGTTAGTAGATTTTTCTCTTAGTAAGCAGGTAGCATTCACCCCTGGGATGGGCAGACTACAGAGTATTAATCAATAATCCCTTTTATCAGGGCTTTCAAGATTTGGGTTGGATGTAGGATTCCTGGATTTCTGGAGTCTTTCTGAGCCTCAGGTTTGAAAAGACCTCTTTCCAGAAGTCTCTTTCCTTTCCAAAAGTAAAACACGCTGTGAGAGATCTAAGCCATACATCTTTATCTGGGAGCTTCCTAGGGTAGCAATCTCTTACTGGTAGTGGTAATAATAAAATAAGAATTATAAAAATTATAATTTATTTAGTACTTTTCTTCTATTCCAGTTATTGTGCAAAGGGCCACTGAGCCTGGCAGGAAGGGGGCAACATGGGTCTTTCTAGTCTCAGCTGGCCTTTTCCAAACAGAGAACCAGACTTCAGGGAAGCCAGATGCTACCCACTCAACCCCGTAAAAGGGCAGGACCTTCTTTCTGCCTGTCCCCACTACTGACCCCAATTACCTTACCAGAGATGCAGGGGGATATAATTTGAGAAGCCGAGGTTGTTCCACTTACCAACTGGATCACCTTAAGTGACATAATTTCTCAGATCCCCAGTTCCCCAATAAAATGAGGAAAATGGACAAGACCTGCCTAACAGTGAGCTAGTCAAGCTAAATTTGTCTAATGTATGTGAAAGCACTAAATATCAGGCTTGGTACACATTCAGCCAAAACATGGACATAGCATCCCCCATCACCACTACTCGGGGATTCAGGATTTTTCTCCTGTGAGTCATGACTCCGAGGTAAGGTTTGGGAACTGGATACACCTGGGCACACATCTCTAGGTCATCATGAGCTCTCTGAACTCTGCTCATCTGTGAAATGGGAACAATGACAGGGGCTCCTTCTCAGGACTTTTCTCAGGTCCCAGTGAGGTCTTACATATAAATCTCCCAGCATAGAGGCTGGCCCGCCATCATGTTCCTCAACAAGGTTGTTATAGAATGTTTGGTTTGGGGCTTCCCTGGTGGCGCGGTGGTTGAGAGTCCGCCTGCCGATGCAGGGGACGCCGGTACGTGCCCCGGTCCGGGAAGATCCCGCGTGCCGCGGAGCGGCTGGGCCCGTGAGCCACGGCCGCCGGGCCCGCGCGTCCGGAGCCTGTGCCCCACAACGGGAGAGGCCACAGCAGTGAGAGGCCCGCGTACCACAAAAAAAAAAAAAGAATGTTTGGTTTGGCTTTGTTTTCCAACGTCTCTTCTTTCATTTGCCCATCATGTGCTAGCAGGCACAGAGTCCACTGGCACTCATTTGAGAGGACAGTGTTTTAATCACCACTCAGGCTGGTCTGTGGATGGGCAAACTCAGAGCCTCATCACGTTCTAACAATTCACAGGGAACACGATGTGGCCCCAGACTGTATTTTGAAAGCATCCTTTTATTGGCTTCTGGGGAATTGATACCTCCTTCCAGATCTTTGTTTTAGAGATATCTCTACTTAAAAGGGCAAAAAAATGTTCAAGGGCAGAGAATTATATTCTTGTTCTCAGACGTTGTTCTGGAAAAGGAACAGAAAGTGCTCCCAGGAGGTCGACATCAATACAATTCTACATTTAATGGTGTGGTTTGCTTTTGTGAATTCTTTATCAGCTGGTCATTAACAGCATAATCACTGATTGGAATCGGTGCAGAGGGAGGAATCTCTTTTGAATCTTAATTGTAAAGCAGATGGAATGAGTCTGTGTACTGACCTGGGAATGGGCCTGAAGACATCTTTCCAGTGGAGTTGAAACCAACAAACCAGTGCACACACAGCCGGGCTCCAAACTCAGCCTAGAAGGTGATAGGGAAGGAAAACCAGACAAACCTTCCTTGGGCTGAACTCTGGCTCGGTGGCAAAGGGTTTTGAAATCTTCGTTGACCACCAGAGAGACAAAGGCTAGAAGGATGGCCAAATATATTCATCTAGCTTGTTCTGAGCCCCTAATAAGTACCCTGACCTAGATGCTTACTACATACCAACCACACAACCCTGGGAAAGCTCCTTATTCTCCCTGAGTCTATTTACCTACCTATAAAATGGGAATAATAATGCCTACTCAAGAGGACTGCTGTGAGATCTAATGAACTTCTGTCTGGTACATGGTAACTGTTCATTATGAACGATGATAACTGCAGGTGATATTTATTAAGTGTCTACTCTGCGACAACTGTTTTATATGGGTTAGCTCATATAACACACGCAATCCTGTAAGTAGGTATTCTTATTCTTTTTTTAAAAAACAGAAAATTTAGACTTAAAGAAGGGAACTTATTTTCCTTGGTTTCAAAGCTAGCAAACATATGCTAGAACCAGGTTTTAAATTCAGATAATTTTATTTCAAATCTCAGGTCTTAATTCCTACAATATCGTGGTCAGCGACTGAAGCAGGAACATCTGGATTCATCAATAGGTAAACCACCATCCTGGCCCCCCAGTAGCTTGCAGACTGATGGGGGAGTCAGACATGTAAACACATCAATGACTCAGCAATGTGTTAAACACTGGAATAGAGTCCCAGGCAAATGCTGTGACTATATCAAGGATAGAGAAGCTGGTCTGCCTGGTGGAGTGAGAAAAGAATCACAGAGGAGGAAATATTGAAGCTGAGGAGCTCGCCAGGCTGAGAAAAGGGAGGGGTGGTCAAAACAAGGAAATGGTATAGCAGTTACAAGTTCAAAACATCATGAAAGGGCATGCTTTGTCCAGGCTAAGATGGGAAGTCCGGTGTGCCTTTAGTGGATGGAGTGTGGATTGGGAAGGCAGAAAGAGCTCTGCATGGAGAGTTTACTGGAGCCAGATTATGAAAGGTCTTACGTATGGCAAGTTTGGGCATTTGTCCTGTAGAAACCAAGGGGTGCATGGCAGTTAAGCAGAACAATAAGTGTATCAAATTGTGTTTTTTAACAAAACTCTCTGATAGCAGTTTGGGGTAGCAGAGGCAGAACTGAAAAAGGTGAAAATGACTTTGAAAATTCGATAAAGAACTGGTGAGTGACAGACAAATTAGAACACGGTGTCAACAAACTGTAGCCTACAAATGAGGCAGGATGAGTGCTCTGGTCCAAGAATGAAAGGCATGTTCTAAGATGGGGAATCGTGTCTGCATAAAGGTCAGACACAGAGATGGGGAGGCTTTAAAATGAGAACTGAAAGAGAGGAAATGCCCAGATAAAAACCGTTTGCTTGAGGAAGATAAGCATGCATTCAGACATTCAATAAGTTCGTATTAAGTGCTTATTAAATTGTAGGCACTGGGGACACAAAGATGAACACATCGCTGTAGTTCCTGACCTCAAGGAGCACAGAGTCAATACTTATGAAGCACATAGAGCACAGGAGGGTACCAGGGGTCACATGGGAAAGACCTTGGAAAACATGCCCGGGTTTCTCTCCACCTTCCTGCAGAGCAAGCGTGGATGATGAAAAATTTGACCTGGTGGTCATCACCCAGGGGAGCAATGCACTCCCAGAGCATCACAGGGACCTGGCGAAATAGAATTTGATATAGGATGACCAGGACATAGGAAGGTATTCTTTTTCCCTTCAAAATAAAAAGGATGTAGATTCCACAGACCCAACACTGGTGACCCTAAGTGACAATGGAGCCTAAGTTTCTGTATCAACCTTTGAATAAGATAGAACAGCTTGGCGCCGTTTTAGGAACATAAGAATTGGAGTTTTGCCAACCTGGGTTCTCTCCTGTTGAGCCTCTGAGGGATCTTGATTGGTAACTTCATCTTTCTCCTGTTTCTACAGACTCTTCATCTGAAGAGTGTGGACGATAATATCTTCCACCTAGGTTTGTGGTGAGGAATACATGAGGGGACATTATGAAATGCCTATTGAAGGGACTGGAATGCAGCAGAGTATTACAGTGCTGGAGTCTCTGAAGAAGACCTAAAATATTTATCCCTCCTCCCTGCCCAGATTTCTAAGCAAGGATAGAAACAAAACACAAGAGTATTCCGTTATAACCTATATGGAAAAAGCATCTGAAAAAGAATGGATATATGTATAGGTATAACTGATTCACTTCGTTGTACACCTGAAACTAACACAACCTTGTAAATCAACTATACTCCAATATAAAATAAAAATTAAATTTAAAAAAAACATGAGTAAAGATGGAGGCCAAATATTAACTTTATTACTGATTTTGTGCATAAGGAACCACCTTGAAATTTAGCGACTTAAAAACAATACTTATTTTGCTCCTAAAGCTGCCATTTGGACATGGCTGAATGGGAACAGCTTGTCTCTGCTCCACTCAGCATCAGTTGGGGCAACTTGAAGGTCAAGGGCTAGAGTCATGTGAAGACTCAGTCACACAACTGGCAATTGATGGTGCCGTCAGCTGGGACCCATGGCTGGGACACTGATAGATGTCTTCTCCATACACTGGCTGGGTTCCATGAACAAGGCTTCCCAGAGGACCAGGCAGAAGCCGTATTGCCTTTTATGACTTAGACTTGGCATTCTTCTGGCGTCACTTCTGCCATTTTCATGGACCTGCCCCGATGTAAGCGTGGGGACCTATATTCTCGTCTCTTGATGGAGGCGTATCAACATCACATTTGGAATATATATTGGCGCAGTCATCTTTGGAAAGCACAATCTGCCCCACCGAGAAATGCTAACCTGTCAGGCTAAATTATGGAGGAGGGTTTAATAAAATGACTATCGACAAGGGTGTGGGAAAGGCTTAGAAAATGACCTGGACCTAGTTACCATGGAAGCTGTTACTACATCTTAGCCTAAAGGGATAACAGGGAGGAGGGTTGCCTGAAAGAGCCACAGACTTCAGTAAGGAGGACAACCAAAGGCAGTCAGTTCGGAGAGAGCCAAGGGAATAAGTACCCCACCCTCACTCTCCTCCTTCCTTTTGATCTCCTTCTAGACCCCCCAACCCGAGTCTGCAACCAGAGGGCAAGGTAGTCTGTTGATGCAGGAGACAGTGTGAGATGCAGCAGAGAACAGAGAAAGTAGACCTGGACCTGAAGGGGCAAACACAAGTCATACGGCACAAAATCCATGTTGGAAATGGATCGACTATCTTCCAGCCTCTCAGTCTCGAACTAGGACCATCGAACTAGGAAGTTTGCGTTTGCAGAGCAGATAGCTTTACCCTGACCATTGCCCCCTATGGATTGTGTAGAGAAGGAAGGAGAAAGGGACCATATCAGTCCCCTCTGGCACGTTAGCCCAAACAGAAATGGGGCTGGGTCACCAACTGGACAATTCACTCCATCACTCTGGAGGTGGAAGATGTAAAGGGGGTGGGGGAGGGGAAAGTACCAATCAAGAAATTGGGTGGGCATGGAAGGGAGATTCCCCCCAAAAGGGTTCAGTCATTCTCTCCCTCTTGTCTACCTGCCCCTCGCCTCCCACTGAAAAGGAAACAATGACACCAGGTTATGTGAGCAGAGTGTAGGGTAGAGACAGAGCTTTTTGTCTGTATTAAGCCAGCAGCACAATCCATCAGTTTCAGGCACATCAAACAGACCAATTTAAAACAAAAGTCTTTTCATGGGATTTCTGCATTTCCCACGTACATAAATAATACGAGAGGAGACAAGCAATACCCGGGCATCTCAATCTTCCTCCTTCCAGATCCTAACAGAACCTGACATTCTTCAGCGCAACTTCTCAAATAAACAGCCAGGAATGGACAGGAAGCAAATGCTTTGTGCAAACACCAATAATTCTCATTCTATCCTCTTACATATTGACATGTTCTAGCAGTAATCTTTGTTGTTTTTAAGCTGTTCTCCTTTGGGAGAAGGTAAAGAGGCTCAGAAGGCAATTCCAGTGATGGAGAAAGCAGCAGAAGAAGAAGAGTGACGTGGGAGATGGTAGCCTGGCAGTGGCCTCCTCTGGGAACCCACCGCGGACCTCCCAGACCTCTCTCCCTCTCCTTTTCACTCCCCCAACACATTGAATCATATATGGCATCTCTCTGTTCATACGGTCCACCCTCCTAAAGGGCAGAGGCAGCTTCTTCCAGGTAGAGGCTGTATCTTTCTTACCTGTATATCGCTCAGTACCTGGCTCATTACACATGAGGTGTTTAACAGCATGAAATAGGGTAGGTTGGAGTGAACACACAGCTAAGGAGATAATTGTAACATTCTTCCTCTTCTTCACTTGAAATGTTCCATAAATGATACATGGGAAATTGCTGTACAAACCATAACACCTATACTGCACTATACTCGTCTGAGTGATGAGAGGTGTGTGGTGGTCAAGACCAAGGGGCTCCATGGTCAGACTAGTACAGACTATTTCAAATCCCCAAAATATGGCACTATTGTTAAAAGCAAGATGGTATTGGTTCAAATCCCAGCTCAACTTATTACTAGCTGTGTGATTTTGATGGAGTCACTTACCCTCTCTGTGCCTTGGTTTTATCATTTGTAAAATTGGGAATATAATAGAATCTACCTCATAGAGTGGCTTGAGAATCAAATGAGCCAATATATAAAAACTTTTGGAACAGTACCTGACATAGAGCAAGCACTATGTTAAAATTAGCTACTATTAATAAACATCTTTATTTTCATTATTAATGTTAATAACTCTGGCTACTACCCCAGTCTCCTGCAACTTTAGAAATGGAGCGAATCTTAGAGGTCCTGCATTCCATCCTCCAGCCACTGCACCTCTGAGGGGTAGGTGCACCTTGCCACACTTTTGTCCCCATAAAATTCAGTGAGGTAGATATCATTATTTCCCCATCTTATAGCTGGGGGAACTGAAGTTCAAAGGGAAAGCCACCCCTAGTCACACAGCCAGGAAATGGTGGCGTTTGAATTCCAACAGAGATCTCCATACCCTCAACCTTTAATCAGCTCTTTTTTAGCTGGAGTCTCACTCTGGGCTCCAGTCATTGCGTGTGAGCTAGTCTTCTCTCTCCCACCCGCTATTTCCTCCTGCCCCATCCCCTCCAACCACTTTAATAAGTGTAAAAATACTTTTACTGATTTATTTATGCATAATTTTCTGAACACCCACATGTGCCAGTCATTAGCATGTGTGCTGTGGGTACAAAAATGGAGTCTAGAGAACTCTGAGTTTCTAGTGCCAGCTAAACATCCATTGGGGGCTTCCCTGGTGGCGTAGTGGTTGAGAGTCCGCCTGCCGATGCAGGGGACACGGGTTCGTGCCCCGGTGCGGGAGGATCCCACGTGCCGCGGAGCGGCTGGGCCCGTGAGCCATGGCCGCTGAGCCTGCGCGTCCGGAGCCTGTGCTCCGCAACGGGAGAGGCCACAACAGTGAGAGGCCCGCGTACCGCAAAAAAAAAAAAAAAAAAAAAAAAAAAAATCCATTGGGTCATTTCATGATGGAGATAGAGGAAGAGATGGACAGCCACAGTAAATGTCTCAGGCTGAGGTCCCCTTAGCAAAGCCAAGCCTCAGTCAGGGGCTTACATGGAGGTGCTTTGTTTGGGAAAGCGAGCCTGGCAGCAGGAGTGGGAGACTGGATAGTGAATCGTAGAAGGAGGGGAACCCATCTAAGGGCATGAGGCATAATGTGAAGTTGGTCCTCCGCAGTGGACAACGGGGACACAGTTCCCCTGAGGGCTTCAGAGGAACCGTCTCGAAGGCATCTCAGAATCGTCTACCAACATTTATCTACCAGCTCTTATCCTCTGTGGCTCAGGGGTTCACCATGAGGTGTTAATTACCATGAGGTGTTAATTGCCTGGCACTTCCAGATAGCACACGCTTGAGTCACGCAGGCCTCCCACAAGCATCCACTGCTGGAAACCCAGAGATGCCCCAGGGCAGAAAACAGTGCAAGTACATTCACCTGAATGGAGCAGGTGGCTTCCGTAATGGCTGGAACAAAAGGAGGACCAGCAAAATCAGCATCAGCTATGAAGTTATTATTAAAACAAATTCTCATGCCCCACCCCAGACCTACCAAGCCAGATACTCTGGGGGTGGGCTCAGCAAGCTGTGTTTTACAAGCCCTCCAAATGACTCTAATGCACACTCAAGTTTGAGAACCACCCATCTACAGAATTGTGGCACAGGATACAAGACGTGTCTAATACAGGTAACTGCACTTACCCGTAATTCTAGCAACTGAATATTCAAATAACTTCAGATCCCAAAGTAGAAATCTGCAGATCACCTTCAACTTTTCCCTCTTCCTCATCTCCCATGTCCAACACAGCCTAGGCCATTACAATAACTTACTGTTTATGACTACAAACGGGGGCGGAATTTGCCACCCTAAAATTTATCTCTTTGGGGCATAAGGATTATTTTGAGTTGACTGTTTTTTTCCAACATTTTATTATGAAAAATGTCAGATATATAGAAAAGGTGAAATGATTTTACAGTGAAAATTCACCATCTAGATTCTAAAATGAACATGTTACATCACTTCATCTAGATCTACATCTATCCATCTATCAATCCTTCTATTTATTTATCAGTCAACTTTTGGATACATTTCAGAGTAAGATGAGTTCTTGAGTACCCTGCCCCCTAAATATTTCAGTGTGAGTATCATAAACTAGAGTTATTACTTGTTTAAAAGAGTTTAGTATTTGTTTAAGGTTATCTTTTTTCTCTTGAGGTAAAACGTGCATAGCATGGAATGCATAAATCCTAAGGGCACCATTTGATGTGTTTTGACAGATGCATACACCTGTGTAACCCAAACCACCAACAAGATACAGAAAATGACCGTTATCCCAACCAGGTCTGTTATGCCCCTTCCCTGGCGATCCACTCCCCATCTCTCCAGAGGAAACATCTGCTCTGATTTTCTTCACAACGGATTAGTTTTGCCTATTACAGAACTTCACACAAGTGGAATCACACAATACTCTTGTATAAGGCTTCTTTCTCTCAATGTAACGTGTTTCAGATTCAACCACATTGCTGCTTTATCTGTATTTTTTCTGATATCCCTTGTTTTTTCTGAGCGACCAGTTCAGTAGTGCTCCTTTGTATGAATATACTACAGTTTGTTCTCCTATTCATGGACACCTAGGTTGTTTTCTGGGTTATGGCTGTTATGAATAAGGTTGCTATTAACTTTTGCCTATGAGTTATTTTATGGATTTATAGTTCCATTTTTCTTGGGAAAATTTGAGCCGACTATTTTTTATGAAACTTCAGACACAGGAGAAGCTGTAAAAAATCAAGTAAAGTTACACTTTTGTAAAAGACATTTATATTTATAGGGAAATCTCCATTTGTAAGGGTGTCACCCTCTC
The DNA here is from genome assembly GCF_002837175.3 of Physeter macrocephalus. Classification (NCBI taxonomy): domain Eukaryota; kingdom Metazoa; phylum Chordata; class Mammalia; order Artiodactyla; family Physeteridae; genus Physeter; species Physeter macrocephalus. Next base: position 41,396,364 of record NC_041219.1, on the reverse strand, counting down.
TGTACCTGGAAGAGAAAAAAGACTCTAAATCTCTAGAATCCTTATCGACAGAGAATACATTGACTTAAATCTGTGTAACAAACATTCCCAAGTTTACAATGCTTTTCCTAGTAACCTCCCATAACTGCCTACCACACCCCTCACACACATCATCTTTTGTCTTTAGAGGGAGATATTATTTAAAGTAGTGGCTTGAGCCATTTCGGAAAATTACTCAGTTTTCTTGGGTCTCTCCCACATATACGGGATGGGAGGTATACATGTTATTAAACTTTTGTTTGTTTTTCTCCTGTTAATTTGTCTTCTATTACAGGAGGGTCTCAATGAAGAACCTAGAAGGGGAAAGGAAAAATTATTTTCCCTCTCCCTCAACTACTTTCACTACAAAAGAGACCACATGTCCCACAGCCTAAAATTACTATTACTATTTAGCCCTTAGAGAAAAAATTTTCCAACTACTAAAATAGAGAGTCCAGAAATTGATCCACACAAATATGATCAGTTGATTTTTGACCAAGTTGCAAAGGCAATTCAAATGGTAATCTTTTCAGGAAGTGGTATTGGAACAATTACGTTTCCATGTGCAAGAAAATGAACCACAATCTATATGTTGCACCTAATACAAAAATTAACTTAAAGTAGGTAATAGATATAAATGGAAAATATAATCATATAAAACTCTTATAAAAAAATTTCAGCAAAAAACAAATTGTGACCTTAGGCAAAAATTCTTAGACGTGATAACAAAGGCATGATCCACAAAATAATAAATTTATAAATTATGGTTCATTTAAACAACTTCTACTTTGCGGAAAGCAATGTTAAGAGAATGAAAGGGAAAGCCACATACTGAAAGAAAATATTTGCAAATCATATATCCACACACAAAAAATTGTATTTAGTATATATAAAGAAAGTAAAAACTAAGCAATAAGAAACCAAACCTGATTTTTAAAATGGGCAAAAGATTTGAACGGATACTTCACCAAAGATATTTGGATGGCAAATAAAAAAATGAAAAGATTCTCACCATCATAAGTCATTAGGGAATGCAAATTAAAATCATGAGATATCCCTACACACCTGTTAGAATGGCTAAAATAAATTTTTTTTTTAAATCGGACACTACCAAGTGCTGGTAACTTCAGAGAGCATTGGATCTTTCATGCTTTGCTGTTGTGAATGTAAAATGATACAGGAAAATATTTCAGCAATTTCTTATAAAGTTGTAAACGTACATTTATTGCCTGGCCAAGAAATCACACTCCTTATATTTACCCTAAAGGAATGAAGACATGTTGCTTAAAAAACTGTATGTGAATATTTATAGCAGCTCTATTCAAAATCACTCCAAAAAACTGTATATTACAAATAAGTCCTTCAGTAGGTGAGTGGATAAACAAACTATGGTACATCCATACAATGGAATACTACTCATCAATAAAAGAAACAACATACTGGTAGTCACAGCAACTTGGATGAATCTCAAAGGCATTATGCTGCATAAAGGAAGCGAAGCTTAAAAGATTATATGCAGTATACTGCGTGACATTTTAGCAAAGACCAAACTATAGGTAGACGCCAAAGGCTAGGAATGGGGACAGGTGAGACAACAAAGGAACAGCATGAGGGAGATTTTCTAAATCATGGGGCTGTTCTGTGTCATGACTGTGAAGGTGGTGACACAAATCTATGTAATAAAACTCATAGAACTGTACAGCAAAATAAAATGAGTTTTGTTGTTTAGAAATTTAAAACAAACAACCAAAAACAAAATCTAGAAGGTAGGCTCTGGGGTCACTTTATCTGTTTGGTTCCCAGCTGCAACTTTGACTGGCTGTGTGAACTTCAGAGAGTCACTTAACCTCTCTTTGCCTCAGTTTCCCAATTTGTAAAATGAAGTTAAAATTTTCTGACTCATAAAATTTTTGTGAGGATTAACTGAGAAAATCATATAAAGCACCCAGAGTGTGGCATATAAAATAAACATAATCATTTAAAAAAATTACTCTTATTATTAAGTTTAGTCCGCTTGTCACACTGAACTGATTTTACTTTGTTGTTCAAAGACTGAGCTCTTCAGGGGATTTGCACAGCAATTCTCACTTAATTCAGAATATCCTTATTTCTCATAGCAAGTTTTTCACCTGTACCAGATTCAGAAGGATTTTATGAATTTTGTACTTTATCCTTTTAAAGACCATGAGGTCATCCCTACGTATTAAACTGTCTGTCTGTCTCCCAGGCTTCAAAGGTTTTTCAAGTTTGCCAGTTTAAACTAGTTCGGGGGAGGAAGTCAGGACCGAAAGTTGGAGTCCAGAAATGGCGTGGTGTCATGTGTTTCACACTGAATGGTTTGAATTCTTCCCAGCTAGTCTCGAATACCATCACTTTGGAGTGAACTGTGATTCTTGACACATAACAACAAATGACTCACACAGTCTTCCTCAATCTGGAATTTTCTCAGTTATTCTTTTCTTTCCTGTCCTGTGGTTCTTGAAATAATCTCTCTTTTATATTCCTTCCATCCCCCAGCCCCTAGGTTCCCACCAGCCCTAACACTCTAAAATAAGGAGATGTTGGCCTTTGATATGCCATTTTTATCTACAAAGTACTAAGTGTCTCCGTTCTCCTTCGCAAATCATCATTAGTCTTCTTTAGCATATTTTCCACCGGAGATAATTGTTGTGACATGTCCTCAATTCCTTTCTAATGAAAGCGGAGCGTAACCCAAGGCTTTTCAAAATTTGAACAAAAGGATTTCACCTCAGTCACACAGAACACAATCATAGCCAGCTGTCAGTTCAATGGCTTAACAAATGTATATTAACATCATTTGTGCCTTGCACGATAGGAACAAACATGACTAAGAACGGCCCCATGGAGCCACAGGATTCGCAGATACTGCTGGTGAGAGTGTAAATTGGAATAACACTCGAGAAAACAGTTTGCCGTTATTCTTAAAGCTGAAGATGTACCCTATGACCCAGCCATTCCACTCGTGGGTCTATATCTTAGAGAACCTATGAGCATGTGCTCCAAGAGAAGTGTCTAAGAATATTACAGAGCATTGTTCCTTACAGCACCCAAACTAGAAACAACCCAAAGGCTCATCAGCATTTGAATGGATAACATATTGCTGTATGTCTATACAATGGCACACAGAAATGAAAATTAATTAACGACAGCTATGCACAACAACGTGGTTGTGTCTCACAAACACTGTCGAACAAAAGAAGCCAGACATAAAAGAGTACATTTGATTTATATAAAGTTTGAAAAAGGTATAACTAAGCCATACTGTGGTACAGATGGTGAGTAAAAGATAAGTATGAAATGGCTACCATAAACTCAAGAGTTAATGGTTACTTCTAGCAGGGAAGGGAACGAGTCATCATTGATGCTTTTGGGATATCAATAATGTTTTATTTCTTAACTTGGGTGGTTATTTCATAAGTGTCAATTTATACTCATTTAACTATATATACATTATATATATGTGTACCTGTAGTTATATATATATATATCTCATGCTCTTTTCTTATATCAATTTCTATGTCAATTTATACTCATTTAACTATATATAACTATATATATGTGTATATATAGTTATATGTATATATATATACCTCTCTTATGCTCTTTTCTTATGTATATTATGTTTCCTAATAAAAAGGTTTTTAAGAAGGTAAAATTAAAAGAGAAAAGTGGAGAAAGAGATTCCACCATCTTTCTCTCACTGGATGCAGAATGCATGAAGCAGCTCTTTAAAGACTCTGGAAAGTAAATAGCAGCAGGTAGACTAGGGAAGATGAGAATCTGAACCACCAAATGGGAGGTGTGTTTACCACAGTTTTTCCTCCAGTATTCCCTAGCCGAATGCAGTGCAGCCTGAAGCCAGGAGGCAGGCATCAACATTAACAGAGAGCTCCAGAAGAAGCTTCTAGCTGTGGCTCCAGGCACAGGAAAGGGAATTGCTAGCACTCAGAGGAAGTATGGAAACACTCATGTTTTCCTTCTCTCTGTTCTTATATACCCAGATCTGAAGAAATCTTGTGTTGCCAGTGGCAGAGGCCCCTGTGGGAGGCCACTAGGGCCAAAACTCTGAGAGAGGGGATCTGGCTCTCTGATCTGTACAACTGTGACCCCTAGAAGCTGGGGCAAATATTGATTTTTTTTTAAATACATGTTTTTATTTTAGAATAGTTTTAGATTTACAGAGAAGTTGTGAAGGTAGCACAGAGAACTCCCATTTACCCCACAGGCAGTTTCTCCTACTGTTAGCATCTTACATGAGTTTCTTTTTCTCTGACCTCCTGCAGCTTGGCCCTGGATACAGGCACAGGTAAAGGGTTGGTGCAGCAATGTACCTAAAGCCCCACCTTTCTAACCAAAGGAGGGCAAAGGGGATCCCAGGCAAATGTAAAGTGCCAAAGACATAAGGGAGACAGAGGATCTCAGGAAAGTGACTGCATAAAGTGGTCAGTGAATTCCTGTGCTCACCCCCAAGCTGTGCCCACATGGGTCTGGTCCTAATCAGCATTCCTAATACTGAGAACTGGACCAACACTCTACCACTACTCATGTACTTAGACTGATCCCCCGGGGGTGCAGACACGGGCAGACCTAATAGCACTGTGGAGGTTTGGAAACAATTGATATTAGAATCAGAGTCCACAGAAGGGAGGGTAGAACTTTCCACCTGAATCTAAGCAGATTGATTTCCTACTCATACAAAAATGTTCAATGGTGTTCAACAGGGCCCAGAGTTACATAACAGACTATTCAAAATGTTCAGAATCTAATCCAAAATTACTCAGCATACCAATAACCAGAAAGCTTGTAGCTCCTCTGGGGAAAAAAACAGTTCAAAGATGACACAGATGTTGGAATGATATGACAAGGGGTTTAAAGCAGTCAATATACAAATGCTCCAATAAGCAATCGTCCACAATTTTGAAACAAGTGGAAAAATAGAAAGTCTTATTAAAGAAATAAAAGATATATCAAAGAATCAAATAAATATTAAAAATAGAAAAATTGAAATTAAAAAAAAAAACCTCCCTGGATGAACTCAGTTGCAGATTAGAGATGACAGAGTAGATATTTAGTGAACTTGAAGTATATGGATAGAAATTATCCAACTTGAAGAACAGAGAGAAAAAGATTGAAAAAACTAAGCTGTCCCTCATAGACCTGTGGCACTATAACAAAAGTCTAATATTTGTGTTATCTGAGTCCAAAGAGGGAAGATAAAGAGTGTGATGGTAAAAAATATTTGAAGAAATAAAGGCTGAAAACTTCCCAAATTTGGCCAAAGACTTAAAGCTACAGATTGAAGAGGCTCAATGAATCCCAAACAGGATACCCTCAAAGAAATGCACATACAAAGACACATCACACTCAAACTGCTGAAACTGAAGACAAAGGAAAGGATCCTGAAAGCAACCAGACAATGTATTAACTAAAGGAGAACAGTTATTCAAACGACTATAAATTTCTCATCAGAAATCATGGAGGCCATAAAAAAAGTACTATAATATTTTTCAAGTGCTAAAAAAGAAAAATTGCCAATCTAGAATTCTGTATTTAGTGATCTACATCAGGAATCAAGTTAAAATAAAGGCATTCTCAGATGGAGAAAAGCAAAGAGAATTTCTTGACAGCACACCTTTAAAGCACACTTGCTTCAAAGGAATTTCTAAACCAATTTCTTCAGGCAGAAGGTACATGGAACCAGAAGAAAACCTGGAATGTTAAGAATGAAGAACAAAAGGGCAAGTCTTTCCTCTTGAGTTTTAAAAAATGCATTTCACAGTTGAAAGTAAATATTGTAACATTTTCTGGTTTTAATGAATTTAGCTGTAATAGATGACAAACATAAAGGTGGGAGGTAAAATTACCTGTATAATGGTAAGTTTTCTGTATTCCACTTGGAGTGATACAATTTTGATTCTAAGTGGAGTGCAAGAAGTTAAATATGTGTATTGTAATCCCTTTGTTGAACACTAAAATGACTATTAAAATGGATATAGTCAAAGTCTAAATAGAAACATTAAAATAAAATACTAAAGAACATTAAAATAATTCATAAGAGAGCAGGGTAAGGGAAATAGAGAAACAAAACCAAAGGGAACAGAAAATTAAAAATAAAACAATAAATCTAAATCAAAACATAATAATCGCATTAAATGTAAAATGTCTAAATACACTAAATAAAAGACATATTTTTCAGAATAGATAAAACACATGACCCAAGTATATGCCGTGTATAAGAAACTCACTTTGAACATAATGATATAGATAAGTTGAAATTTTTAAAAAATTGTTTAAAATGACATATCATGCAAACACTAATAAAAAGAAAGCTGGAGTGGCCATACTAAATAGACTTCAGAGGAAAGAAAATTAGCAGGAGTAAAGAGAGACAATATATAGTGGTAAAAGGGTCAATTCAACAAGAAATCTAAAATGTATATGCAACCTAACAAGTTTCAAAACACATCCAGAAAAGCTAACAGAACTGAAAGGAGAAATAGATAAATCTACAACCATACTGTGAGATTTTTAACCCTCCCCTTTCAGTAATAGATAGAACTAACACACAAGAAATTAGCAAGGATATGGAAGAACTGAACAAAAACATCAGCCAACCAGACCTCGCCGATTTTATGGAACATTCTACCCAAAAACATCAGAATACATATTCTCTTCATGTGCACATGGAATACTTACCAAGACAGACCATATTCTAAGTCATAAGACAAACCTAAACAAGCTTCAAAGAATCAAAATTATGCAGAATATTTTCTTTGACTATCATGGAATTATATAATAACAGAAAGTCTGGAAAATCCCTACAGTTGTTTATTAACAACATACTTCTAATTAATCAATGAGCCAAAGAGGAAGTCTCAAGGGAAACATACATCAAACTGAATAAAAATATAACATACCAAATTTGTCAGCTGCAGCTAAAGCAGTGCATAAGGGAAATTTTATAGTATTAAATGCTTGTGTTAGAAAAGAAGAAAGGTCTCAAATCAATCTGTTTCCACCTTAACAAAGTAGGAAAAAAGAGCAAAATAAACCACAATTAAGCAGAAGGAAGGAAATAACAAAGAACAGAAATCATAAAAATGAAAAGAGAAAATCAATGAAACAAAAAATTGTTTTTTGAAAAGATTTAAAAAATGATAAACCTCTAGTGAGACTGACTATAAAAGATACCAATTACCAATATCAGAAATAAAAGAGGAAATATCACTTCAGACCCTACAGACATTAAAAGGATTAAAGAGAGAATATTTTGAACAACCTGACAACATAAACTTGACAAATTGGAAGAGATGGACCAACACCTTAAAAAGTCACAAACTTGGGGTTTCCCTGGTGGCGCAGTGGTTGAGAGTCCGCCTGCCGATGCGGGGAACACGGGTTCGTGCCCCGGTCCGGGAGGATCCCACGT
>NC_041219.1:41360135-41388628 GCF_002837175.3 Physeter macrocephalus | reverse complement strand
GGCCGCTGAGCCTGCGCGTCCGGAGCCTGTGCTCCGCGACGGGAGAGGCCACAACAGTGAGAGGCCCGCGTACCGCAAAAAAAAAAAAAAAAAAGTCACAAACTTCTCAATTTCATCCAAGGTTAAATAGATAAGCTGAACAGACTTATAACTATTAAAAAAGTTGAATTCAGAGTTTTAAAGCCTTCCAAAAAAGAAATCTCCATACCCAAATGGTATCATTGCATATCAAACATTTAAGGAACAAATAACACCAATTCTACACAATCATAAGCAGAGGAAACACTTCCCAACTCGTTTTATGAGACGAGCATTACACTGAGACCAAAGAGAGTTCAGAGCTGGCAGTACAGAACTGGGGGTCAGCAGCATAATAGGAAATAACAGTGCATGTAAAATCCATGCAATTAGCTGAGATTACCCTAGGAGACACAGCTAATAGGAAGAACCCAGAGCCCATGGTAGAATGCTGGGAAACCACAAGGGGCTGGCAGCTGAGAACAGGGTCAGTGAAAGAGACCAAGAAGAAGTGGTCAGAATTGAGACCAAGAGAAGCAACAGCTTCACAAAAAAACGAGAGGTCAGAAGTATCAAAAAAAGTAGTGTGATTCAAAGCAAGAAGAAAGGTGCCTGCATTTATTGTCCACTTAAGAGTATAGCCTCCCTAAAAAGGAACCATAGCGCACTCACTGTTTGTGGGATTGTAAACTGGTTCAGCCACTGTGAAGAAGAGTATGAAGTTTCCTCAAAAAAATTAAAAATAGAACTACAGTATGATCCATCAATCCCACCTCTGGGTATATATCCAAAGGAAATGAAAACTGGTTATGGAAGAGAGATCTGCACTCCCATGTTTACTGCAGCATTATTCACAATAGCCAAGCTATGGAAACAACCTAAGTGATGTCAATGGACCAATGGATAAAGAAGATGTAGTATATATACACAGTGGAATACTATTTAGCCATGAGGAGAAAAAGGAGATCCTGACAACATTTTTTATATATTTCTGACAACATGGATGGACCTTAAGGACTCTATGCTAAGTGAGATAAATCAGACAGAGGAAGACAAATACTGTAGGATAGCCCTTCTATCTGGAATCTAAAAAGAACTGAACTCACACAAACAGAGGGTGGAATGGTGGTTACCAGGAGCTGTGAGTTGGGGAAATAGGAGAGATGTTGTTTAAGATACATACTTGCAACTAGTAGATAAATAAGGCCTGGAGACCTAGTATACAGTAAAGTGATTATAGGCAACAAAACTGTATTATAAGCATTAAACTTGCTAAGAAGATAGATCTTAATTGTTCCCACCACTGGGAGAAATGATCATTATATGATGTGATGGAGGTGTTAGCTAACTCTACAATGGCAATCAATTGCAATATAAATGCATCAAATCAATATGATGTACCCCTTAAACTTACACAGTGTTATATGTCAATTATACCTCAATTTAAAAAAAAATAGGAGTATAGGCTTTCAAATCCAACTCACTGGGTTCAAATCCTGGCTTCACTAACTCAGAGCCTCAGTGCCTTCATCTATAAAATGGGCTGATAATAGTTCCTGCCTCATAGATTGCTGTCCAAAAAAAATGGGCTAATGGGAGTAAACACTTGGCACAGTTGCCTGGCACAAAGAAAGTGCTAGATAAATATTAGCTACTAATATTTCAGTGCCCTTCCTGACGACTTTCCTGGCGAGAGTCAGACCTAACATATGTGGAAGCAAAATGAGGTAAGCAACCAACCCCCAACCTCAGCTGGTCTCACTGAAAACGCATCACGATTGCCTTTGCAGCAAATTCTGGCATCAGTAGAGCTACAGCCCTTCTCTGAAAATGCTCAGAGAGCACAGTGAAAATCCAATCACGGGTGTGACCTTATTTTCTGACTGTGCCATGTAAATAAGCTGTATCTTCCACATATAATTCAAAGGCAGTATGGTATTTATATAGGAACTGTAGGCCAGTTCTCCAAAGAACATGGTTCTCGCCCTGGATTCTGCCACCAATGGGCTGTGTGAGCCTGGGCAATTCCATTGACTTCTCTGAGCCTCGTTCCCTCCTCAGTACTGACATTTATCTTCCCGTCTCATATAATGCCTGTAGGGCTTGAGCAGTAACTGACAGCGGACTCTTCCCCTCCTTCAACTTTCCTGAGAATCTTCAAGATGAGGCTGTGTCTAAAGTTGCCAGGCTGAGACTTACCTGGGAGATCTTGAAGATCAGCAGGCCAGTGTGGATGATGGAAGGAGTGACAGCATCACTCCATAGAATTTCAAATCCCCTTCCAAGAGGTCAAGAGGTTACCCAACCTTTCTGCCATAATGTCCGTGATGGAGGTCTCACTACCCATCAAGACTAAACCCTAAAAGGCTTCTCCACACGTGAACAGCTCTTGCCATCCAAAAGTCCCCCGAGGATATGGGAGGAGTTGAATCACCAGCACGAGAGTCGGGGGACCTGGGTGCCAAGCCAAGTCCTGACCCCAGTTAACTGTGAGACCTTGGACAAGATACTTCCCCTCTGCAGACCAGTTTTCCAGAGCCCATGGGAACCACCCAAGGAGATAAACAAAAAGCAAGTAACTTTCCAACCAGAATACTTGGTTATTGTTTAACAAGATTTCCCACCCACTCCCGTCCTTCTCTATCTATTTGAGTGGCATTTAATGTCCATAGATGTGTAGGTTTTAAAGTTACCGTGGCAAAAATGCTAGATGACAGTGATGCAAAATGAGACGAGGGGAACTTCCTCTTATAACTGCTTCTCATTCAGGGGCACAGGAGGAAATCAACTCCCCATCATTTCCCAATTATTTCTCCTCCTGAAGCCCATTAAGGCTTTCTCAATTCATAATCAATACATTAAGTCCCTCTGTTTTATAAAACAGTTCATCAATATTTTATGGTTTTAATAATTTATGTTTTATTACAGAAGCAGATGGAACCTTACAGCACGCATGTTCTCAAGAGACGACAGAGGAGATAGAAAACCTGAGTTGCAGATTCTGGACTTAAATAACCAGCTTTTCCAGGGCCCTGCCTCCAATTTGGAATTTTTGGAGGCGGAATGGTGGCTGGGAGATGACCCACCTGATTAGACACTTCATGAAGGGAGACACCGTGTCCGCTTATTTCTTGACCATCTACCCCGTGTCCGGCATTACACTGAATACTCTACAGGCATTATACCATCAGCTCCCGCCAATAACCTGATGACAGACTGAAATCATAGTAGAGTAATCCTAGTTCAGGCCTACAAAATAGAGTTGTGCAGCCATTGAGGATCTGGTCCCAGACATGTCCCTGCACCACTGAGAACCTGAACTTTCTGAACTGTACCAAAGCCAAGGACACAACCAGCCATTTTTAGAATATCTGCTAGCTGCAACCTGGTAGTCTCAAGGACCTCTCCTCGCAACTAGGCAACCATTTCAGACCCCAGCCAATCCTTGCTTAACAAGCACCCTTTCTTCTTGCCAGCTCCAATCATAATTCTTGACAAACCACATATGCAACTAACTGTGGCCTTGTGAGTTTTGCCTTTATAAGCTTCCTTCATTTTATGGTCCAGCAGACCAAACACAGTTCAAGTGCTTCTTGAATCTGTGCTTCCCAGGCTGCAGTCCTAACACAGCCCAGATAAACTCCTCTTTTCTTCAATCAGTTCTTTGTTTCTGAAATTTTGATAAACAAACCATAGGAGAAAAGTATTATTGTCCCCACTGCCCAGATGAAGAAACTGAGGCTCCGAGTTAGCCGGTAACTTAGCCTCGTCGGCACAACTAGGAAACAGCAACACCGGGATTGAAATGAAGTCGTCTGACTCCAGCATCTTTGCCGTTAACAGCATATACAATGGTCAACATTATCTTCCTTTGGAATTGTTTATTTATTGAGCACAGACTTTTCTAAGCATTGAGGACGTGGAGCTGGACCACACAGGCAGGGACCTGAACTCTTGGAGCTGACGTATTGGTGGGGTTGGACCACGTACAAGTAAACGTTTTTAAAAATCAGGAGAACTCAGAACTCCCACCAGAGTCCATCCAATTTCCCCGTTGCAACAAAGCTCCTGCAGCCCATTCTGCATCACTAGCCAGGTCCTGGTATGACTTGGCCGTCTCAGCTGGGTTCATATGGTCAAGAACAAAGACCCAGACTGGACAATGGAGACATCTGACTAGGTTCCAAACAAGTACCCCCAGAGGTACATGTTTTGATTAACTTTCCCCCGGGGAGTGTGTTTTCCCAACGCACCGATGATGAATATTCTCCTGGGTGTTAATGTTTTCCCAGTGGCTGTTATTCCCAAGGGAGCTGTGGTTTACTTCAGGGCCAGGGGAGTAGCTGCTTTTGTAAGCCCACAAAGGAACTTCAGGCTGGGGGACACATTTACTTCAGTTTCCAAGGTGGAGGTGGATGTATAAAGGCTCATTTCACTATAATTTCATTGTCCGCTTAGGAATCTATCTCTCACGTTAATTTCTTAAAACTGAGGTTTAAGTTTCATTACCTGTTAGACCCCTTTGCCTAACACAATGCTAAATGCTCGATAAATGAATGGATGGACCATTGCTTGAGTTCAAAGCTGGGGGCTGTCATTTACTTCCTGTGCAACTTTGTACAAGTTACTTAACTCTCTGTGCCTCAGTTTTCTCCTATATTAAATAGGGCATATGGGCTTCCCTGGTGGCGCAGTGGTTGCGCGTCTGCCTGCCGATGCAGGGGAACCGGGTTCGCGCCCCGGTCTGGGAGGATCCCACGTGCCGCGGAGCGGCTGGGCCCGTGAGCCATGGCCGCTGAGCCTGCGCGTCCGGAGCCTGTGCTCCGCAGCGGGAGAGGACACAACAGTGAGAGGCCCGCATACCGCAAAAAAAAAAAAGAAAGGAAAAAAAAAAAGAAAAAAAAATAGGACATAAAATAGTACCCACCTCATAGAGCTTTCATGAGGATTAAGTGCGCTAAGAGACATGAAGCTATTAGAAGAATGCATGACCCATGATGTACACAAAATAAATGATACTTTCCTGTTTTTCACAGTGGGTATATAGTCAAGGCCATTTTCCTGATGAAGATATATAATTTTCCCATGCATATTTTCCCAGTGAGTATTTGTCTCATTCAGGATATATCTCCATAGGTATTTTAAATAACAAGTCTGGTTTTTTTTCCAGTATGTATTTTTCCCTGTGCATCTTTTTTGAGTGGTCATTTCTCCTAGTGAAAATTTTTCTTGTAGGCATTTTTCCCAGAAAGGCTATTTCTCCAGAGGTTTTCCCCACCTCCATACCCCCTGTTTTTTGCAATGATTTTTTCCAATGGACACTTTTCCTAGTGAATATTTTCATGGTGAACATTTTCATAATTAACATTTTTCCTAGGGAGCATTTTTAGTGAGAATTCTTCCTGATGTGTATTTTTCACAGTAGGTACTTTGGCTAGACAGTGTACATTTCCATGGAGAAGGAAGTTTGTCTCCAGTGGTTGTTTTTCCAAATAGGCACATTTTCTCAGAAGTTGCATGTTTCTCCTTGAGTGTTTCCACCAAGAAGCATGATCCTCATTATGGACTGAATTTTGTCCCCCTCTCCCCACCATATATTGAACCCTAATCCCCAGTGTATTTGGAGATATGTCCTTTTAAGGAGGTAATAATTAAGGTTAAATGAGTTCATAAGGATGAGGCCCGGATCCAATAAGAATAGTGTCCTTATAAGAAGAGAGAGAAACACCAGGAGTGTGTGTGCACAGAGGAAAGGCCATGTGAGGACACAGCAAGAAGGCAGCTGACTGCAAGCCATGGAGATTGATCTCAGGAGAAACCAACCCTACTGACCCAATGATCTTAGACTTCTAGCCTCCAGAACTGTGGGAAAATATGTTTCTGATTTTTTAAACCACACAGTCTGATGTTTTTTTATGGAAGCCTGAGAAAACTAATATAGTCCCCAGTATTTAATATTTTTCTGGCTGAAGCCAAAATAGCTATGACCTTTGGCCACTTTCTGCTGGTCCCTCCAAAGCATCCCTTGCTCACTCCACATTAAGGCTTAACGCAGTAGAAGCAGAAAGCCTATACTGGCCTAGGGCTCCCTTGTGTGCTGATAAAAGAAAATACCATCCTTAATCCAATTTATTTCCCAGCCTGCAGCCCTCCATAACTCCAGCCCTGCAAAACCAGCTCAACAATGAGTGCCTTGTTCCCACCCGTGCAGCCCGGAGGTTGTACTACAAAGTTGCAGACACATAAAGATTCTGAGGAGTGCAGAGAGGTGGCTTGGGTCATTTTGCCTGGGTAATCATATGGGAGGGGCACCCCAAGAATTCTCTCCTCAAGGGTCCATGCCTTTCATCCTGAATATGGTTCCAGAGACCTGGATTTGGGTTTGGAGTTGTTCAGACCCTCTCCACTCGAGGGCTTTCAGTGGAGATGGGCATAGCATTTGCCCATAGCATTTATACATTCACACATTAGACTTTGAATAATCATATACTAACTCTATGTGAGGGGAAGGAGAAGTCCTGGGCAAAACAGACCAGAAAAGCCAGAGAGCCAGGCTGGTGGGTAGAGATTATATTTGAAAAAGATTATTTCACCTTTAGCCTCCCAGAATTACATTCAAAGTTCCCTTCCTCTAGCTTCTATCCACATTTAAACTTATACCCCCACCCTGGCTGATGGATTCCATGCCTTCTACACAACTCCACACCAAAAATCCTTTTACCTTCTTATCTCAATCTATTTTTTCTCAACAACAAAAATAATCAAAACCTGATTCATTCTGAAGTCCAAACAACTGATAACAACTAATAATTTCACTCCTTCTCCCCTTCCCATTTTTTCTCACACATTCTTTTAAAAGAATCAAAGCCTTCAATTAAAGGAATAAAGATTCCACCATATAGAATTTCCAGGATTAGCTAATTGGGGGATGGTTGATGGGCAGGTAGTGACGTCTGCTCTGTACTTCGCTCTACCTTTCCCGCACCTGGGTGACGTTAGAGAAACAAAGGTGTCTTTCAGGGCATCGGAGTGGCACCCGAACGAGATCCTGAAGATATCAAACAAAGCACAACAAGATGCTCTCACCCCTACCCAGGGCAGCACAAGGCATTCTGTAGAGTGAGAACTCCATGAAAAACATGTTCACCATGTGTCGTAAAAAGAATAATGCCCCATCCCCCAACAAAGATGTCCATGTCCTAATCCCCAGAACCTGTGAACATGTTACCTCAACATGGAAAAAGTAACTTAGCAAAGATGAGAAGATTATCTGGGATGGTCCCTATAGGCCCATCATAATCCTTAACAGAGGGAGGCAAGAGGGTCAGGGTCAGAGAGAGAATTGTAATGCTGGGCTGCCAACGTTGAACCTGTGTGAAGCGATCATAAGCCAAGGAAATGAGGTGGCTTGTAGAAGGTGGAAAAGGCAAGGGAATGGATTCTCCTCTAGGGCTCTCAAGAGGGACACAGACCAGCTGGCACCTTGATTTTAGCCCAGTGAAACCCATTTCAGATTTCTATCCCCCAGGATTGAAAGATAATAAATTTGTGTTATTTGAACCACTGAGTTCATGGTAACTTGTTACAGCAGCAATAGGAAACTAATATACTATGGCTAAAGCCACTGCCTTGTGGTTACATGATTTTTCCATCAGCCCAGAGCTGACCCTCAGATACTCCATTATAGTGAGGGAGTAGATTATTTATCAAGCTGGTGATTGTTGTGGGTGGAATGGTGGCCCCCAAAGTGGTATGTCCAAATCCTAACCTCTGGTACCTGCAAATGTGAACTTATATGGAAATAGGGTCTTTGCAGATGTGATTAGGCTAAGGATCTTGAGATGCTATTATCCTGGATTTAGGGTGGACCCTTATAAGAGAAAAGAGAGAGATTTATGAAACAGACACACAGACGAGGTCATATAATTAATAGAGTCAGAGATTGGAGTCATGCTTTCCCAAGGCAAGGAAAACCTGGGGCCACCAGAAGCTGGCGAAGGCAAGGATCCTCCTCTAGATTCTTTGTAGGGAGTTCAGCTCTGCCAACACCTTGATTTGGGTCTTCTGGCCTCATAAACAATGAGATAATAAATTTCTGTTTGTGAAGCCCCCAAACTTGTAGTCATTTGTTATGGCAGCCAGGATACAGCTCAAATGCCTCCTGTATCATCAGCCTTCTCCCCATCACCAGGAAGAAGTTATCTCCCCCTCCTCTGGGTATCTCTGGTCTCCTCTTGGGCAAAGAAGAAGAGGGCAGCATGCGTGGAGCATAACAACATACTATAGAGCCTCTTTGGAAACACTCATTCCATCCCAACACCACCCCCTTCAGGGTCTCGTTGTCCCCATCTTAGTTAGAAGTACAAAAATAAGCTCAGAGAGGGTAAGTAGGCCAAGGTCAAACAGCCTGCAGCTGGGCACAGGATGCTGTCAGAACTCAACCCAGCCTTCTGTGGCTCCTCCCTCATGTTTTCTCCACTGCACTCTGCCTAACTCTTGTGGCATTTATCACTCCTGCCTCTGTTCTATGTACTTATATCCATGTCTTATCTTTAAACTAGACCAAAGGCCCTTGAGGGTCCATGCTGGTTTCAGCTTGAATCTCCTCACACCTCTGGCATCTAGTAGATGTTCACCAGGTATCTGTGAAAGAGAGAGGCGAAAAGCAGAGGTAGAGGGGGAAATAAGGAAAGGAGAGATGGGGGGATGGAAAGAAAAGGTGGAGGGAAGGAAACAAACATATATTAGGCATTTCCCCTCTTTTCTGTTGTTCTGTTACTCAGGCCCCAGTTCTGTCTCTTACTACCATGTGCTTCTGGTGGACATGACTGGCACTCACCAATATCCATGCTCTCTTCTCCAGGGGCACACAGTTAGAAAACGTTTCGCAGTTGCGCCATAGAATTGAGTTCTGGACAATGAAATGTGAGCAAAATTCATGTGTCACATCTCTGTCTGGCCCATAAATGCCTCCTTGGCACGGTCCTCACACTCTTCCTCTCGCTAAACAGAGATGTCTCTGAGGACTTGTAGCAGGAAGGAGCCACAAGGTGGAAGGAACCTGGGCTCCCAAGACACTGTATGGATCAGAGCCCAGGCCTGCCCACGCTGCATGTAATGTGAGTGAGAATTACAACTTGACTGCAGTAAGCCACTAAAATCTTAGGAGTCTTCGCCAGAGTAATTAGCCTACCTTGGACCATTTATTAGCCCTCTCTGAGTCTGAATTTCCAGATTAAGTAAAATAAAGCAATTGTGCAATTTCTAAGATGACTTGCCATAAAAAATCTGCAGGTCTCTGACTTTCTCCAGAATTGAGTTCCAGGTCTTCAGGGATAAAACAAACAAACAAACAAACAAGCATGCCCATCCACCAAGTGGGCTCTTAGTGTTATGTATGTTATGCTCTGAAGAGATCCATTTCTTTTAATAATACAACAGCAGATCCATCCATAACTGGCCCATTCTGAAACAGGGTTTCAATTGACTGAGCCTTGGAGCATTTGAATGCCATAACAGAAAATCAGTCAGCAATTGACTGAATTTAACTAATTTCAATTTGTGGGGTGGCTTCTGATTTAAACACCATATCTTTTTTTCCCCCCCTATCACCCAACTCCTTGCTCGCTGAACACCTACAGAAGGATGATTATTCTAAGTCTTCCAGCTAAGAAAGTTCCCTGGGGGTACCATCTGTTTTGATGGAACAAATATGCATCTTGATCTCCTCTGTTTGGGAAGTTTGGGGCACACCTAGAGGGAGTGACAGTTCTCTCCCCAGGCTAATTCTATTCACTGTCAATAGTGAAGTCTTTCCAAATTCCCTTAATACTGGCTGCAGGTGAGATCCACCCGGGAAGGTGAGAGAAAAAAGATGTGTTTTGTTTGTTTGATGACAGTGATTGATCTTCCTAATGGTCCCACTATTTCCCTGCTTGCCCCCTAGAATTTACTGTCACCACAGCAGTCCGTATGATCCTGTTAAAACACAAGTTGGACCATGTCACTCCTCTGCTTGCAGAATTCCAAAGAATTCTATCTTGTTCAAAGCCAAAGCTAAAGTCCTTCCAAAGGCCCATGAGGCTTTACATTTTCTGGTCTGACTACATTTTCTTCTCATGTCTTGTTCTCCCTCCATCCCAGCCACATGTACTTTCTTGCTGTGACTCAATCACCCTAACCAGACTCCTGCCTCAGGGTCTTTGCACTTCCTGTTCCCTCGTCCTGGAACACACTTCCCAAGATCTCTTTGTACCTGCCCATACTTCCTTCAGCTCTATTCCAATTGAGAGTTCCTCCCTGAAAATTCTATTTATAATTATAACTCCTCTCATCAATGGCACTGCCTAGCCCCCTTCCCTGATGTTATAGTCTCCGGAGCCCTTTTGATATTCTAACTAGCATACCTAGATTTTGTTTTATTGTCTACCTAGTCCTTCTTGAATACTCTGTGAGAACTTTATGTTGTTCTTTTGCTGCCATTCCCCTAGCACCTAGAAGATTGACTAGGACATAGTGAGCGCTCAATAAATATTTGTTGAATAGAACAAAAATTTCATTCTGCCCTAGTATTTATCAAATGATATTAGAAGCACCTTGCATTTAACATATTCCATTCTGTGCCCTGGGAAGGTATCAATTGTTTTACCATAACTCTTCTGTAATCGCAATTTTGTCACCCAAAGGTAGAAAATGCAATGGCATTGCCCCACTCTGCAAAGCCAGCCTGGGGAGAAGGAAGGCGTTGCTGATAGCAGAGACCCTTTTCACTCAGGGTTGGAGATACCTGGGCCACAGCAGAGGTTTCTAACCCAAGGTGTATGGATCCCCTGCTTCAGAAGGCCTGTAAATCCCCTGAAACCACAGGCAAAAATGTGTGTGTGACATAAATATATGCTCATTCATTCTTTCCACAACACCTAAATACAAGTACCAACACCTTCCTGGTTCCTCTTGGGTTACAAAAAAAAAAAAAAAATCCCAAAACCCAAATGCCCCCACCCTTGTGCAGCTTACATTCTTGTGAGGGAAGAAACAGTTAGCAAATATATGTTTCTGTCAATAATAAAGCTAAGAGGCCAGAGAGTGACCAGGCGGGCAGGTGCTATTTCAGGTAACATGAGCTGGAAGCTCTCTTTGAGAAAGTGAAACTTGAGCAGAGATCTGAACAGAGTAAGGGACTGAGCGGTGCCATCATCTGGGAGACAGCAATCTAGGTCGAGGGAACAGCAAAGACAAAGACCCCGAGATGAGAAAGTCTTGGCATATTCTGGAGATGGGAAGGAGGCCAGTGCGGCTGAGTGTGGTGAGTGGTGGGGAGGATGGCAGGAGAGGAGGACAGAGATGGGGCGGAGCGGAGCCGTGGGGGAATGGAGGTTTGTAGCACCCTGCGGAGCAATGTGCAGACTTTGCGTCTGATTTAGCTGGGAGGACAATGTGATTCCAGCTGAGGGCGGTGAGCAAAGGTGTAACATGATCTGACTTGGGTTTTAAGTCTCTCTCAAGCTGCTGGATGCAGAACAGACTGAAGGGGGCAGTGTCGAGCAGGGAGAGACTTTTGGAAGCAAATGCTGTGATCCACCTGACAGTGGACGGCCTCGACAGAAAGGTGGCCACCAAGAGGTCAGGAGTGGGGCTGCTGGCTGATTACATGTGGATGTATGTGCATTTGGGGGGAGCGGTGGTCTTTATTGGTCATCTGTTTCTCCTGACAGCCCAGCATGCATTCCTGCTTCTTCTGGCAAAAGTATCTCCACTTTACCTTTGGTGAGTATGGAACTGTCCCTCAAGGTTCCCAAGCTTCCCCCGGCTGAGGGGCCAGCCCTGGGCTCAGCTAGGTCAATGAGGTCCCTTCCCTGGAAAACTGTGTCTTCAGCAGAGTGTCATAGGTCTGAAATTGGGACATACTCACCCCGACAGTGGGGAAGGGGCTGTGGATGAGTTCTGCTATTTCCATAGCAACAGAAATGCACACATCAAGGGGGCTGATTTGCTCCCCTTCTTTTCCTATAATTGGAAGTTCCACATTTCCTTTGTTTGCATCATCCTATTATATATATAATTATAGAATTACATATATACACCTACATATACGAATACTGTTGACCCTTGAACAATGCGTGTTTGAACTGCACAGGTCCACTTATTGCAGACTTTTCTCAACAGTAAATCCTACAGTACTACATGATCTGAGGTTGTTGAATCCAAGAATTTGGAACCACAGATACAGAAGAATCACAACTTCAGATACAGAGAACCAACTGCAAGTTATATAGAGATTTTTGACTGCATGGGGGGTCAGCTCCCATAACACCAACATTGTTCAAGGGTCAACTGTATATACATATATAAATTCATATAGACCATGATATATTATTTTATATAATTGATTATGTTATGTGTTATGCTATGTTATTCTATATGTGTTAGAGTTTCTGTTATCAACCAAATAACCTTAGTTGTAATCAGGTTCTCAAACCACAGACTGGTGGTTGCCAAGGGAGAGGGGTTGGGGGAGGGCTGGAGCGGGAGTTTAGGGTTAGCAGATGTAAGCTTTTATACAGAGAATGGATAAACAACAAGGTCCTACTGTATAGCACAGGGAACTAAGTGAGAACTCCATGAAAAACATGTTCACCATGTGTCGTAAAAAGAATAATGCCCCATCCCCCAACAAAGATGTCCATGTCCTAATCCCCAGAACCTGTGAACATGTTACCTCAACATGGAAAAAGTAACTTAGCAAAGATGAGAAGATTATCTGGGATGGTCCCTATAGGCCCATCATAATCCTTAACAGAGGGAGGCAAGAGGGTCAGGGTCAGAGAGAGAATTGTAATGCTGGGCTGCCAACGTTGAACCTGTGTGAAGCGATCATAAGCCAAGGAAATGAGGTGGCTTGTAGAAGGTGGAAAAGGCAAGGGAATGGATTCTCCTCTAGGGCTCTCAAGAGGGACACAGACCAGCTGGCACCTTGATTTTAGCCCAGTGAAACCCATTTCAGATTTCTATCCCCCAGGATTGAAAGATAATAAATTTGTGTTATTTGAACCACTGAGTTCATGGTAACTTGTTACAGCAGCAATAGGAAACTAATATACTATGGCTAAAGCCACTGCCTTGTGGTTACATGATTTTTCCATCAGCCCAGAGCTGACCCTCAGATACTCCATTATAGTGAGGGAGTAGATTATTTATCAAGCTGGTGATTGTTGTGGGTGGAATGGTGGCCCCCAAAGTGGTATGTCCAAATCCTAACCTCTGGTACCTGCAAATGTGAACTTATATGGAAATAGGGTCTTTGCAGATGTGATTAGGCTAAGGATCTTGAGATGCTATTATCCTGGATTTAGGGTGGACCCTTATAAGAGAAAAGAGAGAGATTTATGAAACAGACACACAGACGAGGTCATATAATTAATAGAGTCAGAGATTGGAGTCATGCTTTCCCAAGGCAAGGAAAACCTGGGGCCACCAGAAGCTGGCGAAGGCAAGGATCCTCCTCTAGATTCTTTGTAGGGAGTTCAGCTCTGCCAACACCTTGATTTGGGTCTTCTGGCCTCATAAACAATGAGATAATAAATTTCTGTTTGTGAAGCCCCCAAACTTGTAGTCATTTGTTATGGCAGCCAGGATACAGCTCAAATGCCTCCTGTATCATCAGCCTTCTCCCCATCACCAGGAAGAAGTTATCTCCCCCTCCTCTGGGTATCTCTGGTCTCCTCTTGGGCAAAGAAGAAGAGGGCAGCATGCGTGGAGCATAACAACATACTATAGAGCCTCTTTGGAAACACTCATTCCATCCCAACACCACCCCCTTCAGGGTCTCGTTGTCCCCATCTTAGTTAGAAGTACAAAAATAAGCTCAGAGAGGGTAAGTAGGCCAAGGTCAAACAGCCTGCAGCTGGGCACAGGATGCTGTCAGAACTCAACCCAGCCTTCTGTGGCTCCTCCCTCATGTTTTCTCCACTGCACTCTGCCTAACTCTTGTGGCATTTATCACTCCTGCCTCTGTTCTATGTACTTATATCCATGTCTTATCTTTAAACTAGACCAAAGGCCCTTGAGGGTCCATGCTGGTTTCAGCTTGAATCTCCTCACACCTCTGGCATCTAGTAGATGTTCACCAGGTATCTGTGAAAGAGAGAGGCGAAAAGCAGAGGTAGAGGGGGAAATAAGGAAAGGAGAGATGGGGGGATGGAAAGAAAAGGTGGAGGGAAGGAAACAAACATATATTAGGCATTTCCCCTCTTTTCTGTTGTTCTGTTACTCAGGCCCCAGTTCTGTCTCTTACTACCATGTGCTTCTGGTGGACATGACTGGCACTCACCAATATCCATGCTCTCTTCTCCAGGGGCACACAGTTAGAAAACGTTTCCCAGTTGCGCCATAGAATTGAGTTCTGGACAATGAAATGTGAGCAAAATTCATGTGTCACATCTCTGTCTGGCCCATAAATGCCTCCTTGGCACGGTCCTCACACTCTTCCTCTCGCTAAACAGAGATGTCTCTGAGGACTTGTAGCAGGAAGGAGCCACAAGGTGGAAGGAACCTGGGCTCCCAAGACACTGTATGGATCAGAGCCCAGGCCTGCCCACGCTGCATGTAATGTGAGTGAGAATTACAACTTGACTGCAGTAAGCCACTAAAATCTTAGGAGTCTTCGCCAGAGTAATTAGCCTACCTTGGACCATTTATTAGCCCTCTCTGAGTCTGAATTTCCAGATTAAGTAAAATAAAGCAATTGTGCAATTTCTAAGATGACTTGCCATAAAAAATCTGCAGGTCTCTGACTTTCTCCAGAATTGAGTTCCAGGTCTTCAGGGATAAAACAAACAAACAAACAAACAAGCATGCCCATCCACCAAGTGGGCTCTTAGTGTTATGTATGTTATGCTCTGAAGAGATCCATTTCTTTTAATAATACAACAGCAGATCCATCCATAACTGGCCCATTCTGAAACAGGGTTTCAATTGACTGAGCCTTGGAGCATTTGAATGCCATAACAGAAAATCAGTCAGCAATTGACTGAATTTAACTAATTTCAATTTGTGGGGTGGCTTCTGATTTAAACACCATATCTTTTTTTCCCCCCCTATCACCCAACTCCTTGCTCGCTGAACACCTACAGAAGGATGATTATTCTAAGTCTTCCAGCTAAGAAAGTTCCCTGGGGGTACCATCTGTTTTGATGGAACAAATATGCATCTTGATCTCCTCTGTTTGGGAAGTTTGGGGCACACCTAGAGGGAGTGACAGTTCTCTCCCCAGGCTAATTCTATTCACTGTCAATAGTGAAGTCTTTCCAAATTCCCTTAATACTGGCTGCAGGTGAGATCCACCCGGGAAGGTGAGAGAAAAAAGATGTGTTTTGTTTGTTTGATGACAGTGATTGATCTTCCTAATGGTCCCACTATTTCCCTGCTTGCCCCCTAGAATTTACTGTCACCACAGCAGTCCGTATGATCCTGTTAAAACACAAGTTGGACCATGTCACTCCTCTGCTTGCAGAATTCCAAAGAATTCTATCTTGTTCAAAGCCAAAGCTAAAGTCCTTCCAAAGGCCCATGAGGCTTTACATTTTCTGGTCTGACTACATTTTCTTCTCATGTCTTGTTCTCCCTCCATCCCAGCCACATGTACTTTCTTGCTGTGACTCAATCACCCTAACCAGACTCCTGCCTCAGGGTCTTTGCACTTCCTGTTCCCTCGTCCTGGAACACACTTCCCAAGATCTCTTTGTACCTGCCCATACTTCCTTCAGCTCTATTCCAATTGAGAGTTCCTCCCTGAAAATTCTATTTATAATTATAACTCCTCTCATCAATGGCACTGCCTAGCCCCCTTCCCTGATGTTATAGTCTCCGGAGCCCTTTTGATATTCTAACTAGCATACCTAGATTTTGTTTTATTGTCTACCTAGTCCTTCTTGAATACTCTGTGAGAACTTTATGTTGTTCTTTTGCTGCCATTCCCCTAGCACCTAGAAGATTGACTAGGACATAGTGAGCGCTCAATAAATATTTGTTGAATAGAACAAAAATTTCATTCTGCCCTAGTATTTATCAAATGATATTAGAAGCACCTTGCATTTAACATATTCCATTCTGTGCCCTGGGAAGGTATCAATTGTTTTACCATAACTCTTCTGTAATCGCAATTTTGTCACCCAAAGGTAGAAAATGCAATGGCATTGCCCCACTCTGCAAAGCCAGCCTGGGGAGAAGGAAGGCGTTGCTGATAGCAGAGACCCTTTTCACTCAGGGTTGGAGATACCTGGGCCACAGCAGAGGTTTCTAACCCAAGGTGTATGGATCCCCTGCTTCAGAAGGCCTGTAAATCCCCTGAAACCACAGGCAAAAATGTGTGTGTGACATAAATATATGCTCATTCATTCTTTCCACAACACCTAAATACAAGTACCAACACCTTCCTGGTTCCTCTTGGGTTACAAAAAAAAAAAAAAAATCCCAAAACCCACATGCCCCCACCCTTGTGCAGCTTACATTCTTGTGAGGGAAGAAACAGTTAGCAAATATATGTTTCTGTCAATAATAAAGCTAAGAGGCCAGAGAGTGACCAGGCGGGCAGGTGCTATTTCAGGTAACATGAGCTGGAAGCTCTCTTTGAGAAAGTGAAACTTGAGCAGAGATCTGAACAGAGTAAGGGACTGAGCGGTGCCATCATCTGGGAGACAGCAATCTAGGTCGAGGGAACAGCAAAGACAAAGACCCCGAGATGAGAAAGTCTTGGCATATTCTGGAGATGGGAAGGAGGCCAGTGCGGCTGAGTGTGGTGAGTGGTGGGGAGGATGGCAGGAGAGGAGGACAGAGATGGGGCGGAGCGGAGCCGTGGGGGAATGGAGGTTTGTAGCACCCTGCGGAGCAATGTGCAGACTTTGCGTCTGATTTAGCTGGGAGGACAATGTGATTCCAGCTGAGGGCGGTGAGCAAAGGTGTAACATGATCTGACTTGGGTTTTAAGTCTCTCTCAAGCTGCTGGATGCAGAACAGACTGAAGGGGGCAGTGTCGAGCAGGGAGAGACTTTTGGAAGCAAATGCTGTGATCCACCTGACAGTGGACGGCCTCGACAGAAAGGTGGCCACCAAGAGGTCAGGAGTGGGGCTGCTGGCTGATTACATGTGGATGTATGTGCATTTGGGGGGAGCGGTGGTCTTTATTGGTCATCTGTTTCTCCTGACAGCCCAGCATGCATTCCTGCTTCTTCTGGCAAAAGTATCTCCACTTTACCTTTGGTGAGTATGGAACTGTCCCTCAAGGTTCCCAAGCTTCCCCCGGCTGAGGGGCCAGCCCTGGGCTCAGCTAGGTCAATGAGGTCCCTTCCCTGGAAAACTGTGTCTTCAGCAGAGTGTCATAGGTCTGAAATTGGGACATACTCACCCCGACAGTGGGGAAGGGGCTGTGGATGAGTTCTGCTATTTCCATAGCAACAGAAATGCACACATCAAGGGGGCTGATTTGCTCCCCTTCTTTTCCTATAATTGGAAGTTCCACATTTCCTTTGTTTGCATCATCCTATTATATATATAATTATAGAATTACATATATACACCTACATATACGAATACTGTTGACCCTTGAACAATGCGTGTTTGAACTGCACAGGTCCACTTATTGCAGACTTTTCTCAACAGTAAATCCTACAGTACTACATGATCTGAGGTTGTTGAATCCAAGAATTTGGAACCACAGATACAGAAGAATCACAACTTCAGATACAGAGAACCAACTGCAAGTTATATAGAGATTTTTGACTGCATGGGGGGTCAGCTCCCATAACACCAACATTGTTCAAGGGTCAACTGTATATACATATATAAATTCATATAGACCATGATATATTATTTTATATAATTGATTATGTTATGTGTTATGCTATGTTATTCTATATGTGTTAGAGTTTCTGTTATCAACCAAATAACCTTAGTTGTAATCAGGTTCTCAAACCACAGACTGGTGGTTGCCAAGGGAGAGGGGTTGGGGGAGGGCTGGAGCGGGAGTTTAGGGTTAGCAGATGTAAGCTTTTATACAGAGAATGGATAAACAGCAAGGTCCTACTGTATAGCACAGGGAACTATATTCAATATCCTATGATAAACAAAAATGGAAAAGAATATTTAAAAAGAATGTATATATATATATATATGTATAACTGAATCACTTTGCTGTACAGCAGAAATTAATGCAACACTGTAAATCCACTACACTTCAATTTAAAACAAAAGAATAGTGTTCTAGAGCTTCATTAATCAAATTATGGCCTGACCAGCATCACCCAGGTGTTGGTAAAAAATGCAGACTTTCAGACCCCACCCCAGTCCCGTTCAATCAGCATCTGCACTTTCGCAAAATCCCCAGGTGATTGCTATGGAAGCTTGAAGAGCACAGCAGTGTGAGCTGTGTGAGAGCCAGCATGATGTGGAAGGAAGCTGTCAGACCCGGATTCAGGAAACCTGGGTACTAGACTTGGTTCTGCCGCTAAAGAGTCATGTGATGTTGCCAAGTATCTTTCCTTCTAATTCTCTGCTTGTAATTTTCTCACCTTTTACCAAAAATAGAGGAAGTGGATCTATGACCCACTCGCTGTATGCTCCCATGACACTCTGTACGTACCCGTATTCCAGCATGTGACAGAGAACATTATAACCCATTAAATGTCCATATACCCCACTGGCTGGAGGAGGAAGCAGCTTTATTCATTCACAGAGAAATATTTGCGGAGTCCCTTCCTTGTGCCAGGCATCTGCAATGTTCTGAGATACCTGTGTCTGCCCAGATCTGTACTAGTGTTCAGGAAATGTTTTTGAACAAATGATTTAATCAGAGGATTCCTTTAGAAACCAGTTAATGCATTAATTGTACCATCAAGAGTGGTTTTTAATTATTATTACAAGAATTATCTCTTTAGATACCTCTCCAGTTCCAACAGCCTCTGCATCTATGAAATGAGTTGCTTATCACTTAAAGGGTTAGCAAGGATGCATTTTACCTTCTGGAAATCGCAGACCCTCAGCTAATGCTCTTCTTAAAGAGACGTCACCAGCAGGTTATTCCAACCCACTCATAGAAACCTTAGAAAACAAGGATTAGTAGATAATTCACCTGCCTAGAAAAAACAGGTGCTAACTTCTACTTTATGGCTAAGCTTTTGAGGAGGGGGTGATACAAGTAACTGTTTCCATAGCAACAGAAATGCACACATTAAAGAACATACTGTCTTGCTTAAATCTATTTATAAAAGAAAGTGCCGGAAACACAATTAAGGAAACTAACAGCAGATGAAGTACTTGGGCTCTGGCTTAATTGTCTGTCTTCCATCATTTAGCACTCAAGAAAAATGGGTTGCGAGAGGGTTGAGGGGTCGGTGACTGGGGGGGTGCGCACCAAGAGGAGCACGTGACTTTCCTGCATCACTGCAGAGAGCGGAGCCCCTCCAGAGCCCCGGTATTCCCAACCACAAAGCTGCAGCTTCTCTGTTTGTTCTATTTCCTCCATGTCATTCATCCCTGCTTGCGATTATTGTGTTCATTTACGGCTTCACTTACCTATTTTCTATTTCCTCCACTTGGATATAACATTTGTTGAAACAGATACCTTGTCGGTAGAGTTCCCCACGATATCCCCAGGGCCCAGAACAATGCCTGGCATGAAGTAGGAGTTCAGCAAATATGCATTGCATGAATGAATGGTTTGCTCATATAGCCTAATGGTTAGAACCACAGGCTTCATCCTTGCTGTACAGGCTGACATCCTTGCTGTAAATCCTGGATTGAACCTTTAGTAGTTACCTGAGCACAAACTGTCTAAGGTCTCATTTTTTTCATTGGTAAAATACAGTCATTTATCTCATAAGATGATTGTGAGAATTGAATAACACAGGTCAAGCACTAAACACAGTGTCTGGCCCATAACCTCAACAAATGGAAATTATCATTATCTTCCTATTTTCCCCTATTCTATTTTACAATCCTTTTCATATTATTGCCAATTAATAGAAGTTAAAATTCATATTGTAGCTCACCTATAGAAAGTTTTCTTAAGGAGTCTCTGGTCTCATCCAATCCTTCCCCATTGCCGTATGGAAGTCCTATCTCCTCACAAATTACTGTAAAATAAGAACAGAGCGCTTATTTTTATCGAGCATCTACTATACTCAAGCACTTGACATACATCCTCTCTCACCCTCAGGGAACACTGCCAGGGAGAAGGCAGACACTGACAATTGTCACACAATATCCACTCTACTGTCCTTCTTTACTGACAGAGACCTGATTATTGGGGGAGGGACAGCAAAGAGAACACTTTTCAGCCTCCTTTCCTTACCTTTATTCAAGTCAGTGGTATCTGGGCTCTTCTGTCCTAAGTAGCAAAACCTAATCCTAACCTTTACCATAGGCGTTATAAGTCCATGTTCTTGATAAACAACCAGAAGCTCAGAATGAATGAATAATTTGCCTAAGATCACACAGCTGAAAAGTCACCAACCTGGTATTTGAATGCAGACAAACTTCATTCCCATATACAAGTCTTTCCCATTAATCTGCAAGCTATTTCTCAACTCAGAGCAGAAAGGATCTAGAGGGGCTTACCTCAAACCCTCACACACTAGGGACTCCTGAAGGAAGATGGTGGGTAATGCTACAGCTGTCCAAATTCCAGCCTTCAGTTCAGTGTCATACTCAACGGGCAGAGAGGCAAAGGTACCAACATGGCCCTGGGAGTGGATAGAGGGATGAGATGGAAGGGGTACTCCTGGGTCCCCACGGCTGTACCAGTGGCCAAGGGACCAGGAACATCCACGTGATCCAGTGAGAGGACACTGAGTTTCCAAGGGAAACATCAGAGCAGCAGCCTAGTGACGGAGCAAAGCTACCACAGAAGCAAATAACCAAGACCACAGGCTCCAGCAGTGTCAGCACACATATCAACCCCCAAAAACAGATGGCACCCAGAAACAACAATACAGCAACAACAACAAAGCCCACAATAATGAGTATGTCAAACGAGTACAGGAGCCACTGAAAGAACTCCCCATGGTGAAAGCTGGAAGAACTTGAGCAACAAAATAAAGTACTATTGGGTTATAACCCAAACCATAAAATAAATATTCATGAGTCTATGCAAATCCTTGAATGAGTAGGTAAATGGGAAGAAGAGAAAAATCTCCCACGCAGAAAAATTTGGAAAAACTCCACCCTCAAGCAGGTGGAGCATCGTTTCCCACTCCTTAAGTGCCAGCTCTGCAGAGGGACTTCCTTCCAAAGAGGGCAATGTGGCAATTGGGTAGGATAACTTTACAGTGGAGAAGTCTGGCATATGTGACCTTGACAGATCATCAAGGTCAACATCAACAGTGATAAGTCATGTTGACAATGTGTATCCTTTACCTCTGTGATCTTCCTCCCCAAAACCCATAGCCCCAGTCTAATCATGAGGAAAACATCAGACAAATCCCAATTGAGGGACAGTGTACAAAATAACTGACCAGTACTTCTCGAGACTGTCAGAGGTGTCAAAAACAAGGTAAGTCTGAGAAAATGTCACAACCTAGAGATGCCTAAGGAGACACGATGACTAAATGTAATGTGGTGTCCTGGTTGGGATCCTGGAATAGAAAGAGGATGTTGGGGGAAACTGAGGAAATCTGAATAAAGCATGGACTTTAGTCAATAATAATGTAGCAATATTGATTTCTTAATTGCGACAAATGCACCATCCTAATGTAAGATGTTAAAAATAGAGGAGACTGAATGTGCTGTCTATGGGAACTTTCTGTACTATCTTTGCAGTAGTTCTGTAAATCGAAAACTGTTCTAAAATTAAAAGAGTATTAAAAATACAAAACAGATGGCGTCAGACAAAGTGTGCTTCAGGGCTCTGCATATCTGTGGAGATGCTCTGACCAGCCTCTCTGCAGCAATGACCAGTAAGCATCCCAAAGATTTGATCTGAATTCAAAGGCCCTGTTTCTCTCCTCCCCACCACCTCTTTAAGGTCACCTAAGACATGTTCTCCCTTTTTACTCAGATTCTAACTTGCAGAGAAACAGGAGAAGGGCAACGCTCTGAAAATCAATGAATTAATTATCACAGGTAAAAAAGGAGCTTAAAACACTGGACTTTGACTACTGCTTGGACCCACCCTGAGGGGTGGAGACACTTGAATGATAAGAAAAAACTTGGAGAAATAAAAAAGCTGCATTTATGTTGCACAGTTTTTTAAATTTTATTGAAGTATAGTTGGTTTACAGTGTTGTGTTAATTTCTGCTGTACAGCAAAGTGACTCAGTTATACATATATATATCCTTTTCCATATTCTTTTTCATTATGCTTTATCACAGAATACTGAATATAGTTCCCTGTGCTGTACAGTAGGACCTTGTTGTGTATCCATCCTGTATATAACAGTTAGCATCTGCTAATCCCAAACTCCCAATCCTTCCCTCCCACAACCCCCGTCCCCCTTGGCAACCACAAGTCTGTTCTCTATGTCCGAGAGTCTGTTTCTGTTTCGTAGATAGGTCCATTTGCGTCGTCATGCTGCACAATTGAATGCTATGTGAGTAAACGTGTACCTCCTCTATCCATGGGGCATGTTTGGGATTCTTAGGGATCTGTGTGCCATTTTCACCAGCCCTCACAGGCTGATTACAACTCCGCTTCAGGCCACCCTGAGGCTGCCGCCATGATGCCGAGAGACAAGGTATATGTAGAGACCCCATGGGAGTCCAAGAAAGGGAGGGCGTGGAGAGGAGAGTTCTCCCTACTTCATAGAGTTCCTTGTCATGCATAATGGTCTACCACTCAAATTCATTGCACTCCGTAGATGGATTATGAGGCCTGCCCGATGCAGACCATAATTGAGCCCGCCAGAATGAAGAAATCCACACCTGTCCCTGATCCACCCCTCCACTGGAGAAATTTCATTGATCCCAACTGATGTTGGGGTCACTTTTTCTGGAGCAGAAGAGAATGGGGGGTCAGCACTGAACAATGCCACCGGTTTTTCTCCTTATTTTTCCATCTTCAGATGGGAAACCAGACCACCCATTGTGCTCTGCTTCGGGTGAGGAGACCTCTGGAGAATTATTTAACATGTAGCTAATCTTAGCAGAGGTTTGGCGGATCCAAACCAACTAATGTGATGTGGTATTATAGAGACGAATAAGGAAGTGTGAAAAAACGGGAACCATGGCTTGCTAGGGAATACTAGATAAGAAAATACAGCCAGTGGCAGGAAACCCTTGCTCGTGTTCAAGAAGCTTGGCAGCCTGCCTTAAGTTCCAACTATAGAGGGAGAGTGGAACAGGGTGCCCCACAAACTCAATCTAGAGCCCAGTGCTTCTCCCCCTTCTCCCCCACCCACACCCCCTGACTCTGAATCAGTGGATCTGGATTGGAGTCTGCGAATTTGCATTTCTTACAAGCTTCCGGGTGATACTGACTGCTGTCCCAGGGACCACACTTTATGTCACACTGATACGAATCATTTTTTTTTTAAACATCCATCTCTGGCCTCCTTTCCCCGAGATCCTGATTCAAATGGTCTGAGTTGGGGCCCAGGCATCACTGGTGTTTTGTAAGAGCTGCCAGGTGATTCTAATACATAACCAGGACTGAGAAACACTGCTGTAGCCCATAGAGAACTTACAGGAGGACACGGACCGTGCACATACATACACAAATACACACATATACACAGATGGAGTCTGATGGGGTCTGACCAGGCAAGAGGCAGAGACATAACAGAAACATTCAAGGAGAAACTAAGCATCACTACCCCTAACTCCATAGGACATCAGGAGGACAGTACAGCAGGGAGTCAAATTGTAGAGAAGGGTGTGTGGGGTGATTTGGATTGCAGGGTTCTGGGAGTTCAGCTTTTGAATGGATCCTTTGGAAACGTTCAGTGTACAAGAGTGGAAGCTGAAAACATCCGGAGTAATCTAGAAGTATACGGACTCTCAAAGATTTAGGACCATGGGCTCCAGTATAGAACTGAAGCATGTACTAGTACTTAGTCCCAAATAAAGGAGTTCAGGCTCAGTTACTAACCATACTTTGTGAATATGCCATCCACAAAAAGATGCTTCCAGGTCTAAAAGGTACGGTTCAGCTCCCTGAATCCCTGAAACCCTCCCCTATGTAGTGTGGGGGTAAAGGGAATTCCTAAACAAACTTCAATATTCTTGGGAAAGGGGAAATGCAAAATTCTGCTAAGGAAAGAAACAAGGGAGAAAGTGTTCAGTCATTAAGCCACTAAATAAATATTAAGTGAGCAGCTATTATGTGTCAGGATAAAGCAGTGAACAGAACATCTCTTTTCCCATCTCAGTGTATGTGAGTTTCCTCCCTGCCTGTCAGATGCATCCACATTGCCCGAAGATGTAGGATTGTCAGAGGAAGAATGAAGAGAACAGAGAGTTGTAAGCTGCAGGGGATTCGATGATAAAGTGTTCTCCCATCCTGCTTGATGCACAGGTACTCTTCAAGGCTCTGCCCCCAGGATCTTCCTGCTTGAGTTCAGAGATAAGTTTTGACTTAAACTGGTGAATTTAAAAGAAAAAGTGATTAAACAAGGACTCAGTTGAACACATGGGCTGAAAAGTCAAGGTCTCATTGAACAGAGGAGAGCTAGTTTCCTCCCCTGCCCTAGTTAGAAGTTTGGTTAGCAAGCCCGTCCTAACGAAAGCTTCTCTCACGGTGTCTGGAGTATAAATTGACATTCATAACAACCATCCAAGGAGTGGACAATAATCTCATCTACTATGCATTTATTTTAAAGGTAATTGCTTATCTCCTACCCTCATTAGATCATTTATTGAACACTTACTACATATTATATTCACTGGGGATAGAGACGAAGGACAAGGCCCTATTCTCAAGTGGTTCACAATCTAATGAGGAAAAAGGACAGATAAACGGACTGTGGTGGAGCAGTTTGATGTGTGCTGTGATAATATGTATTTGCAGAGAGGGAACTCAACCCATGTGGGGAGAATTGAGAAAGGCTTTCCAGAGAAATTAACATCTGAACCAAGACCTGTAGGACAAGAAAGACTTGGTCTATGTCATGAGCTGAATTGTATCTCTCCCCCTACACCCACAAATTCATACGTTGAAGTCTTAACCCCCAAAGTGATGGAATTTAGAGGTGCGCCTTTGGGAGGTAATTAGGGTTAGATTAGGTCATGAGGGTGGGGCCCATCATGAACGTGGGATTAGTGGCTTTATAAAAAGAGGAAGAAAGATCACTCTCTCAACCATGTGTGTGTGGACACAGAGAGATGGTGGCGTGGATGAAAATGTTGCCTGCTATTATCAGCAAACTAAGGTCCTGCGGACATCAAGCCCTCAGCCACTGCATCTCCCTCAACAGTGCATCCTGAGGGGACTCAGGATAAGAAAGAACAGATACTGGCCCTACGTAGCTAAGGTGCATATCAAAGGAATGATTTCAGTGAGCCCTGACTCTTGCATCTTCCCGTACATAGAAAAACGCTAAATTCATTTACTTGAAATGTCTGGTTTTCTTTAATTAACAGTAACCTTTGATGTTCACTACATGGTCTTTGTATCTGGGCTCCTCCCTTACCTCTTCAGAGCTGTCCCTCAGAGCTATCTGAGACGCTGTCTTCTGGACTCAAGTCCTCAGTTTTGTCTACCAAATAAAACATAATTCTCAACTTTTAGGTTGTGCATTTTTTTTTTCAGTCGACAGTTTCCATCTGAAAACCAGGAAGAGACTTTTCACCAGGCACCTTCATCTGAGACTTCCCAGCCTCCAGAACTGTGAGAAATAAATGCCTTTTGTTTGAGCCACCCAGTCTATGGTATTTTTTTAAATAGCAGCCCGGGCAGACTAATACAGGCTAATAACAAAAGGAGGGACAAACATTCTAAGTAGCAGGAACAGCACAAGCAGAATCCCAAAGGGATGAGCGCCTGCCATGTTCAGGGAGCTCCAAGCACTTCTGGAGTACATGGCTCCCATATTACTTCTGCTACAAGGGAGGTAACAGTGACAATGACAATTAGAAGTGGAAAACAGCAGATAACCAAGAGCTAAATTGCACACTACCAACCTAATTAAGATGTACACTCAAGGAAGGGCAAGTTCAGTGAATGCTGAGGGCGGGGGCCATGAAGCAGGGAGGATGTTTAGAGAAGGTGTGGCAGCTGAGGGGGCAGGCACTGGCCCCAAGCCATGAATGGAATCCGGTACATTCCTATTTTGCATCCAACTGTAATATGAACATGGCTGCCTCTCTTCTCAGCCCCTTTGCAGAAGTTTTCTTTCCACCAGAAGCTGTTGAGGGACTTGTATTTGCCTAAGGAAGATTGGAGAGGTCATGGCTTTGGTAAATGCACATGGACCTCATTCAAATAGAATAAAGTACAGTTTGGCCAAAGGATTATCAAAAGGCTTTGCCAGGCTGGTTACACAGAGGCTGTGCTGTGTATCCTCTGATACCCTTCCCTGTGCTGGGCTGTACATCTATGACCACCTTTTAGAGCACTTACCCAGCAAAAAAATAAAATTATGTCTTGAAGTGGAGGCGTGATGTACAAGAGAGAGACACACACATCTCTATTAAACCACTTAGCACCACCATCCTCAGCCACTTGGGACCGGAAAAGATGGTGTGTTTGAAGGGTGGTGTTTAAAAAAACTCTTTCCAAACACGTACAGAATTCGTTTTTTCTAACAACTAAGAAACATTTTCAGATACTTTGCTGTGACGGGGTATTTCAGAAACATTTGTGTATTTAAATGCCAGATTCTTAAGACTGGTTATTGCAGAAGTATGAAAAAAAAGATTCTATTTGAAGAAATTTGTTTCAGAATTTACTCAGTGGTTTAACATGGGGGATTTTTTACTCTTTTTCAACCTTTTAAGCATATCCAGGAGTGCTTGGGATCTTTGAGGACGTTAAGACCAGCTCCCTACCTCTAAAGGTTCTTCTCTTGAAACTCTTCAGTTTATCCACTACATTCAAATACTGCCAAAATCTCAATAATTAACCAAACGTTTCTTGCTTTTGAGTTCCTTTGTTTCCGTGCTGTTCCCTTGCCCTAGAATGAATTTTCACCCGTTTGTCTTTCCTACATCCTTTGAAATAGGTAGAGACATGACTTCCTCCAGAGCCCCCAAGATAAAATTTATGCATTTCTTCTCTTCTGCAGCAAAACCTGTGACTTCGGTCCCTACTCTTGGCCACTTGGACAGTATAAATGAGCTTCTGCCCCATCCTCCATGGCTTATAAAAATGGAGAGTCACTGCCATAAAAAAGAATGAAATAATGCCACTTGCAGTAACACAGATGGACCTAGGAATGATCATACTAAGTGAAGTAAGTCAGACAAAGACAAATATTATATGATATCATTTATATGAGGAATCTAAAAAAATGATATAAATTAACTTATTTACAAAACAGAAATAGACTCACAGACATAGAAAACAAACATGATTACTGGAGGGGATGGGGGGATAAATTAGGAGTTTAGGATTAACATGTACACACTACTATGTATCAAACAGATAAATAACAAGGACCTACTGTAGAGCACAGGGAACTGTATTCAATGACTCAATGTCTTGTAATAACCTGTAAGAGAAAAGAATCTGAAAAAGTCTCTCTCTATATATATATGGCTGAATCACTTTGCTGTACACCTGAGGCTAACATTGTAAATTAACTATAATTCAATTTTTAAAAGTAAACAAATAGAGACACCAGAGGGCAGACAGCTGAAGCAAGAAGAACTACAGTCCTGCAGCCTGTGGGACAAAAACCACATTCACAGAAAGATAGACAAAATGAAAAGGTGGAGGGCTATGTACCAGATGAAGGAACAAGATAAAACCCAAAAAAACAACTAAATGAAGTGGAGAAGGCAAACTTACAGAAAAGGAATTCAGAATAATGATAGTGAAGATGACCCAGGATGTCAGAAAAAGAATGGAGGCAAAGATTGAGAAGATGCAAGACATGTTTAAAAAAGACCTAGAAGAGTTAAAGAACAAACACCTAAAAGAATTTAGGAACAAACAAACAGAGATAAACAATATAATGACTGAAATGAAACATACACTAGAAGGAATCAATAGCAGAATAACTGAGGCAGAAGAACAGATAAGTGGCCTGGAAGACAGAATGGTGGAATTCACTGCCACTGAACAGAATTTTTTAAAAAGTATGGAAAGAAATGAAGATAGCCTAAGAGATCTCTGGGACAACATTAAACACACCAAAATTCCATTACAGAGGTTCCAGAAGGAGAAGAGAGAGAGAAAAGACCCAAGAAAATATTTGAAGAGATTATAGTTGAAAATTTCCCTAACATGGGAAAGGAAATAGCCACCCAAGTCCAGGAAGTGCAGAGAGTCCCAGGCAAGATAAACCCAAGGAGAAACATGCCGAGACACATAGTAATCAAACTGACAA
>NC_041219.1:41358922-41359802 GCF_002837175.3 Physeter macrocephalus | reverse complement strand
AAACAAGACCCATATATATGCTATCTACAAGTGACCCACTTCAGACCTAGGGACACATACAGACTGAAAGTGAGGGGATGGAAAAAGATATTCCATGCAAATGGAAATCAAAAGAAAGCTGGAGTAGCAATACTCATATCAGATAAAATAGACTTTAAAATAAAGAATGTTACAAGAGACAAGGAAGGACACTACATAATGACAAGGGATCAATCCAAGAAGAAGATGTAACAATTATAAATATGTATGCACCCAGCACAGGAGCCCCTCAATACATAAGGCAAATGCTAACAGTTGTAACAGAGGAAATCAACAGTAACACAATAATAGTGGGGGAATTTAACATCTCATTTACACCAATGGGCAGATCATCCAGACAGAAAATTAATAAGAAAACAGAAGCTTTAAATGACACAATAGACCAGATAGATTTAATTGATATTTATAGGACATTCCATCCAAAAACAGCAGATTACACTTTCTTCTCAAGTGCATATGGAACATTCTCCAGGGTAGATCACATCTTGGGTCACCAATCAAGCCTTGGTAAATTTAAGAAAATTAAAATGAGATCAAGCCTCTTTTCTGACCACAACGCTATGAAATTAGAAATCAATTACAAGGAAAAAAACTTAAAAAACATAAACACATGGAGGCTAAACAGTACATTACTAAATAACCAAGAGATCATTGAAGAAATCAAAGAGGAAATCAAAAAATACCTAGAGACAAATGACAATGAAAACACGACAATCCAAAACCTATGTGATGCAGCAAAAGAATTTCTAAGAGGCTTCCCTGGTGGCGCAGTGGTTGCGCGTCCGCCTGCCGATGCAGGGGAACCGGGTTCGCGCCCCGGTCTGGGAGGATCCCACGTGCC
>NC_041219.1:41357692-41357944 GCF_002837175.3 Physeter macrocephalus | reverse complement strand
ACCATATTAACAAACTGAAGAATAAAAACCATATGATCATCTCAATAGATGCAGAAAAAGCTTTTGACAAAATTCAACACCTATTTATGATAAAAAAAAACTCTCCAGAAAGTGGGCATAGAGGGAATCTACTTCAACGTAATAAAGGCCATAAATGACAAACCCACAGCCAACATTGTTCTCAATGGTGAAAAACTGCAAGCATTTCCTCTAAGATCAGGAAGAAGACAAGGATGTCCACTCTCACCACTA
>NC_041219.1:41326640-41356553 GCF_002837175.3 Physeter macrocephalus | reverse complement strand
AAACAAACAACCCAATCCAAAAATGGGCAGAAGACCTAAATAGACATTTCTCCAAAGAAGACATACAGATGGCCAAGAGGCACATGAAAAGCTGCTCAACATCACTAATTATTAGAGAAATGCAAATCAAAACTACAATGAGGTATCACCTCACACTGGTTAGAATGGTCATCATCAGGAAATCTACAAACAACAAATGCTAGAGAGGGTGTGTAGAAAAGGGAACCCTCTTGCACTGGTGGTGAGAATGTAAATTGATACAACCACTATGCAGAACCGTTTGGAGGTTCCTTAAAAAACTAAAAATAGAATTACCATATGACCTAGCAATCCCACTACTGGGCATATACCCTGAGAAAATCATAACTCAAAAAGACACATGCATCCCAATGTTCATTGCATCACTCTTTACAATAGCCAGGTAATGGAAGCAACCTAAATGCCCATCGACAGACGAATGGATAAAACAGATGTGGTACATATATACAATGGAATATTACTTAGCCATAATAAGGAATGAAATTGGGTCATTTGTAGAGACGTGGATGGACCTAGAGACTGTCATACAGAGTGAAGTAAGTCAGAAAGAGAAAAACAAATGTCGTATATTAACGCATATATGTGGAATATAGAATAATGGTAAAGACGAACCGGTTTGCAAGGCAGAAATAGAGACACAGATGTTGAGAACAAATGTATGGACGCAAAGGGGGAAATGGCGTGTGGGATGAATTGGGAAATTGGGATTGACATATATACGCTAATATGCATAAAATAGATAACTAATAAGAACCTACTGTATAAAAAATAAATAAATAAAATAAAATTTTTTTAAAAAGTAAACTTAAAAATAAAGATGGAGAGTCAGAAACAGCTTCGGAACATGACCTTTTGTTCCTCATCCACCTCAGATACACATCTTCCCTAGCTCTCCCCTAGGCTTATTCCAAAGCTCTCTCAAAGCTCAAGTGGGCATGTTCCTTCCCCGGTAAGTGTCAGTTCTGTGTCCATTCTCTTGATGAACATATAGGTACACGGATGCACATATAATGATATCTGACAGTTTGTGCTATGAGCTTTTCTAAGTACATCCGGTGTCTCAACAAGTGGATTATTTCTTACTCTCTGTCTTTATAGGCCTGGGCCTATGGGGCAGGGCAAACCAAAGGATCAGCCTCATATTGGCCAACTGGCCAAGAATGAGGATAGAATTCTAGGCATTCTGATGAGCACTTAATAAAATTTTTGGCACAAAGTGCTGTGGAAGCACAGAGGATGGACCTGCTGATTTTGCCCAGGGAACAGAGATAGCTTCACAAAGGAGATGCCCTGTGCAATCATTACATCTTTGCCAATGCATCCCACACTGCAATATGGGCTTATATGGGCTTTTTGGTAGTACACGGATGAAGATTTAAGTTTAAAATATGGGTCAATTTAAAGATAAGAAACAGTAAAAGTGGAATACGGGTTTGGCAAAAATTCGAACAACCCTAGTT
This sequence comes from Physeter macrocephalus, assembly GCF_002837175.3. NCBI lineage: Eukaryota > Metazoa > Chordata > Mammalia > Artiodactyla > Physeteridae > Physeter > Physeter macrocephalus. Next base: position 41,355,054 of record NC_041219.1, on the reverse strand, counting down.
TATTACATACAATTCTATTTGCTTAATTGATGAATGTCATTCTGTCTTTACTGTGAGAGCGTCACTAATCTATTGTTTTCAAATATGAATTCTTTCGATCTTCAGAACAATTCTATGAAGTAGATACTTTACTGTGTTTAAATCCATAGGATAGAGACACTAAGGCACAGAAATGTTAAATAATTTACCCAAGGTCATGGAACTAGCAAGTGGGAGGATTTGATCCCAGGCAGTATAGGGTTAGAACCTATACACTTTGATACTGTAATATGTTGCCTGCTATGCAGGTAACCATAAGAAGAACCATAAGCTCAAGGAAGGTAGGACCCATATCTCCTTTTCTCCCTCCACTGTATATCCAGCTCTGAGTTTACAGCATGGCTCATAATAGGAGCTAAATATTAAATATTTTTGAATAAATGGATGGTAGAAACAATGAAAAGAACATCTTTTGGTTATGCTGATCACACCGTTGTTTATATCAATTTATATCAATTTATGTATTTGTCTTCCCTTCAGACCGTGAGATTCTTAAATATAAGAACTGGATTTTATTCATCTCAGATTCACTTTGCTGTACGCCTGAAACTAACACAGCACTGTAAATCAATTATACTCCAATAAAAATTTTTTAGAAAAGAATATAATAGGTTTCCTCCCTTATCCTGGTTCCCCTGAAATGGATTTCAAACTTATCATTTTCAAAACTTTCCCTTGCACTCACTTTTTCAAGGACACTTCTGTGACATAAAGTGAGTGTACCCATAAATCAATCAACTTACATTATGCACATATATCTCACCGTGATGCCCACAGGAAAGGGCACAGAGCGTTCTCATCAGTTAGTTCATAATTCTTCTGACAAAATTATGTGATGGTTACCCTTTCAGTTGTAATTAGTGACATTATCCAATAGAGTATGGTACAGAATAGTGAAGAAACTATGAACTTTAAAGTTGGACCCACAGGGGTTTAAATTTCAGTCTGCCACGTCTAGTTATATGCCCTGGAACATGTGACTCCTGAAAAAAAATGGAAATAATAATGTCCATCTACATGGGGCATTGTGAGATATCATATGTCAAGTGCCAGATGCATAGTAGTTCTGAAATAAAAATTTCTTCCTTTCCTTCTTTTACATGATCCTCTATATTCATAAAAAGTTATCAATTCCATACTATTAATAAGAAACACCTAAGAAAAGAAATGCCTTGCCAATGTCTTGACCCCTTTAGTCAACTACTCAAGGAGTCTGGTTATCCAAGGAGAAGACTAAGACAGACTAGCAGTTGGAATAGCGTAATAGGATTGACTTGCCCAAATACTTTCAGGAGCATTTTAGTGAGTTCTTTGAAAACTCAACAAAGGGGGCTTCCCTGGTGGCACAGTGGTTGCACGTCCGCTTGCCGATGCAGGGGAACCGGGTTCGCGCCCCGGTCTGGGAGGATCCCACATGCCGCGGAGCGGCTGGGCCCGTGAGCCATGGCCTCTGAGCCTGCGCGTCCGGAGCCTGTGCTCCGCAACGGGAGAGACCACAACAGTGCCCGCGTACCACAAAAAAAAAAAAAAAAAAAAAAAAAAAAAAAAAAAACTCAACAAAGGGAATTTCCATTGTACTGTTTCCTGAGGTGAGAGATGCAAGCTCCAGCAAATTATATATAAAATATGCACACATGCACATACTCAGTATTACAATGTAGTTTTCGAAAATGTGTGTCCCAGAGCTGAGACTTCACATGTATTAGTTGTGTGTTCTTAGGAAATGTATATCTAACTTCTTTATGCCTCAAGTTTGTCATTTGTAAAAAGGAGAGAAGAATAATATCTACCTTTTAGGGTTGTTTGGAGGATTGAATGAAAGAAGACATGTAGAACACTTAAAACAGTGCCTACCATGTTGGAAGTACCCAAGAAATCACGCACGTCCAAATATTAATAGGGTTATCTGGGTGGTAAGATGATGGCCAATCCTCAGTACTTTATATTATTATGTATTTCCTGAATCTTTTACAAGGTGAGTGTATCAGTTTATCCTCACTCACAGACACCCAAAACCTTAATTTTGTTTTGACATGAGAGATTTTTTTTAAACTGAGCAGGCTTTAATTCAAAGAGGTGAGAGTTGGAGACATATATAGAGTCAGTGGGTAGAATCCAGGAAGAACCAACAATTGAAGATTGGGCGATACCATCTAGAGCAATTTCTAGGGGGAAAGCAGCTGCAAAAGCTTTTTACTATATGGCCTGAAACTGCAGGCCACAGGAGTGAAAAATCTTTAAAGTAAGATCCAAACTCCGACTTCCCTGGCGGCTCAGTGGTTAAGAATCCGCCTGCCAATGCAGGGGACACGGGTTCTATCCCTGGCCCGGGGATAGAACATGCTGCTGAGCAACTAAGCCCGTGCGCCACAACTACTGAGCCTGCGAGCCACAACTACTGAAGCCCTCGCGCCTAGAGCCCGTGCTCCGCAACAAGAGAAGCCACCGCAATGAGAAGCCCGTGCACCACAACGAAGAGTAGCCCCCGGCTCGCCGCAACTAGAGAAAACCCGCGCACAGCAATGAAGACCCAACGCAGCCAAAAATTAATTAATTCATTAATTAATTTTTAAAATATTTTAAAAAAAGATCCAAACTCAAATACCAGCAGGTGATACGAATGCGTGATGCTGAGAGGTTGCCTCACCAGTAGGGAGTGATGGGAACACTGCGGAAATGACAATACACAGCTCATCTAAAGAGGGCAGCTCTTGCTTGTTGTGGCCATGCAAAGTTTCCAGATCTTGTGATTTTTTTAAAGACAACTCAAAAACCTGGAACTTTGAGTAAAATGTCCTAAATTTTAAATGTTGGAAATTAAATTTTTAAAAAATATTGAAAGCTAAACATGTCACAAAGCCATCAGTTTACAACCAATGCATTAAAAGCTCATCTCCATCCAGAGAAGTCTGTAGAAGAAGCAAAGAAAGTTCATCTAAAAACCAACAGGAGAGGGGCTTCCCTGGTGGCGCAGTGGTTGAGAGTCCGCCTGCCGATGCAGGGGACACGGGTTCGTGCCCCAGTCCGGGAAGATCCCACGTGCCGCGGAGCGGCTGGGCCCGTGAGCCATAGGCCGCTGAGCCTGCGCGTCCGGAGCCTGTGCTCCGCAACGGGAGAGGCCACAACAGTGAGAGGCCCGTGTACTGCAAAAAGAAAAAAAAAACCAACAGGAGGCATGAGGGATGCCCAGAGGATGGCGGAATAGAAGGGACAGACGCACCTGAATTCTTGATGATATTGTTGAAACAATAACCCAATTATAGCACTATCTCCTGTCTTGCAAAAAAAAAAAATAATAATAAATGCTTAATGGTTTCATCTACTATCAGCCAGATCTTCTTTTACTTGGAGCCAAATGCATTCTGACATACACAAGAAGCAAAAGAAGATCAGGAATTATCTAGAAAGAAAAGGTAGCAGTGGGGACAGGCAATTGCCTCCAAAAAAATGTAATTTGTTTGCTCAGTCTTTCTACAAATATTTATTCTGTAACTACACTTTGCACTGGGCTAGACACCAAGGGTTTCGAGGATAAATCAGATTCAGCCTCAGCTGAACATTTGCAGCTCATCTCCATGGACTCAAAGCAAAAAAAGAGCAGGTTTAAAAGATGAGGCCATGTAAATGGGCTGCTTGTAGGTACAATCTAGAGGACAGTTTCATGCCAGGCAGGGTGAAAAAAAATAAATCTGTAGACAGGCCTTTGGCTGGTTGCCAAGAACATGGAGCCTGTGTTCAAATGTCAAGGACAGAGTGTTCAAACGGTGACCCCCATGCCTTATTTATAACCATTTTCATCTGGCTGCTATCTGGGAAGGCCCTGGCTCTCATCTCCTCGTCACTTTCTTGTACAGTCCAAACTGACAGCATAATTTCCAGTTCTCCCTTCTCAGATACTCGCTAGGCCTGGGAATGAGTAGATAAGCAGGGTAGATGGCCCAGGAGAGAACTTAGGGAGACTGGGGCATCTGGGAGGAAGAAACTGGCTGGAAATCACTCTGCCTTAGGGAGATGAACAGGAAGTTGTCAATCTCAGGGTGTCTGTCTGTATCTCCTCCCTCTAATCTCCCCACCATACTTCCTAACCCTAACACTAACCCTGGCATAGACACTAATGCCAGCTCTGGGGAAAAACAGAAGCAGATTCGACCATCTCAGAAAGTCGAGTAAATTAAAAGATGAGGGCCAGGTGTGTCCAATAAGAAAGAACATCTTCTCCTCTTGCTTCTACGCCTTTATGCTCAGAAGTAGGAGCTGGGCAGAGGACACAAAGGCCAGAAAAGAGAATTTCTTCCCAAAAGAGCCCCATCTCCTTCTCCAAAGACCCTGTCAAACTAGGAGAGGTTTTTTCACCTTTCTTCCTCAAAGCAGAATTTGCCCAATGTGGCTAAGGCCAGGCAGCACTTAATTACTTACAGTACACAGTATACTGGTGTCAAGGTCCCGCATAAAGTTCAAAGACTCATAAAATTTCAGATCTGGAAGTGAATTTAAACACCATCTTGTCGGGGCTTCTCTGGTGGCGCAGTGGTTGCGCGTCCGCCTGCCGATGCAGGGAAACCGGGTTCACGCCCCGGGCCGGGAGGATCCCACATGCCGCGGAGCGGCTGGGCCCGTGAGCCATGGCCGCTGAGCCTGCGCGTCTGGAGCCTGTGCTCCGCAACGGGAGAGGCCACAACAGAGGGAGGCCCGCATACCACAAAAAAAATAAATAAATAAACACCATCTTGTCCACCCTCCACCCCATCCCAAGCTTTAATCCACTCTGCAAAATCGTTTATTCACTCAACAAACATTTCTTGAACACCTACTGTGTGCCAGGCACTGAGACTAGAACAGTGAACAGAACAGGCAAAGATCGTTGCCCTCATGGGGCTCACACTTGAATGCCAAGTGGTTGTCCTAACTTTGTTTGAATAAGTGAATGAGATCTTGCAAGCTCTGGGGCCAGAATAGCCCTTCTTGTGCCAAGTCTGATTTCTACAAGGTTCTTTTTTTTTTTTTTTTTTTTTTTTTGTGGTTTGCGGGCCTCCGTCTGTCGTGGCCTCTCCCGTTGCGGAGCACAGGCTCCGGACGCGCAGGCCCAGCGGCCACGGCTCACGGGCCCAGCCGCTCCGCTGCACGTGGGATCCCCCCAGACCGGGGCGCGAACCCGGTTCCCCTGCATCGGCAGGCGGACGCGCAACCGCTGCGCCACCAGGGAAGCCCAAAGTTCTTCCTTTCAATGAACCAAAATATCCATTTAAATCCTTCTCCTCACATGCATTGAGCACCTACACGATTCTAGGGCATTTAGCTTGACACTTTCACCAGCTTGTAATTTTATGTTCTTCATAATGACTTTGCAAGGAAAATATTATTTATTCTCATTTTACAGCTGGGGAGCTGAGCCATAGAGAGACTATGTGACTTGGCCAAACTGGAATACAGACCCTGCCACCTGAAATCAGACTTGCTGGTCAAAGGCAGCCCAGGACATCCTTGCTGGGTCCCATCCAGACAGAAGAAAGAACAACCTTTCTCCCTGAGATGGGTTCTTGGGATGAAAGCGGTTTGACCCCAGCTGACTGTGATGCATTCAAGAAAGAACATTTCTTCCTCTGATACCCCTGCTTTTATAGGAGCCTACAGAGAGGAAAGTTCCCCCACCTCATTGCTGCCTGGAAGGAATCTTAGCTGTTCCCAGGAATTGCAGAGTAATGCTCTCTCTTCCGGAAGCTTGTTCTCAAGGACCCCTTGAAGCCTGCAGGCCACCTTTCACCAGAAAATTCTGTAGCTATTAGGCCCCCTCATTGCTGTTCATTTCATTCAGGTAGGCTTTACCGCCATGCAGTGACTCAAATCTCCGGGGAGCTCTGGTCTAGTCCCTCTCTTTTTACAGGTAGGGAAACAGCCTCAGAAGCAGGCAAACTGTGGGCCTAAGGTCATGACCCGTAGGCGGAAGAGTTGGGACCAGGGGTCAGAAGGTTGTGAAGAAAGTCTTGGTCTCATGTCACATCAGTTGGGTGTTGACTAGATGCCCAGACCTGGTACAGTGGAGCAGCAGGGACTCTGTGGCTGTCAGTAAGGGAGGCACTGTCCAGAGGGCTCTGGAGTGACCCACACCAAGCGGTGGGACCTTGAGAAAGTTACTTAGCTGCTCTCTTCAGCAGCAGCATCTCTACAAGGTGGACAGTAATGATGGTAATAGTACCTCTGTCATGGAGTTGGGAAGATTCACTGAGACACTCTTAGCACACAGCCTGGCCCGTGGTGAGAGCTCAAAAAATAGGGGCTGCAATGGTAGGAATTGCTGGCGTGCACTGGGTATCTACAAGACGCTAGATACCGCTAAACATTTTACCTGCATTAGCTCCTTTCATGCCTTCCATTCCTTTTGAACCCTACTTCACTACACAAGAAAAGACCAAGACTCGCTTAAGGCAGATTAGAACCTAGTTCTAGTCAGACTCCAGAGCCTGTGCCTTTAAACATGACACGCATCTGCTAACACTGAGAAGGCACAGTTTCCTAGATAAAACATTGGCCAGATGGACCACGCCCACCTTTCTGCCTGCAACTGTCCCCTGCCTTGCGGACTAAGAACTCCTCAAGAGTAGGGAGTTACCCATCGTGTTCATTACGTATCCCTAGAACGTGATACATTGGGGTGCTCAGTACTGGTTGAGTAACTAATTGAAAGAAAAGTAGTATCTCAGACGATGTCGCTTGGAGGAAGAGAATGAAGGTGAGGGATGGTTGTTCAATCCACTCCCCGTCCCCTCCTCCCTGTGATTTCTCTTTCTCCCTCCCTCCCTTCTTTTCGCTACTGAGAAGATCACACGAGCAAAGCCTTGAAACCCATCTCTCCTCCTTACCCTTCCTGTGTTATTTCTGTTTCTGGCAAACTGATTTTTGACTAAGCGTCCTATATCTTCCATGCCCTCTCTACAGCTAACAAACTCCTAATCATCCTTCAAAACCCAACTGAAGTGCTACCTCCTCGGCAGTCTTCTTCTCTCCATCAGGGACTATAAGCACGACTCCCCAGGCTCTGCAGGACTTTGGCTGTTGTTCACAGTCCTGCTCTTGCACCTACCAGGCTGAAATCTTTGCTCGCCACCAATGCTATATCTGTCCTCCTCCCCGTAGTAAAAGCTACCTAGGGGCAAGGACTGAGTCTTCCTGTCTCTACCCACAGCATCAAGCAGAGAGGCTGGCAGCTAGCAGGTGCTCAGGAAATGTATGGAATGAATGAGTGAATGAGTGACCAGCCTGTGTCCAGTCTTTTTTAATAGAAGAGCTGTCATTCTGAAGGCAGTAGCATTCAGATGTTCCATAGCTATTTCTTAAGTGCCTACGCTGCGCTGGGTACGGTTCAAGGCCCTGGGGCTAAAGTGTTGTACAAGGTAAGAGAGATAAGAAGCAAGTACAGGAATAAACAAGATAGGTTATATAGTCATGATGCTATGTGGAAAATAATGCAGGGGCATGTAAGAGAGAGTCACTGAGGTTTCTTATAAACAAGGGGTCAGGATGGCCTCTCTGAAGAGCTGAGACCTGAATAAACAGAAGGAGCTGGTGGGAAAGATCAGAGGGCAAAGCTGTACTAGGTAGAATGAGCACCGAGAGACGTGCTCTCAGGAAGATCAAGCTTATCATGTTGGAGGTAGAGCGAGGGGACCTGGGTATCTGGTGGGGTGGGAATGAAGAGGGTAGAGGAGATGAGCTTGGACACAGTATGTAAGGGTCAGGTTATTCAGGCTCATGGACCATGGTAAGGACAGCAGGGGGTTTCCAACAGAACGGTGACTTGATCTGCATTTTGTTGTTGGGAAATGACTCTGGCTCAGGTGAAAAGGATGGGTTTTGACGCAATAGTAGGAGTAGACACGGGAAAACCAGTTAGGAGGCCGTTGCATGAGTCCAAGTGTGAGCTGATGACAGCTGATCCAGGACGTATGGTGGTGATCAAGAGGGGAGGTGAGATTCGGGAGGTGTTTTAGAGGTGGGACCTACAGACCTTGCTGGTGTGGTCGGTGCGAAGAGTAAGAGAAGAATGTGAGAGTAGGGTGATGGCTGTTTGCACAAATGCATTCCTAGGCTGACACATTTCCGTTACTCCGATGCTTCTAAAGAGGATCCCTTTCGTTTCGCCCCTCCACTTCCACTAGAAGGTCTGGAGTGTGAAATCGACCAGCACACCCGGCTGCCTTCTTCCTATTCCCCAACCCTTCTCCGTTTGCCTCCTGAATCTTTTCCTCCTCAAAAGCACTGCCTGAGCCTGAAAGTCATTGCTACTGATTTCTCCAACAAATGTAATTTGGGAAGCTAGACTACTTTTTTAAAAAGCATCATTTGTACACAGGAAAGCGTTATGTTGGGGCTGTTGGCTTCCACCGAAAGCAGTGCCATCTCGGGCGTGGTACAGCACTGGATGAGTCAACAGTGCCAGGGGCTGGAGACTGTAGCATTTCATGAAGCGCTGATTCCTTGCGGGAGTTTCATGTCTAGGGGGGAAGTGGCCTGAGCCGATCTCATGCCAATTTGCCTCGTGGTTGCTAGAGCCCTTTGAGGAGGTTGGGAGTATCATTACAACAAGAGCCTATCATAGACCACACCCCACCGACTCCCAGGCCACGCTATGAAATTGACTTCTTGCACTTTATTTTCATGGTCTAAACAACAAATGGGGGTGTTGGCGGCTGGTTTACAAAAATCCAAAGATGGAAAATGCACCCCACTTCCTGACTGCCCACCGACATACATTTGTCAGACTGAGCCCCTCCCCAGGTTCTCAGAGCATTTAGTCAGTCGAACAATACACATTCATTGAACACCTCCAAATGCTCTGGGGTTACAGCCATGAGCAAGATAGAGGCAATGTCCCTACTCTCGTGGAATTCACATTCTACTAGGGAAGGGGAGGCTGAAATAACAAGCGAGATGATTTCATAGAGTAGCGTAACAAGGAAAATAGAATTGATGGCTATAGAGTGACTCCAGAGCAGGGCCTGGCAAACGTTTTCTGTCAAGAGCCAGAGAGTAAATAGTTTTAGTTTTGTAGGCTGTAGGGTCTGGGTCACAACCACTCAACTCACCTGTTGCAGGATGCAAGCAGCCACGGACAACATGTAAAGGGATGAGGAATAAAACTTTATTCCCAGAAACAGGTGGCAGGCCCAGGGACTATATTTTGCCCACCCCTGCTCTAAGGGAAGGTAGGAGGAATAGTGAATAGAGTGGACTGAAATAGGATGACATTTAAGCCGAGGTCTGAATAATGAGGCAGAACCGGCCACCTAAAGATTAAAAGGGAAGGCATTCCAGATAAGGAGATGACCGCGTGTGCAAAGCCCTGAGTCCTGATTATTTCAGGAGCAGAAACGCCCACCCACGTGGTGGGGCAACAGGAAGGGGAGGGAGAGAGAAAGGTTGGCAGGGATCAGGTTACAATGGGCCTCACAGCCCATGATGAGGCCTGGCACATAGTAGGTCTTCAATTACTTAATTATGGCTCTAGCCAAGGAAATTTAAGGAGCTCTAGATCATTACCCAAATGATTTAGATGACTTTCCATAATCTTTGTTCAGTTCTATGTGCACCAATTCTAGATTCTTACTTTGCTCCTGTGATCAAACTCCCACTTAGAACCTCAGTTCCCTGAATTATGTGTTAGCCTTGACTCCTAAATATTAGGGGGTCCACCTGTGCCTAAACCCTGCCTCCATAACCTAACTTGAGACCCCAAATCTTCCAAAACCAGGTCCTCATTGACTTAACCCTCAGGAATTCTTGCCTCTGGCCCCTTAGAAGGGAGACCTCTGCTATGTGCTAGCTGCTAACAGGTGGAGACTTGTTATGACAGTTATTAGAAACATACACAAATGTTCTAGTTCTCCTTTTACCAGGTTCTTCCTCATCCCTGGAAAGTTTTATGTAATCGGTGACTTACTTTAACCAATGAACTGTAAACGGACAGAGTATGTGTCACTTCCAAGTAGAAGATTTAAGAGCCCAGGTACAAATTGCCACCTCTCTCTCTCTGCCACCATGACTGTGGAAGTATCTGCCAAGAGGGAGCCTCCATCTCACCCATGTTGGACATACAGTAGCAGCAGAAATAAACCCGTGTTGTGTTAAGGCACAAAGACTTTGTGGTTATGACTGCAGCATGGTGATCTCCACCGTCCTGACTTACACAGAAATGAGTACTTAGAAGTAAGAGACTGTCGTAACAAAAATCTAAAATATGCTACATTGACCATGAAGTTGGACAGTGGGTGACTCCAGATATACAAAATTAAGTCTAGAGACAGTAAGCCATGGGAACATAGGAAAACAGCAAATCTAGGAAATATGGCTACTACAGAGCTGTGGCTATAACCATGGGCTCACAGGAACTACTAGAGGCTAATTCCGGTCTCTAGAAGCTCACACTCTGTGAAGAGCACATCTACATAAACAAGGAAATACAATGCATTGTATAACAAATGCCAGGGTAGAGTCATGAACAAAGTCATAGGAATCAGAGAAACTGAGGTGGCATGAATACTACGTTTAATTGTACAGTAATAGTAAGATTAATGAGCCAGGCTAAGTTTGGTAGATTATGTAGGCTGTGTGAAGGTAGGGATTCGTCTGTCTAAACCTCTGCTACATTCCTAGAACCCTCCTAGGGACTGGTGAGTAGGTGTTTTATAGATTTTTGTTGAATAAATGAATCTTGAATTCCAGAAATATAGTGGTAAAATAGTATTTCAGGCAGAGGCAAGAGCATATGCCAAGGCATGGGGCTTACCTCTATAGTCTAAGGATTTCCGCTTACCTGCATAATGTGATGTGCCCAGGATAAGAAGGAGGCTGAGGGAGACATGAGAGAAGGGGTCAGGATGGCCTTGGAGAAGTAGCCTAGGACTCTGATTTGCAGACATCCTTGCATGCTACACTGTGTGTGGCTATTAGCTTCGAGAGCAGGCTACTCAAGGTTAAATACCTACAGGGATAAGGAAGAAAATATGAATGTGAAGTCATAAGATGTTGAGATAACATGTGCTGGTGAAAACCAGGCCAACTTGACGAACTGCTGGTGCATGTTCTCCTGAAGGCTTTCAATTTGGGATGTTTAAAAATATGGTGACGGCCAAACACAACATGTCTGTAGGTCATAGACCATTTGTAAGGCACCAGCTTTCAAATCCTGCTAAAAGAGACACAAACCAACAGAAGTTTCTAGAAAAAGAGTACAAATCCACAATCCATTATCCGTAATCTTAAAATTCTAAAAGCCAACAACTTGAAGACTTTTTCACGAGTTTGGCACAAACTCGCCTGGCAGCAAACGCTAAACTTACATGAGGATGTTTATAATCTTTATTTGTCCCTCTTCATGTGAATATTCATACATTTTACTCTTATGTGTCTGAGGATGGGGTGCTGGCCCAGAGTACACTGCTAGACCTACATAATGTGCCGTATCTTGATTTTCTTTAATGAGAAAGATTCTGAACTTTTGGAGCACTCCATGGTTTAGGTAAAGGATTATGGACCTCTAACACAATCAGACTCATAATCTTTAGGTGGAAAACTCTGGCAGCAGCATTAATGATAAACCAGAGAAAGGAGGGAAGGAAGTTGGTGAAGGGGCTGTGAGCAAACCAGTGGTGATAAACATTGACAGCTGCACCAAGATGGAAGTTCTGGAAGTGAAAGGGCTTGGGGGCTATTTCCCAGTCAGATCAACACAACTGGGTGCCTGATTGGAGGTGAGACGTGAGAGAGGAAGGAATCCAGGATGAGCCTCATGCTTCTAGCTTGTAAGACTGCACAGATGGTGAGCCATCCACCACAAGAGAAAATCGAGAATGATTAGAAGTAAGAAAAAAATGGTAAATGCCAGTTTGGACCTGTGCGTGTGAAGTTCTTCGGCACCGTGGCGTTGGAGACATGTGGTAGGGAGTTAGCAATGTGGATCTGGAGCCCAGGGGAGAAGCTGGTGATGGAGGTACAAATTTAGGAGGGGTAGTGGTTTGAATAGGGTCCCTCCCCCCCAAAGATATGTCCAAGTCCTAACCCTTGGTAACTGCAAACGTGAACTTATTTGTAAGTAGGGTCTTGGCGGACGTAATTAATTTAAGGTTGAAATGAGATCATCCTGCACTTAAAGTGGGCCCTAAATCCAATGACTATTGCCCAAGTAAGAGAAAGAAAAGGGAGATTTGAGACACGGAGAGAACCCAGAGGGAAAGACATGTGATGAGGGAGGTGGAGATTAGACCGATGGGTCTGCAAACCAAGGATTGTTGGAGCCACCGGAACCTGGGAGAGAGCCATGGAACAGAGCACTCCTCAGAGCCTCCTGAATGAACCAACCCTACGACACATTGATTTTGGACTTCTGGGCCTCCAGAACTGTGAAAGAATAAATTTCTGTTATTTTAAGCCATCCAGTTTGTGGTAACTTGTTATGGCAGCTCTCAGAAACTAATACAGAAGGGTTTTCGGGTATTTTCAGTCCCAGAACACGGTGAGGGAGGAGAGAGGTGGATCGAGGACAGAAATCGGGTGACAACAACCTTGAGTAGAAAACATCACAGTGACTGAGAAAGGGCAGTCAGAGAGGTAAGACAAGAACCGGGAGAATGGAGGGTCAGAAAGGCATGAGCTCCAGGCAAGAAACTGTGTTCCACGGTGTCAAATTTTGCAGAGAAGACATCTAGGATTAAGGCTTAGAAGAGGATATCAGATTTAGCAATAAGGTCATTGATGACATTGAGTTGGAGCAGTTTCAGTAAACTAAGCAAAAAGTAATATGGGGGAAAAGTGAAATCAGTAGAGAATTCTTGCAAGAAGTTTGGCAATAGTGAAGGGGAGAAGATGGCCACGTCAGTAGCTTGAGCGTGTTTAGAGTCAAGAGAAAAGGTTTGTAGGATCTGAAGCATGAATATGTCTAAGGCTTTTGTGGAAACTAGTGCTAGGCAAGGCTGTCAGTGTAGGAAAGAGCAAAGAAAATGAAAGAGCCAGGATCATCTGACAGCGACAGTTACACGTCTGTCAGCATTTGGGGTATAGAGTACAGAGTATTTCTTAATATAGAGCTGTAGTTGGGAAGCAGGTACCCAGTGAGAGGCAAAATTTTCCAGCCTCCATTGCAGCCAGACGGGGACATGCAATCAGTTCTCGCCAGTGGAGTCGAGTGGAAGTAGTGAGTCTCCTCCAAGCCATGGTGGGTGAGATGTGGGTATGCTTTGTCTACCCTTTTATTCCCCATCTCCAGCTGGATGCAGAGGACTTCACAGCCCTTAGAGATGGCAGCACCACAAAACTGAAGGATTCTGAGTTCCTGAATCACCATTTCCCATTAAAAGGAAAATCCACAATGGACTGTTATATGAGCAAGAAATAAAGATTGTCTTAAGTCACTGAAATATGGAAGCTCGTTTGTTGTAGCAACTAGTGTGACTCTAATACAGACTGCGTATTATATTTGTCCAGATCTTAAACTGCTGGGTTCCCAACATCTGCCAGAGAGCTCAGCTCCTACCAGACTAACCCACTAAAGACCATCTGCCTGTCGACACCTGGTACCTGTCCTATCCTAACTGAATTATTTCATTCATTCAATATAGAGGTATTAATCTCCTACTACGTGTAGTACGCTGAGCTGGAGACAGGGATACAGCCGTAGATGTGATGGAGCCCTGCCTTCAGGTATATTATACTCTAAAGGGGCAGACAGAAACGAAACAGATAGACACATATACATATAATATCAGGTAGGAAAATACGATGTGCTATAAAAAAATAAATAAGGCAGAATAAAGGGATAGGAAGTGATGGACGGAGTATGGTGCAATTTTAAATAGATTGGCCTGGAAAGCCACTTTGAGGATGTGACACTGATGCAGAGACTTATATAAAGTGACCTAGCAAGCAAAAAAAGAGCTGGAGGAAAGGTAACCCAGACAGAGGGATCAGCTCTTGCAAAAGCCCAGAGAAGAGCATGAGCTGGGCGTTTTAGAGAACAGCAGGGAGGCCAGCGTGGCCAGAGAAGAGCAAGAAAGGCAGGCGGGAATGATAGAGGTGAGGCAGAAAGATAACGAGGGGTCAGATTATGTCGGGCCATGGTGAAGACTTCGAGTCCTATTCTAAGAAATAGAGAGCCGCTGACCCTGCCTAGACTCCCAGGCAGGCAGGATTTCTCCCGCCACTCCCCAAGAGCAAGTTACTTCCTTGCAGACCTGTGCAGCTGCCAGGGCCCAACTCCTGCCTCTCTGTTCCCACCCTGTCAACTTGATCTGAGCTCCCCTGGGTACTGAGCCGCCAGACTACAGGGTGCATTTGCCAAGGGTGAGCAAGGCAGAGGAAGTGGCTTTTTTTCATGGAGAGGTGATTCCTCTGCAAAGAAAATAAAACTCATAGGTTTCCTAGGGGAGAAGCAGCACCCACGAGGCAGTGAGTGCTAAGTCTATATTTGAGCTGAAAAACATGCAGACAGGCGGGCGGGAGCCCAAACACAACTGCTTCTGCCTTCTGCGATCGCAAGTGAGTAATTTTGCCTCCTGGAGTTTCAGGAAGCTCCTCCAAGCTCTGAAACAGAGCCTTTCCTCATACTAGAAGGCTACAAAGATACGTGTGAGGGCTTTGTGGCCTCTGCAGATGGAAACGCTTCTAAGAGCAGCAATAACGTGCATTTGCAATCTGCACTTCACTCATCCCACCCATGCTGCCCCATCTTCACAGCAATCTAGGATGGAGCCTGGACAACTTAATTCTACAAAGGAGGACATTCTGGCCATGAGACGTGAAGTGTTATGACTATAACATCACAAAACCAGTGACGAGATTTTTCTCATGAACCACATTTAAAAGTAATCATTATTCCCACCAACAGTGTAGAAGGGTTCCCTTTTCTCCACACCCTCTCCAGCATTTATTTTTTGTAGATTTTTTGATGATGGCCATTCTGACATGTGTGAGGTGATACCTCATTGTAGTTTTGACTTGCAGTTCTCTAATAATTAGTGAAGTCAAACATACTTTCATGTGCTTTTTGGTCATCTGGATGTCTTCTTTGGAAAAACATCTATTTAGGTTTTCTGCCTATTTTTTGATTGGGTTGTTTGGTTTTTTGTTATTGAGCTGCATGAGCTGTTTGTATATTTTGGAGATCAATCCCTTGTTGGTTGCTTCCTTTGCAAATATTTTCTCCCATTCTGTGTGTTGTCTTTTTGTTTACTTCACGGTGTCCTTTGCTGTGCAAAAGCTTATAAGTTTAATTAGGTCCCATTTGTTTATTTTTGTTTTTATTTTCATTACTCTAGGAGGTGGATCAAAAAGATCTTGCTGCAATTTATGTCAGAGAATGTTCTGCTTATATTTTCCTCTAGGAGTTTTATAGTATCCAGCCTTATATTTAGGTCTTTAATTCATTTTGAGTTTATTTTTGTGTATGGTGTTACGGAGTGTTCTAATTTCATTCTTTTACATGTAGCTGTCCAGTTTTCCCAGCACCACTTATTGAAGGAGACTGTCTTTTCCCCATTGTATATTCTTGCCTCCTTTGTCATAGATTAGTTGACCATAGGTGTGTAGGTTTATCTCTGGACTTTCTATCCTGTTCCACTGATCTGTATTTCTTTTTCTGTATATTTTCATTACTCTAGGAGGTGGATCAAAAAGATCTTGCTGCAATTTATGTCAGAGAATGTTCTGCTTATATTTTCCTCTAGGAGTTTTATAGTATCCAGCCTTATATTTAGGTCTTTAATTCATTTTGAGTTTATTTTTGTGTATGGTGTTACGGAGTGTTCTAATTTCATTCTTTTACATGTAGCTGTCCAGTTTTCCCAGCACCACTTATTGAAGGAGACTGTCTTTTCCCCATTGTATATTCTTGCCTCCTTTGTCATAGATTAGTTGACCATAGGTGTGTAGGTTTATCTCTGGACTTTCTATCCTGTTCCACTGATCTGTATTTCTTTTTCTGTACCAGTACCATACTGTCTTGATTACTGTAGCTTTGTATTATAGTCTGAAGCCAGGGAGCCTGATTCCTCCAGCTCCATTTTTCTTTCTCAAGATTGCTTTGGCTATTCGGGGTCTTTTGTGTTTCCATACAAATTGTAATTGTTTTGTTCTAGTTCTGTGAAAAATGCCAGTGTTAATTCAATAGCAATTGCATTGAATCTGTAGATTGCTTTGGGTAGTATAGTCATCTTGATAATATTGATTCTTCCAATCCGAGAACCTGGTATATCTCTCCATCTGTTTGTGCATCTTTGATTTCTTTCGTCAGTAAATCGGTACAGCCACTATGGAGAACAGTATGGAGGTTCCTTAAAAAACTAAAACTATTTTTTACCATATGATCCAGCAATCCCATTCCTGGGCATATACCCAGAGAAAACCATAACTGGAAAAGATACATGCACCCCAATGTTCATTGCAGCAGTATTTACAATAGCCAGGACATGGAAGCAACCTAAATGTCCATTAACAGAGGACTAGATAAAGAAGATGTGGTACATATATACAATGGAATATTATTCAGCCATAAAAAAGAACAAAATAATGCCATGTGCAGCAACATGGGTGGAACTAGAGATTGTCATACTGAGTGAAGTAAGTCAGACAGAGAAGGACAAATGTCATGTGCTACTGCTTACATGTGGAATCTAAAAAATTGGTACAAATGAACTTATTTACAAAACAGAAATGGAGTCACAGATGTAGGAAAAAAACGTATGGTTACCGGGGGGGAAGGAGGGAAGGGATAAATTGGGAGATTGGGATTGACTTATACACACTACTATATATAAGATAGATAACTAATAAGGACCTACTGTATAGCACAGTGAACTCTACTCAATACTCTGTAATGGCCTATATGGGAAAAGAATCTAAAAAATAGTGGATATATGTATATGCATAACTGATTCATTCTGCTGTACAGCAGAAAGTAACACAACATTGTGAATCAACTATACTCCAATACAAATTAAAAATGAAAAACATAAAAAATTGTTAGTATTGCCAAAGTAATTCATACAATGCAAAAATGTTGAAAATAGAAAGTGAAAGTCAACCTATAGTCCCACCACCCACAGCTATCTTCTGGTAACAGCATGGTATGTAATTCTAGAGCTTTTTCTATACATATACATATGTGTTTTATTGTTGCTTATTAAAATATTTCATTATAAAAAATAAAAGTAATCTTTATTCTCCTGCTTGAAATTGTCCATAGGTACTTAAAATTCAAACCCCTCCCGAGGTCCTGCAACATCTTATACCAGGGACCAGCTAAGTACAGCCCACCACCCAATTCTGTAAATAAAGCTTTATTGGGACATGGCCATGCCCACTCATTTGCATATTGTCTATGGCTGCTTTTGTACTACAATGCAAGAGCTGAGTAGCTTCAGACTGTTAGGACCCCAAAGCTGAAATATTTGCCATCTGGCCCTTTACAGATCAAATATGTCAACCTTGCTCTTGAGGATCATTCCAGTCCCTTCTCTTATCTCTTCTGTCCTCCCTTTTACTCAGTTTTTTCCAGACACCTTAGTCTTCCTTCCCTTCCCCAAACAAGCCTGGATTTCCTGCCTCAGGACCTTTGCACTTGCCACTCTTCCTGCCTGAAACATTTTCCTTCATGATTTTCACTCACTGGCTTCCTTTCACATTTCAGGTCTCAGATCAAACGCTGATTCCACAATCTCCATATCTAACAGGACCTCCCAGTCCTATCTCAGATTCACTCCTTTTTTTCTTTCGATGGCCTATATCACTTTCTAAATTATCTTATTTGTTTATATACTTATTATCAGAGTCTCCCACTAGAAGAATAGCTCCATGGGAGCAAGTATCCAGACAGTCTCAGTCACAGTTAAATCCCTGATATATAGAATAGTGTCTGACACCTCCTGGGTGCTTCATTGTCAAGTGCTAAATGAATGAGTGAATCAAATGACTAATGAGTAATTCATAACTGTCCTTACTCTACGTCAGAGTTTCTCATCACTGGCTCTGTTGACATTTGGGGCTGGATAATCCTTTGCTGTGCGGGGCTGTCCTGGGCATTGTAGAATGTTCAGTAGCATCCCTGCTCTCTATACACCAGATACCTGGAGAAACAGCCCACCACCACCACCAAATTGTGACAATCAAAAATGTCTCCAGATATTGCCAAATGTCTTCTTAGGGAAGAAGGCACCACTCCCAGCTGAGAACCACTGGGCTATGTGGTTTAAATTTACCCCTGGAGCTTAAAACATAACAGTAAGTTTTTACACCAAACCACAATCATTCCATATTTCCAATTAATTGTAGTTGTACCTACGGGTACCCCTGCCTTGGGTCCAGCTCCTTGATAAGTTGGTGAGATGGCTCCTCTAAGGAAGTATCAGCATTGTTTTGGACACAAAAGTCCGAAGTTAGAGACCACTTTAGTGTTTTCAGTACAGAATGATTCATAACTGGAGAGTCAGAAGGTATAGAGCTGCAAGTTATTACCATGTTCTGGGCTGACATCACAGTAAAGAGATGCTGTTGTGTAACAACGAGGGTGGCAGGGGAAGGAGGCAATGTGAACAGAGAGGCCAAGGGGCTCTCTTGGGGATTTGGCCATTTACAGGGCATCAGAATTATCAGTGTGAGTGTTTTGTTAAGTCTTCCTCCATGACAACAAGAAAAATGGATGAGAACAGGGACAGAGCAAATGTACCAACTGGCAAGGGTTGCCAGTGATCTCTGGGGTCCGCAGATGAAGGAAGGATATGGAAAGTCACTTAGTGATCTTGTTTTCTATGAGGAAAATGCTGAGTGCAGGGAGGCTGCCACTGCTGCAATCTGGCTGCAGCTGCTGCCTTGGATATAAAGGCTCGTCAATGTATTTTGCTCAGTTCCTGGGCATGGAGTCTATTTTAATAGCTCTAGCCCCCTTGGGGCACAGATTAACGAGCCACCCAATGGCTAGAGTCCTGCTCACCGGAAGAATGGTTGCCCTCCAGCAGATGACCCATGGGACACCGTGGTGTCAGCCAAGAGGAAGGACTCAGGTCACACAGGCTTCCCTGAACTGTAAGCTGCATTTTTCTGAGGAAAGTGGGATTTGGAGGGGAGAAATTGGGTGGCACAGCCAGCATCCAGGAACCATGAATGTTGAAGTAAGTAAATTTCTCCCAGACTGACTTCCCATGGGTCCTTTTCCCCTTCTGAAAGCCTCCAGGGATGAATCCAGCTTCCTATTCCTCCTTCCTGCTGCCTCTATTTCTCAGATTTGTCTCCCACCAAAGACTAGTTTCAAGTTAGGATGCAGTCCTGGCTCCCAAATTTTACTGTGGAAAACAAGCCCACAGTTTTTTCTTCCTAGGATGTCAGGACTAGGGAATAGAGAGTGATGAATATAATAGCAAAAGAAGAGAAACGAATGTAGTGGAATCTGTTGTTTTTAATTTATCTAGCATCCATTGCCCCTTCTGATTATAACACTCACATGTTAGGGGAGATCCACTGCCCTCTACCTCTCAGTCCTAGGAATTTGAGTTATGGCTAGACTCAGCCATGCCAGATTCAGGGGTAGGCACATGGCCCAGTCCCGTACCAATTATGGTGTTCCATCTTTGTTCATGAAAAGGGGGGCCAGATGGACAAATGGCCCAGGTCAATTCAGTCTTCATTAATTCAAGTTCTTATGCTAAAGAATTTAGAGAAGAGGAATGTTCCTTCTGCCTGGATTGAGGAGAGAACAGGATGAAGACTACAGGCTGCTAGAAGCCATTTTGTCACCACTGGTAGGGAGCCCACCAATGGAGCCAACAGTGAAAGGTAGCACCAGGAGATGGGGACAGCATGACTGCATCCTGATGACCACTTGATATAGCCATGCCTGAATCTGGCCCTAGTCTGAACTTGTCAATTACATAGGATATTCATTATATAGAATACTCCTTTTGATTTTTTTTTTCTCAAGCACGTGTCAGTTGGTTTTGGTATCTCTTGCAACAAAAGAATCTTGTATTTTAACTGAAAAGTTTCCCAAACTCTCCAAATTTCACAGAGACATGATCTTTGGTCAGTATTAGTTTCCTCTAGTCCCTTGGATTCCTAAGCCCCTTTCTTAAACAATGGGTGGCTACTTTCTTATATCTAAGAGTACTCCTTCTTTAATCCCAGTGCTGGAAGCTACTAAATAAGCATTTATTAAAGACCAAATATTATATTCAGAGCACCACGCTTGGTTTTTAACCACTTTTTTTCATTTAACTTAGGTTATAAGAACTTGTGATACATAGTCTTACTCTCAGTTTAAAGGTGAACAGGGGACTTCCCTGGTGGTCCAGTGGGTAAGACTCTGCACTCCCAATGCAGGGGGTCCGGGTTCGATCCCTGGTTGGGGAACTAGATCCTGCATGCATGCCGCAACTAAGAGTACACATGCCGCAGCTAAAGATCCCACATGTCCCAACAAAAATCCCGCGTGCTGCAACTAAGACCCTGCTCAGCCAAAATAATTAATAAAATAAATAATAAATAAATAAATAAAATATTAAAAAATAATAAAGATGAACAAAGTGTGATTCAGAAAATAGATAAAGTGCTAAAAGTCATACAGCTAGTAAAGGAGAGAGTGAACATTTAAACCCGAGACGTCTTTCCTTGGTCACAGAAGCTCTCCCATTGAAGCCTGAAGTTACAACTAGGAAGAGCTGTAGTTATGTACTGCTTGACGATTCAGGATTAATAATATAATTCACCATCTGGTCCTCACTAGAAGCCCAAGCTCTGGGCTAGGAACATCACCCATAATATTTCTAATACACAACACTGTAAGGTAGGAATTGCTTTCTCTTCATTGTCATCTCTTTTTTTATAAAGGAAGATACTGAGACTCAGAAAATGTTAAATAACTTGCCTAAGGTTATACAGTTAGTTCAGGGAAAGATGGAACACAAAACCACAGAGACTGTAAGTCACTGCTCTCTCCAGGAGCCAAATTTTCTCCCAAGTCTCAAGTGAGAAATTAGCATCTTAAGAACTTTGTTTTCTCCCACCTCCACATATCCCTGACATATAAGAGAAAGTTCTTCTTAGGACATTTCATCATATACCATCCACTTAAATACTTCATGCAGGAAAAGCTTGAATCCCCAGTTAAAATAAGATACTTGGAGGCTAGGTCCATGACGTACACATCTACACACCAAGAGACATATCTGATGCATCTTTTTAAAATTTATTTATTTATTTTAACATCTTTATTGGAGTATAATTGCTTTACAATGGTGTGTTAGTTTCTGCTTTATAACAAAGTGAATCAGCTATACATATACATATATCCCCATATCCCCTGCCTCTTGTGTCTCCCTCCCACCCTCCCTTTCCTACCCTCTAGGTGGTCACAAAGTACCGAGCTGATCTCCCTGTGCTATGCGGCTTACACTATATTTTGACATATATAGTGTATATATGTCAATGCCACTCTCTCACTTCGTCCCAGCATAGCTGGTGCATCTTAAATACTTACTGAAGGCATAAGGCAATCCTACATTGTTTCCATACCTTTATAGCCTCCACTTACACATTTTCCCCAAGTATGGTCCATGGAGATTTCCCCAGGAATTCTGCTAAAAATGAAGATGCCCAGATCTGAGCCCAGGTCTACAAAATCAGAATATATAGGATGAATGGTTAAAGAAAATGTGGTATAGTGGAATATTGTGTGTGTGTGTGTGTATGTGTGTGTGTGTGTGTGTGTGTGTGTGTGTATATGTGTGTGTGTGTGTGTGTGTATATGTGTGTGTGTATATAAAACGTATATAAATGATATAATTTATACAATGTAAATTATAAATTAAACAGTATAATTTATATATATTATAAATTTATATATATAATTTATATATATTATATAAGTTATATATATTATAAATATATATATTATATATATATTATAAAAAAGTATGCTATATAAAAAAGTATATATTATATATAATATTCCAATAATGAGTATATTATTAATATTTATTTATATACCTATATAAATAAATATGTTATATAAGTACTTTTTATATGTATAAATATATTTACAAATAAATATATAAATAAATTTATATATATACTATATATAATTATATATAAATACTATATTAATTATATGATATTTAATTATATTGTATATATAATTATATATTGTATTATCTATAATTATATATTATACAATAATTACTATATACTATATATTATATCCATTACATGATTTATATATATTATATATCATAGGCCAGTAAACCACACGGTCCTTATATTTATATATAACACTTATGTTGAGCTCTGAATGTTGGGTAGGAAATAACAAAGTACACAGGCAAATTGTTGCAGGCATGGTGATCGGCATGTGCAAAGGTCTTGAGATAGAAAGGTGAAAAGAGGGTTCGAGAAACTGAAGGAAAGGAAGAGAGTCTATGTCTTGGAGAGAGGGTGAGAGTTCTGCATTATGAGGCTGGTGAAGCACATTATGGAGGGGTCTGTACACCACAATCAGATCTGTAGTTTTGAACTATCAGCCCAGCTGCTTTGTAGAGAAGAGAAGGAAAGAGGACAAGGGTGAAGGCAGGAAAACCAACAGGGAGGCGATTGTTCTCCAAGCAGGAAAGGAAGGTGACATGAACTGGGTGGCTCTAGACAGTAGACACAACAGTATATTGGGAAATAGAAACAACAAATCTCAGTGACTGATCTGATACGATGGTTAGGAGAAGAAAGAGTTGCACTTGACGAGATGGAAATTCCAGAAGAGAACCAGCATCTGTCCGGGGATATGATGATCTTGCTCTTAAAATTGTTGAATTTAAGTATATATCAATCAAGGCTCAGTTTTAAGCAACAAAAACCCCTCTAGTTATTTTAAGCGTTAGTGGATTTATTTCCCAGATAGGAGTTCTCTCCGTTATCTCTTACTGTGTAACAAACCACTCCAAATTTTGTGGCTTATAACAAGAGCCATTTACTTAGCTCACAATTCTGTGGGCTGTCAATTTGGGTTGAGCTTAGCTGGGCAGTTCTTCTGGTCTTGGCTGGGTCCTTCTTGTCTGTGGTCAATTGCAAATTAGCTAAGCCTCACTGCATCTGTTGATTGAGTGTGATGAGTACAACTGGGTCACGTATTAATAATCATTTAGCAGCCTAGCTTGAACTTTTCACACAGCTTCTGAGAGGGTTACAAAAGCGAAAATGCCTCTTAAGGAGTAGGTTCAGAATGGGCAATGTTACTTTGCCTCATTCTGTTGGTTAAAGCAAATTACAAGGCCAGCCCAAATTCTAGGAGTGGGGAAAGAGACTCCATCTCTCGATGGGGTGACCTGCAAAGGTTCATTGCAAAGAGGCATGGATATTAGGAGGAATAGGGATTGTGGCTATTTTTGCAAATAATCTACCATGAGCACTTAAAAAAAAAATCATTGTCAGGATTAGCAGAACGTGCTCCACTCTCAACCTCTAAGAATGAGTTGCTCACCCTTACCGGGCAGCTTCTGCCTCTGCCACAATCAGGAAGGCTACACCAGGACCACTGATTTCAAGAATACACTACTGTCTTGTGATCCCATGATCAAGAAGCCTCTTGAGCTGCCCCTTCAGCAGGAACTGCCTTTCCACATGCAGGAAGGCAGTGACTGGAGCCTGGAACCCTGCTGCAGAAAAATCCAACATCTCAGCTACTCTAGCAAAAAAAAAATGGCCTCCACCTTCCAAACCTCATGCAAGTGCATATAATTGATGGAATTGATGGTTTTGATCCATAACTTCAAGGGAGTCTGGGAAATGTAACTGCTAGCTTTCCAACCTCAGTAGTACAGGAAGGTACTCTAGAAGGAATCTGGAATGAATTCTGTGTGCCATATCACCATATATATCTTATATATTGTGAAAAAGCCAAGGAGAAATAATAAGGAAGTAACTGGATAGATGCAACTGCAACTTGGGTAGGGGTTCTGGGCTGATTTGAGATTTGAACAAAGACCTGAGCAGGTGTAGGAATTCATCACTCTATGCCTAGGACTCATGCCAAGGTCAAACATCCTAACCATTCCTTGAATGTAGTTAATATCCAATCCCTTTCCCACTGTCTCAGTGATTCTTGCTTCAGGAGAGGAATATAATAGAAACATTCTTAAATTACACCAAGGAGACCAGAGTCTAAGCTTGTTACTCAATAGCTCTGTGAATTTGACCACCCTCCCTCCTCCCGCAGCCTTGGTGTTTTCCCCTAAGCAGCAAGCTGAGTAGGATTTGTCTACATGGGTGAATGGCAAAAGCCTCTTTCAGCAATAGAATCTATGAGAGTTCCATGTTCCAATGTACAGATATGATTCATCCTCCCTCTCCAGAGTCTCTTCGTCGAATGCACACTTAGGTACAGCAGGTAGAAGGGCTTATTCACTTGACACTTGACAATTAAAGCGAGGGAGGTACGCTGGATGCCTTCCAGTCTGTCCTGTTCCCTAATCCTGATGAGCAGCAGCTGTGCCCCCAGCACTGGGATCCCCTCTTTCTTTTTCCCATTCCACTCCTCCCTCCTATAATAGCTACCCCCATCCTGCCCTGGACCTGGTCTCTATTGGTGGCCAATTATAGGACATAATCCATTTGTCCTACAAGAGCAGCTTAATAGCTGGGATCTCAGTAAACCCCTAATCCATCCATTACAGACTCAGTAGTTACTCAGGGACCAGCCAGATGGTTGGTAAAGTTGTTTGAGGACCACAGAGCTTTGCCCTGTGGGGTTATTCAGTGGAAAGCTTCTCCCTCTTCCTAAAAGAGTTCCTCACGCACCACTCCCATCCTGTATCTGGATTCCTCTAGCTCCTGCCTTGGAACTTTATCCCGGCACCTGCTTCTAAAAAGACCTCTTTGATCCCAATAGAGTGGGTTTCAAACTCCCAAATTGGGTTTCCCTTGTCCTCTTCTCAGAGGGGAAGCTCATGAGGGTAGATATCACCTTATTGCTTGTCAGTGTATGGCTCAGAACAGACACAGAGTAAAGGTTAGATTTTGAAAATCAATCAATCAATCAATGCATTAGACAATCAACCATCTCTGAGGATATGAAGTGTCTTACTGGGTACCTCAGTAGTAGACTCAGTACAAATGTGTTCAAAATTACAAGACCAAGGCTTTGGATTCAACTCACAAATGGTCCACATAACACTACTGTGCATCTTGGCCAGAGACGAGATCCTTAACCTCACACCAAACCTGATGATCAGTTACTAGGGGTATCCAGAGGACAGAGTACCAACACAGTAGCCCATCCATTTCTCCAGACTGGCCAACAAAAAATTATTGGGTGATTACTACGAATCAGGCATGGTTCCTGGTGCTGGAGATTCAAGGGTAAACATGTTTGACAAAAGCTGTGCTGTCGTTAAATTTCCTTCTAGAGAGGAGACAGTGAAGAGAGAATTGAGCCCATAAATGAACAACAAACTGTAGTTGAGTGTTAAGTGCTGCGAAGAAATCAAAACAGGACAACGGAAGGTTGAGTGACTGAAACAATCTGCTCCATTCCAGTGACTGAGAAGGCTGCTCAAAGGTCACCGAGAGGTCACCAAAGAAGTGACTCATGAGCTTGAATGATGCTCAATGGTGAGAAGCATCAGGAGGCAAAACTATGAGAGCATCAGTTTCCAGAAAGATGGGGAAACAAGTGCAAAGACTCTGAGTGGGGGTCAAGTTTGGGGCATTCAAGGACAGAGAGGCAACCAGAGTGGCTGGAACTCAGTGAGCAAAACGTGGGAAGTGCCGAGGCCCTTACTGAGGAAACAATGTTGGGTAAATAACTGTATGATAATCGATAACCATCATCAGGGAGAAGAACAATTTGGTTCAAACAGTAATTACAAGCTAAAATCACAGATCATGGTTTGAATTAATTTTGAGAGCTTAATCTGAAAAGCCCCAGTCCCGAAAATATGTGGAGACCATCTGGACAGGAAATATCATGAGAGACTCCACTCCATCCTTTAGATAATGTTGCCATAGTGACCATTAATTATTTTTTAAAAAGAAGGTCTTAATATTTAACTCGTTTAACTCATATTTGCTTTGCAGTGTTTTTTTTTTTAACATCTTTATTGGAGTATAACTGTTTTACAATAGTGTGCTAGTTTCTCCTTTACAACAAAGTGAATCAGTTATACATATACATATGTTCCCATATCTCTTCCCTCTTGCATCTTCCTTCCACCCTCCCTATCCCACCCCTCTAGGTGGTCACAAAGCACAGAGGTGATCTCCCTGTGCTATGCGGCAGCTTCCCATTAGCTATTTAATTTACATTTGGTAGTATGTATATGCCCCTGCCACTCTCTCACTTTGTCACAGCTTACCCTTCCCCCTCCCCATATCCTCAAGTCCATGCTGTAGTAGGTCTGTGTTTTATTCCCGTCCTACCACTAATCTTTTCATGACATTTTTTTTTCTTAGATTCCATATATATGTGTTAGCATACGGTATTTGTTTTTCTCCTTCTGACTTACTTCACTCTGTATGACAGACTCCAGGTCTATCCACCTCACTACAAATAACTCAGTTTCGTTTCTTTTTATGGCTGAGTAATATTCCATTGTATATATGTGCCACATCTTCTTTATCCATTCATCTGTTGATGGACACTTAGGTTGCTTCCATGTCCTGGCTATTGTAAATAGAGCTGCAATGAACATTTTGGTACATGACTCTTTTTGAATTATGGTTTTCTCAGGGTATATGCCCAGTAGTGGGATTGCAGGGTCGTATGGTAGTTCTATTCGTAGTTTTTTAAGGAACCTCCATACTGTTCTCCATAGTGGCTGTATCAATTTACATTCCCACCAGCAGTGCAAGAGGGTTCCCTTTTCTCCACACCCTCTCCAGCATTTATTATTTCTAGAGTTTTTGATGATGGCCAATCTGACCGGTGTGAGATGATATCTCATTGTCATTTTGATTTGCATTTCTCTAATGATTAATGATGATGAGCATTCTTTCATGTGTTTGTTGGCGATCTGTATATCTTCTTTGGAGAAATGTCTATTTAGTTCTTCTGCCCATTTTTGGATTGGGTTGTTTGTTTTTTTGTTATTGAGCTGCAAGAGTTGCTTATAAATTTTGGATATTAATCCTTTGTCAGTTGCTTCGTTTGCAAATATTTTCTCCCATTCTGAGGGTTGTCTTTTGGTCTTGTTTATGGTATCCTTTGCTGTGCAAAAGCTTTTAAGTTTCATTAGGTCCCATTTGTTTATTTTTGTTTTTATTTCCATTTCTCTAGGAGATGGGTCAAAAAGGATCTTGCTGTGATTTATGTCATAGAGTGTTCTGCCTATGTTTTCCTCTAAGAGTGTGATAGTGTCTGGCCTTACATTTAGGTCTTTAACCCATTTTGAGTTTATTCTTGTGTGTGGGGTTAGGGAGTGTTCTAATTTCCTACTTTTACATGTAGCTGTCCAGTTTTCCCAGAACCACTTATTGAAGAGGCTATCTTTTCTCCACTGTATATCCTTCCCTCCTTTATCAAAGATAAGGTGACCATATGTGTGTGGGTTTATCTCTGGGATTTCTATCCTGTTCCATTGATCTGTATTTCTGTTTTTGTGCCAGTACCATACTGTCTTGATTACTGTAGCCTTGTAGTATAATCTGAAGTCAGGGAGCCTGATTCCTCCAGCTCCATTTTTCGTTCTCAAGACTGCTTTGGCTATTCGGGGTCTTTTGTGTTTCCATACAAATTGTGAAATTTTTTTTCCTAGTTCTGTAAAAAATGCCAGTGGTAGTTTGATAGGGATTGCATTGAATCTGTAGATTGCTTTGGGTAGTAGAGTCATTTTCACAATGTTGATTCTTCCAATCCAAGAACATGGTATATCTCTCCATCGATGTGTATCATCTTTAATTTCTTTCATCAGTGTCTTATAATTTTCTGCATACAGGTCTTTTGTCTCCTTAAGTAGGTTTATTCCTAGATATTTTATTCTTTTTGTTGCAATGGTAAATGGGAGTGTTTTCTTAATTTCACTCTCAGATTTTTCATCATTAGTGTATAAGAATGCCAGAGATTTCTGTGCATTAATTTTGTATCCTGCTACTTTACCAAATTCATTGATTAGCTCTAGTAGTTTCCTGGTAGCCTCCTTAGGATTCTCTATGTATAGTATCATGTCATCTGCAAACAGTGACAGCTTTACTTCTTCTTTTCCTATTTGGATTCCTTTTATTTCTTTTTCTTCTCTGATTGCTGTGGCTAGAACTTCCAAAACTATGTTGAATAAGAGTGGTGAGAGTGGGCAACCTTGTCTTGTTCCTGATCTTAGTGGAAATGCTTTCAGTTTTTCACCATTGAGAACAATGCTGGCTGTAG
>NC_041219.1:41302238-41320265 GCF_002837175.3 Physeter macrocephalus | reverse complement strand
TTTTGATGATGGCCATTCTGATTGGTGTGAGATGATATCTCATTGTAGTTTTGATTTGCATTTCTCTCATGATTAATGATGTTGAGCATTCTTTCATGTGTTTGTTGGCAATCTGTATATCTTCTTTGGAGAAATGTCTATTTAGTTCTTCTGCCCATTTTTGGATTGGGTTGTTTGTTTTTTTGTTATTGAGCTGCAAGAGTTGCTTGTATATTTTGGAGATTAATCCTTTGTCAGTTGCTTCATTTGCAAATATTTTCTCCCATTCTGAGGGTTGTCTTTTGGTCTTGTTTATGGTATCCTTTGCTCCTTTGCAGTGTTTTTAACTGTAGTTAATCACTTGTAGTTTCAAAGTGAAATGAGTTGCTTCTGCTACAGGAGCCAGAAGACCACCAGAGAAAAGAAGATTGATTTCAGATTGTTCTAGATGCAGAGACCCCTTGGGAAGCTGTGGATAGAACTCAGGAGTCTATAAAATTGGGTGCAAAATATTTTTCATCTTTATTTTTACTAAACTCTGATAGTTGGCATTTCTTTTAGTGCCTTTGACTCTGTCACCAAAAGAATCAAGGTATTTCTGCATCATATCAATATTACAGTTGTTGCAGACATCTTGAAATATTGTTTACACTCACCTACTACTTTGAAGGAGACCTGTCTCTAGATCTTAATATTTAATGTGTTAATAAAGAAGTACAGGGACTTCCCTGGTGGTGCAGTGGTTAAGACTCCATGCTCCCAATGCAGGGAGCCCTGGTTCAATACCTGGTCTGGGAACTAGGATCCCACGTGCATGCCACACTAAGTGTTCATATGCCAAAACTGAGGAGCCCTCATGCCGCAACTAAGGAGCCAGCAAGCCGCAACTAAGGAGCCCTTGAGCCACAACTAAGGAGGCCACCTGCCGCAGCTAAGACCCAACGCAACCAAATAAATTAATTAATTTAATTAATTCATTAAAAAAAGAAAAAAGAAGTACATACACTACTAAATCATGGTGCTTATTTGTTTTTTGTTTCATCAATATTTTGATAGCTGAATTTCAATGTAATTCCTTAGTACTCCCTTGTGTTTTATTTTATGTATTTAAAAGCAGTACTCTGAGAAGGGGTCCATAATCCTCACCCTACTACGAAGGAATCTGTGATGCAAAAAAGGTGAAGAGACTGTGTCTAGAAGGAAGTCTGGGGTCAGTGGGGGAGAATTGTTTCAGGAAAAATAGAGATGGGTGACTCCAGAGCAAACCTGTTCCAGAAGAGAAAGTATTCAAGAAGGAAGATACCACACACGAGAAGAACAGAGCTAAGCGGAAACTGCTCCTCAGAAAATCCAGAAAACATCAAGTAGCTCTTAGTACCTGGGAACAGCAAAGAAACAAGCACTCACTTTTGGAACTATCTGAGGCAGAAAAGCCCAAAGCAGGAATTTTATAATAAAGGTTAAAAAAGACAGTAGTGCAGGTGTTAGATTATCACATTAATGGTTTCCAATATAGGGATGCCAGATTTAGCAAATAAAAATATTGGGTGACTGGTTAAATTTAAATTTTAGATAAACAAAAAAAATAATATTTTAGGATAAGTATGTCCCAGATATTGCATAGGACATACTTATACTACAAAAGTGAACAAAGAATAATTTTTAGTGTATTTCCCAAATATTGCTTGGAACCTACTTACATGTATTCTTTACTTATCTGAAATTCAAATACAACTGATTGTCCTGTGTTTTATTTGGCAACCCTACTGATAAATCTTGACTCCCAGCACCCATATGTTTGCATGCCCCTCCCATTTTGGCTCTGGCCATGTGACTTGCTTTGGCCAATAATACATCAGCAAATGTAACACAGACAGAGACTTGCTAAATGCTTCTGCAATGAGGCTAATACTTTTGGAATGCTGCTGCCACCATGTGAGGAAGCTTGGTTTAGCCTCTTTGAGGATGGAAGTCACCATGGAGAATGAAGCCCAGTTGGCCAGTTGGCTTAACCCCAGCTGACCCTCCAGCTGAATGCAGCTGCATGAGAAGCCCATGTGGGCCTAGCAGAACTATTCAGAGTGCCAACCCACAGGATTGTGAAAAACAACAAATTGTTGCTGTTCTGTGGTGGTTTATTACTTAGCAGCAGATAACTGATACAGTGCATCTTCTTCAAATTCACTTAATGAAGATTCTGGGGCACCTACTATATGGCAACCACTAAAATAGGCAGATGAGCTGTAATTCCCAGAGTGCTGTGATTCACCTGCATTAGAATCACACAGATTTCTTTGTTAAAAATCTATATTCATGGACCAGTACAATTGAAACAGAACCTTTGGAGTCTGGATTGAGTAATTTGCATTTTTGACAAGCCTCCCTGGTGATATGTAATCCTCTTTAGAGTTTGAAGGTTACTGCACTAAAGAGACATAAATTCAGTAGACACTGCTCTGCCCCCAAGCTATGCAACCTAGGAAAGGAGACAGAGAGATACACAGGTACCTATAATAAAAGACAGAAGGAAATGACTGCCCCAAAAGTGTCTAAACGAAAACTCAATGAGCCACAATGAAAGGTTAGATTAACTCTGAGAGGGAGGTACAAGAAGGCTTTGCAGAAAAGACAGCTTTAGAGCTAGATCTTATAGAATGAGCATGGGTCAGCCCAGGGCAATGGGAAAGTGCTGGGCTAAGCATTTGGGTTCCTAGGTTTGGGTCTCAGTTAATAACAGCCACCATTTATTGAGGAACTATTTACCATTTGTAAAGGAATGAGCTAGGCTCTTCATACGTACTCTTTTGCACCTTCACAAAAACTCTTCAAAGTAGGTACTATGATCCAATTTCTAAATGAGAAAAGAGGTTCAGAGAGAAGATGTCACTTGCCCAAGGACACACAGCTAGGAATTGGCAGGTAAGGATTTAATACCTATCTGCCTGACTCTATAAATCAGGTACCTTTCACCGCCAGCATCAAGGAGGCAGCTCACCCTTCTGGACTGGCCTCTGTTTCCTCATCTATGAGATGGGACAGGATGCACAAGATGATTTCTGAGGCCCCATTATTGGAGCCTAATCAACTCTACTCTGGATAATGACTGTACTTGTTGAGTGGGGGGAAGGAGGGAGTTTAGCAACTGAAGGAATGAACCCTAGCCCTTGGGGATTTGTCGCTATGTCAACTTGGGTTGCTACAACAGAATATCATAAACCGGGTGGTTTGTAAACAATAGAAATTTACTTCTCACAGTTCTGAAAGCTGGAAGTTCAAGATCAGGGTGCCACCATGGTCTGGTTCCGGTGAGAACCCTCTTCCGGGTGGCAGATGGCCAATTTATTATGACCTCACATGGCTGAGAGCAGAGAGAAGAAGCAAACTCTCTCATGACTCTTATAAGGGCGTCAATCCCATTCGTGAAGGCTCCACCCTCACGACCTCAACCTCATGTAATCCTAATTATCTCCCAAAGGTTCCGCCTCCTAATACCATCCCATTGTGGGGTAGGGTTTCAACATATGAATTTGGAGGCTGGGGGAAACAAACATTCAGTCCATGACAGAACCCAACGCAGACATGCCAGCCACAAACCATCTGCCCGTCCCTTTCAATAACTGTAACTAAGGACTCCGCTTGCCTCCTCCTCGAGGAAGAGAATGAGGGGGAAAGATAGGGTGAAGAGAGGGATGCAAGTGAATAGTGAATAATTGAATGATTATTTGAGAATAAGTGAAAGACTGAAAGAATGATTGAATGGGTAATAAGTCAATAAATGAATAATGAAGAAACAGGTGGTTGAGGAAACTCTGGTAGATTGGCTTCCAGTTCCTCAGTCAAATTAAGAGGAAAATCAAGTGCCTGAGAGCAAGGCACAGAGTGCGAATGTGTTTCTGGAGACAAGAAGAGTTTAGCGAGCATGGACTAAGGCAAGGAGTAAGAACAAGGTGTGAATGGGTGGTAAGACCGACCTGCACAGCCTTGGCCTTTGACAGTCCAGGAGGAAAGGCAGAGAGGACCCAGCAGAGGGTGAAATAGCACCAGGGCCCTGGGGTGGTGACAGCAACCTTACACCAGATTGCCACGAAATGAAGGCTGAGTGGGGAGCACGTTACACTCTCTGCACAAAGTTCTACCCACAGTGGGAGAGAAGCCACTAATTGATGATGAAGTAAACAGGGAGAGTTCACTGCAAAAGGTCAGGGAGGCCATTCAGATGCCTGCGTGGTGAAGTGCTGGAATCATCCGACTCTGAGGCTGTGCAGGCTAGTGTGATGGTCAAGGATATCAGCCCATGCTGAGAGCCGTTAATTCTGTACTAAATGAAGTCAATTCAGATCACTTAATTAACTGTGTTCTGAAGTTTTCTTACTTTGAAGAGAAAAAATACTTTCATTTTATTCTGATTTCTGAGACAATTAGACTAGGCTCTAAGACTATGCATGTAAGCACTTTGAAAATTATGAAGTGTTTTTAAGTGCAAGAGATTGCTTTGTTAAACAAAGGAATCTGCCCAGAAGGGGAGAAAAGGGACCAACGTTTATAGGGTTGGCCAAAACGTTCGTTCGGGTTTTTCCATAAGATGTGTTGGAAAGACCCCAATGAACGTTTTGGCCAACCCAATATATGCCAAGCAGTGTACTAGACACTTTATGAACATCACATCATGTAATCCATACAACAACCCTCAATGGTGTCTTGTTGTCTCAATTTTACAGGTAAGGAAACCCAACCCAGCAGTATCCAGCCAACAAGAAACTCCCCAGTTCAGAGGCTGGCCGGGGGGCTTGCCTCCAGGACTGTGATTTGTGTGTCATTGTTTGATTTCCTTTTTCAGGGCCCAACCCAGAGAGTTCAGCTCTTCCAGTATTTGCCATACTAA
Source organism: Physeter macrocephalus (assembly GCF_002837175.3). Lineage (NCBI taxonomy): Eukaryota > Metazoa > Chordata > Mammalia > Artiodactyla > Physeteridae > Physeter > Physeter macrocephalus. Next base: position 41,315,404 of record NC_041219.1, on the reverse strand, counting down.
AGTCCCTGTTCCATTGCCAAAACACCTTCTATCAATTGAATTTGGGAATCCAGACTAGGGCCTAATATTTCAATATTATTTAATACTATTGCTTCCTCCTAGTTAAAAGGGTAAATGTAAAAGTTGGAAAGAAGTATTCAATCCAATATACCCCGAATCAAGGGCCTCTTCCAGTGGAAATAATGATAAATTTTATTTACATAGAATGTCACAAAATTCCAGGCATCTCATGCCTGACACATTCAAGACTGAAGCCTGGGTTTTCCCTGAAGCTCTCCCACCCTTCACTATCCTTCCTCGTCTCAGTCAACGTCACTGGCATCATCCTACTGTTCAGGCTGTGTGTTTAGGAGACATTTTTAATTTTCTTTCCTTTACCCCCAACTTGTTCCCCATGAAACCCTGAGTCCCAAACTCTTTCATTTTCTCCATCCTCATTGCCAGCCTCACATCCTACCATCTCTCACTCAGCTCCCCGCCATGGCTTTCTAACTGGTCCTCCATTTCTAGTCTTAGCCCAATCTGATTCATTCCCACTCAGACCATCTTTTTCAAACGTAAGTCATCTTAAATTGTTAAGTCATCTCCCTGCTTAGAGTCTTCCAATGATCCGGGGTGGAGTTCATAGCATTGCACCAGTGTTCATGCTAGCTTCTGATAAAGGTATCGTGGAAGACGTCAACATTAGCAGAACCTGGATAAATGGTATCAGAGAACTATCTGTATTATCTTTGCAGCTCTAAATCTAAAAGTATTTCAAAGTTTAAACAATTTTTTTTAACCTTCCAGAGATTTCCCTTTGACTTGGACTAAAATTCAAACTCCTTCCTACAGCCCGCCTGCCTCCCGTAAAGAGTTCTTGTGACCGTCCCAAGCTCCCCTGCTCTGTTCACTGCAGGTTCTTCTCCTAGAAAATGCCAATCCTCAAAAGTCCTTCCTTACTCCTGGGTCTTGAAACTGCCATCTTCTGGTAACTCCTTCCTCTGTTCTTCACGTTGCTTCTTTTGGGTCTTCGGGTCTCAGATGAAAGAACTGCTGCTCAGGGTGTCTTTCCTGACTCCCCACCAAAAGTGGTTCCTTCCCCTAGTCTGCCTACACCTGACTGTGGGTTCCCTGAGGGCAGAGACCTGATCTGTCTCATCACCCTCCTATCCCAGCCTCTAACACACTGTCTGGTACACGGAACACGCTGGCTGTGAGTTCTCCTTTCCATCGTCTTGCAACGTGATTCCAAGATGCATGTTTGGTGTGTTTAAGGCTGTCTGTCTCTGGCACCGGGATTGCCTTCACAGGAACACTGGCCTTAGGGACCTGGAGAAACTTGTCTTCATCAGGGTATCATGGAAATAGACAAATTGTAGAATTTACGTTCCCAGCCTATAGTCAAGACAGTGGACATTTTGAGCAAGGTTGATAAAAAAAGAATAAGAAAAACTCCCTTCTGCACACTGTTTCTGGTCCCATTTCAGCCCTCCCCCGACACGGTCTGTAAAATGGGTATGGAAAACATGATAGTGAGAAATGGAAGAAATAAGCCTGCCATTGAGAACGTCATCTTTAATTCAGATAAGGGTGACTCAGGAGACATCCTTCTGTCACCCCCTTGAAAGCTTTTGATATCGTGTGACCCTCCGCTCAGCATTTTAGTGCCTGGATTCCCCCTTCCCCTTCCCGCATATCCTAGTTCAATAGATCAGGCCAATATCAAAGTTACAGAGATTCGACACGTCACCCATGGGCAAGGGACAGGCTTCAAAACAAACAGAATGCACCTTGAAGTTCTGTTTAGCGAATAAGAAAACGTAATACAAATACCTGTCATCTGATGAACACTTTATGGCATGCAAGGGGCTTAGGGAAGGGTTTTGAGTGACGTGTTTGCCTTATATGACCTCATTTGATCCAACATATTGTTTTGTTCAGTGATGTCACCCAAATGCCTAGGATAGGCACAAAGTATGTACTCAGTAAATTTTCTATAAATGAATGAAGGATCCTCTGACTTAGGTACTGTTAATATCACCATTTTTTGGATGAGGACCCTGAGGCTGGGGGAGACTAATTTGGTCAACGTGATACAAGCAGAAAGTGGGGAATCAGGACTGAACACATGTCCAGTCTGAGAGCGTGAGCTTTTCAACTTTAACAGCTAATCATCACAGCCCCTGCTCCCATCCAAAACTCATTTTGGATTCAAGGGTATCATATTGTCTAATTCTAAAGCACAAATGCTTAAGAACCCCCATAATCTAAGGATAGTCACCCTCACACCCAAATACTTCTCTATTGACTTTCCAGATGATTGGACCTGCATGCTGTTCTGAATGAAAGAACAACCTTACAAAGAGACCTTTCTCCAAAATGGCATTTGCCCTTTAAATTTGAAAGTCACCCGACACTATTTCTTTCATTAGTTCAGGGTTCCTGAATTTCTACTTACTTTTCCAATCTGAAGATATACAGGGAATACATATGGGTTAGAAAGTCCAAATCAGCTTTGCTGAGTAACCCAAGGGTAGAGACACTGGTTTGACTGGTGATCTCTCCAATCTGCTGGTCAGAACTCGGGGGTGGAAAGTCTTAAATAGCTCTACCAGCTCACAAGTCTTCACTTCTTTATATGGGAAACAAGAAGCCACAGGGGGAAAAAACCAGGCCAGAAGGCAAAATGGGAGTCAGAGCATCTCTTCGAAAATAAAATCAATGATAATAAGTGATGTGTATTGAACAGGACAATGGTCTAAGAATACAATGGGAATGAGAACCCTGGAGTTGTGCAATATGGCAGACTCATACATGTGCATGTACTAAACACTTTACACAAATTCTCTCAGTTAATTCTCACAATAAAACTTTGTATAAGCAATCTTATTGTATGCAGTTTCCAACGCAGAGAGTGAGGCTCAGAGAGATGAAGCATCTTTCCCAAAGTCACACAGCTACCACATGAGAGAAGAATTTTACCAACTACTATGAAAATCAGCAAGATTACAGAGAGGTCCTGTGCACTGGTGAAATGCACTGGGCTTTAGGAGACTTGAGATTAAGACCTGAGTCTGCTTCTCACCAAATATGTTTATGGGCTAATCCCTTCCCTGCTCTGAGCCTTGGCTTCCTCATCTGTAAAATGAGGAGACTGGGCCAGTTTATGGAGGGGTTGCTGTTGTGGATAGTTGGTGTTTGGAAAAACAGAGGAGGGGTCTAATCTAGTGTAGATTAAAGCAGAGAGACGACAGAGGCGTCACAGGAGATTATGTTGGACCTGAGATTTAAAAGATAAGTAAGAGTTTATTGGGGATTGAACTTCAGGTACTGGGAAGAGCATATTGTAAAGGATGGATTAGTGAGCATAATTAGAAAACCAAGAGAAAATGACATGTTCAGGGAAGGGCAAGCGGGTTGGTGTGGCTGTCCATTCACCCATTCAGCAAACATTTATTGATAGCACAGGTGTATCGGGCATGTTCTAAATTGATGGGAAGAGATGGGGTGGAAGGCAGGGACAGTGAGAGGAAATAAAGAAGTTGGGTGGGGAGATCATGAAGAGCCTGCTGTGCTAAACAAAGGAAAGCAGCATTATCTTGGAATGTATGGTGAGGTCTAGAAGGATTTTAAGCAGGGAATCATATCAGCACGCTTGCAGGATATTCAGGGAAGGAGACCAGTTAGGATGTGGCAGATGATCAGAGGGAAGGGAGGTGTTGCCCTGAACTGGGGCCGCACTGGGAGCTGTGGGTGGAAGCAGTGGTCATGGAGGAAAGAGAGTAGATGCATAAGATCTTAAAGAGGTGAAAACTGTCATATAGAACTTGAGAACAGGTTGGATGTAGAGGGAAAGGGAAAGAAAGGAATTCAGAGGATGGATAGGTGAATGGATGGTAGGTTTGGATATAACACAGCTCAGTTCTGTTTTAGACAAAATGTGACTCATATTTTTTTCTTCACATTCCATAAAGAAGCATTATGTCAAGTCCTCAATATTTTCCCAAGTAAGTTACCCCAACTTCATATCCAAGGACATTTGTAGTACACATATTCTAAAATATCAATACTTTTGTTACCTGCAAGTGTTCTTGGGCTTTTCAATAAATAGAAATCGATCAGAGGCCAGACAAGAAACTCAGTCAAGGCTTTACTGGGCCCCTTGCTGCAGCAGTGGGGAGTGAGGACAAACAACAGGTTCTCTTGCTTGCTGGGTCCCTGGGGCTGGGCGGAGGGGGGCAGGTTGGTTCCTTACATGGGGTGAGGGTAGGGGTGTGTCCAGGGGTCAGGCCGCAGGGGTGGCTTAGGTGTTTTGCCCACCCCATCGGTGGTGTTGTGAGCAGGGGGAGTGTGCAGTTCCCTGCTTTTGCTCCTGGCTCTTCAGAAGTGGCAGTTGGGCTTTTTGGTCTCTTTGTATCTTGTTGTCCAGAATTTGCCCCAACTGCACATGCACGCAGTTATTTTTAGTCCCTTATGGTTTCTTTGTATTTTGTTGCTCAAGGAGACATTTGTCCAGGTGCAAGCATTGCAGCACTGCAGCAAAGGGTCCCAGGTCCCAGCCTGTCTCGCTTTGAGCTTCAGAATTACATTTGAATAATTTCCTGTGTTTGCCTCTGGAAAACCTGTGGGTCACATTGTGAGTAGAAGAAGGTCCACTGCACGAGAAGATAGGAAATTTCTATTTCTGCATCTTATTCATAGGGGCAGGGGAGAGGGGGAGCTTCTGGAGAGCAGTGGTCTCCAATCTTTTTGGCACCAGGGACCAGTTTTGTGGAAGACAATTTTTCCACGAACTGGTGGCGGGGGTGGGTGGGAATGGTTTGGGGATGGTTCAAACGTATGACATTTATTGTGCACTTTATTATTATTACATTGTAATGTATAATGAAATAATTATACAACTCACCATAATGCAGAATCAGTGGGAGCCCTGAGCTTGTTTTCACTTGCCACTCACTGATAGGGTTTTGATATGAGTCTGCAAGCAACTGATTTATTACGGTCTCTGTGCAGTCAAACCTCTCTGCTAATGAAGATCTGTATCTGCAGCCTCTCCCCAATGCTAGCATCACCCCTCAGCTCCATCTCTGATCATCAGGCATTAGATTCTCATAAGGAGTGGGCAACCTAGGTTCCTCGCATGTGCAGTTCACAGCAGGGTTCACGCTCCTATGAGAATCTAATGCTACCACTGATCTGACGGGAGGCAGAGCTCAGGCAGTAATGTGAGTGTTGGGGAGCGAGTGATGGGGACCGGCTATAAATATAGATGAAGCTTCGCTCACTGGCCCACCCTCACCTCCTGCTGTTCCTAATAAGCCACGGACCAGTCCATGGCCCCAGGATTGAGGACCCCTGCTGTAGATTACTTCCCTTTTTCTTCACTTTGATTTTAATCTATGAAATGAAGTAATTGGGTATCTATCCAGCTCTAACATTTTCTATTTGGAATTAAATGTCTCCATGATATTATCTGGAACATCAGAAAATATGTCTTATTAAATGCATTTACAGTAATGAGTATGTCCACCATTTATCTAGGTGTATTACCTTATTAGGATAATCTCCTCCTAATCTCAACACAACACCATATTTCAATTACAAGATTGCCTGGATTTAAACTCAGCCCTGTCAACCACTAGCTGTGGAATCTTGGGCTGGTAACATAGCCTCACTACATAAACCTATTATTTTTCAGAAGATATTTGAGAGAAGAAACAAATGTGTCTCTCTTAAAGGTGATAAAGCAGGAAATAGTCACTAGGTTAAGCTTCAGTTCTTCTCAATTCTCTCTCTTCAACCTGCTCTCCTGCTTCTAGAGCTAGAATGACTTTGGTCTTCAGTTATATTACTGGAATAAGATACAAAGAATGTCTTTATTTTCCTAACACTAACATTGCCCCGGGAAACCTGGGATTGATTCGGTAGATACCCAAGACTCAGCAGACACTTTCCCTTCCCACCTCACCCCACCAAGTGGAGTCCTCCCACCAAGAACTCCAGAAACCTTGGAACTTTAACCTACCATAACCTGAAAAAATGACCACTACTGATTTTACAGACATCATACTTACATTTTCAAATTTGATTCACTAAAACAACTTTCAATCACCATAGATGGTTAAGCCCAATCTTCAACCTTTTTTTTAAACTCCAAATGAAGTTTGAACCATAATATCTTCTTCCTGAGCTGTCATACCACCTGAAAGTCCACTATAAACATACTCTTAATCAAGTCCTACTATAAATCTAAAACCTTAAATGTTTACCAGCTCATGCCAGACCACTTTCCAAATCAACAAGAATGACAGACAAAAGAATTAACCTTGGTATGGATGGACAAGTGCAGGAGAGAGAAATGATAAAAGATCATTCCTACTATGGTACAATTTTCACAGGGGCTCAGACCAAGTTAAGAAGTGCAGAGAATTGGGGGTTCTGCTCTTCAGAACTTACAAAAAGGCAGAAAGACAATGCCAAATGACCTCGATAATTGATGTATAAGAGGGCCAAAGAAGAAGAATGTGGAATCAACTGTGTGAATCAAAGTCCTTTTTTTGTTTGTTTGTTACCTTACAGTTTCCAAACAATTTCCATGGTAATAATGATAGCCAAAATATAGCATATATCATGTAGGGTATTAAAGACCTCTACAGGTATTAAACGTATGTACCAAATGCACTGAGATAGAGCAGCAAACAGAAGCTCTTCTTCATTACCATGTCCAAACTTAAATTCAACAAACCACAGAAGAAAGATCCATTTCCTCTTTTAAAAAACCCCACTCAGGCTGTGGCAGTAACTCTGTGTGTTCTTGAAGCTAGAGAGGCACACAGCAATCTTCCAAAGCACAGGGAGAGTGAGTTGGCTGGGAACAGTAGTCTGGCTGGGGTTTGTCATTGACATAAGAAATGACATTTATCTCCCAGGGTGGGGTAAATTCAATTTGAGATGGCTCTAAAGGGCCATCTCTCTTCAAAGAGCCCTAGCACATGCTTCCCACAAAAAGGAATGTTCTGCCTTCTTCCTTGAAGAATACTGGGTTTTATCTGAATGGTTTATTACTTTGGAGTTTAAGGGATGGGAAGGGTTTGAAAGAAGTAAGACTGTGGTTTGTCAAGAATTGATTCTGCGAGTGGAGAATTTTAACTCCATGTCTGTGACTGCAACCTCAGGGGTCATTTGGTGAATGCTTTCTTCTGACTCAGACATTGCCTCAAACTTCACATCCTCCTTTCCAAGCTTAGTTCCATACAAAACTCAATAGCACATCCACTAGATGCTATGGCTGGAGAGGTTGATGAAAATGCTTGTTCCAATAGATATAAACTGGAACTTAGGAAAAAATCATGTAGTCATTAAAAGCATCTGCTTTGGGATCACAGTTAGTAGCAAATGACAGCCAAATGACTTGACTTTTCAGAAATGTGTTTTCCTCATTTGTAGAATGGAAGTCACAAAATTAACCCTAAAGGGCAAAGGTAAGTCTTAAATACCATGATGCCTGGAAAACTCTCCGCACGGTGCATGGCAGGCCGTGTGATAAGCAAACAACGAATGGAAGGCACTAATGTAAGTGAACAACGAGGAACAGAAATAGAAGAAAGTGGTATTCAGAAAATGGGCACAGCCCAAGCCCTGTGGGTCCTCGAGACTTGTCACAAGCCTGAAGCTGTGAACACGCCACCAAAGTGAAGGAGAATATGACAGCGGTTTTCTATGGGAACATCCATGAGCTTGATAACAAGGACCCCTACCTTCTTATCGCTGTACTATTAATGCCGAGTAGCATGGGCCTTGGCACATGGAAGATGCTCGATGAATATCTGAATGAATAAATGAATGAATCAGTCCAAAATCAACAAAGTTAAAACCATCACAATAATAACATCAAACACTTCTATAGTATTTACTAAATGCCAGGTGCATGTGGGAAACACTTTAAATAGTTTAACTCATTCAGTCCTCATATCATCTCTACAAGGAATGTCCTACTATTATGCTCATCTTAAGAATGATGAGACTAAGACACAGAAGGGGGTACTAATTTTCCCAGTTGCACACAGATAATAAGCAGAGCTAGAATTTAAATCCAGGCAGACTGGTTTATGATTCTGTGCGCTTAAATCTAAATGTATTACCTACCTCAAAAGAGAAATTTGCTCATTAAAAAAAACAGTTTATATTCATTTGGGGGAAATTGGAATGTACAGAATGTTAATCTTTTGGTTTACTTCCTTCTAGGCTTTTTTCTATCCTTATTAAACAGATTATAACCGCAGCTTACATACAAATTTAAAGCCTGCTTTTAAAGGAGCTCACTACATAATTAACTTTGCTACAAATATCTTTGAAAAGAATTTTTGCAAAGTGAAAATAATAAGCATATTTATTACTTGCAAGTAATGGTACCCAACCCCAAAGTTGGAGTCCTTCTCAACCCTTCTTGAACTTAGGGACTCTGACAGAGCTTTCCTCCCAGAATATGAATATGGAATGTGGAAGCTGATGGTGCTTGACTGGTGCCTTGACTTTACATGCCCCAGAACATTCCATCGCTTTCCATCTAGCATTACTGTTCCCTCCACAATCTACTCAGTACCTTCCTCCCTCTGCTTCCCTCCACATCTCCCAGCTGGGGGTCTATTAGGATGACTGCTATTGAACATAGCAGGGGACAATAAGCACTTGTTTTTTTTCCTTTAAGTTCTTGTTAGTTTATCCTCTGGGGCCTGTGAGTTATGATCTCCAGAAGGTAGAGTCTGTGCTTTTCAAAAGCAGTTAATAAAGTTAATAAAGTTAATAAAGCTGAACCTTTACATCCTTTGCCCATTGCTGCTATCCAAACACAGCGTTTATTAAACCTTCCTACATGTTGAAAAGAATACACCAGGTGCAAGATTTGGAAGCCTTTATTTTCCCCGATATTGACCTGAAATATCTAAGTAAGTTCCCTTATTTCTCAACATTACTTCACCTAGGAATATATAAGCCAGGGTAAGGATTCTAAATTTGGCTGGGAAGCCAAATTTATGGGAAGTTGGGAATGATTACTAGTTATGGGAATATATAAGCCAGGGTAAAGATTCTAAATTTGGCTGGGAAGCCAAATTTATGGGAAGTTGGGAATGATTACTAGTAAGTACAGGGTTTCTTTGCAGGGCTATAAAAATATTCTAAAATTGATTTGGTGATGATTATACAATTCTGAATACACTAGAAAAAAACATTAAATTATACACTTTAAATAGATGAATTGTATGGTATATAAATTACCTCTCAATAAAGCCGTTTTTTAAAAAAATCAATCAAGACAACCAATTAGCTCAGTCAGACAATTGCCATTGCATCATTAAGATAGTCAGACACACCAATCAGACATTTTTGACTCAGTCCTTTCCTTTGTCTGGATATTCTAACTACCCCAAAATAGAGTATCTTACAATGGCAATCATTTATTTAGCTCATAAATCTGTAGGTCCCCTGGGTGGTGCTGCTGGGCTGATCTTTCTGGGCTAGTTCATATGTCTGTAGTCAGCTAGTCAGTCGTCTGGGGACTGGCTAGTTAGCGTGGTCTCCACTGCAGTGATTCATATCTGCCTCACGTGATCTCTCCTTCTCCAATGGGCTAGTCCAGCTTTGTTCACATGGAGATAGTGGAGTTCTAAGAGGTGAAGTAGAAATCTGCCAGACCTCTTGAGCCCTACCCTGAAATTGGAAATTGGAACACAGTCACTGCCACCACATTCAGTTGGATAAAGAAGGTCATAAAGCCAGTCAAGATTCAAGGGGGTGGAGGTATGTCCCTGAAAAACCACATTGCAAAGGGCAAGGTTACAGGAGGCATTAAATAATTGAGGCAGCTTCTGTAATCAATCTATCCCATAGTCTTTGGGGCCATATATCTAGCTTTTAACTTAATATTAACCACTCATCTCACAGGTAGCCTTGGCCACGTTTATTGCTTCTTGTTGCAAAAGAGATCAGGCATACTTGACCTTCCATCAGATTTCTTAGTTGAAATTAGATTTAAAACTTCTCTAGGCTACTAATTTCAAAAAAAATGTTAAGGTTAAATACAGAGAGTATTCCATACTTATTTGCAGTAGAAGTCTTATGACCCATGGATATAAATAAGGCAGAGTTCAAGCTACCACATACTAGAGAGATCAGAGATTTCTCAGAAGTAAAAAGCTATTTAGGGGGACTTCCCTGGTGGCACAGTGGTTAAGAATCCACCTGCCAATGCAAGGGACATGGGTTCGAGCCCTGGTCAGGGAAGATCCCACATGCCGTGGAGTAACTAAGCCCACGTGCCACAACTACTGAGCCTGCACTCTAGAGCCCGCGAGCCACAACTACTGAAGCCCGCGTGCTACAGCTACTGAAGCCCACGGGCCTAGAGCCCGTGCTCTGCAATAAGAGAAGCCACCGCAATGAGAAGCCCACACACCACAACGAAGAGCAGCCCCCGCTCACCGCAACTAGAGAAAGCCCGCACGCAGCAACAAAGACCCAACGCAGCCAAAAATAAATAAATAAATAAATAAATAAATAAATAAATAAATAAATTTATTTTTTTTACAAAAACCTATTTAGATAATACCTTCCTTGGAATGAAAGCAGAGTACAGAAAATTCTTACATATCCAGTGTAATTCACCCACTCCAATCCGGTCAATTTTTTGTGACCCCCGTGTAAGACACTGGGGATACAAGAAAGAACAATACCCTATCCTTTCCTTCTAGGAGCAGGTTGAGGTGAGAAGAGGAAAAGAGAAGTTGCATTCTAGAATCCAGAGTGTGAGAGAATTTCAAAAAGGATGGCCAGTGAGTGGCAGCAAGGCATCTGAGAAGACTGCTAGAGCGGCAGTGAAAAGGGTCCATTGGATTGGGCTGAGCTCATTCACGCCATAAATGTTAGTTGATTGCTTCTCAGCCTTCTGGCTAAGACCAAGTGTAGTATCTGCTCTTATCAGTTTAATATAAATGTTAGTTGAGAAGTTACAATGTGCTAGGCCCTGTGTTGAATGCTAGAACACAGAATTAGTAAGTCTCCTGGATCTCAAAGAACAGGCCAGTGGGAGAAAATAGACATCGAAATATAGCAATACAGTGTGCAAAAGTGTTTTGATGGAGGTTATTGGTCTCCTTACAAAGTATGCTTTCAATGGAAAGAGAGCCAGAGCAAGAACAAGACTGCTGCAGGATGGATAATGAGGGAAAGATAAAGATAATAATAGTAATTGAGGAGGAGAAGAAATCAGGGAGCAGCTTGAGGGGAAGGTTGAGTTCTGGGAAGTTTTCGGCTTGTTCTGTCTTTGATTTTATTGTGGTATGTATTTTGCCCAAATTTCACAGTATGTTTGAAGGTTACCGTAAGAAACCAGTAAAAAAGAAGAGCTTGAAAGTAGAGGGGGGCGGAAAGCAATAGCGTTGCCTCCTAGAAGGGAACTGGATCCAGGACCCATGAGGCGGATTTACTTGGAAGGAGCATGGACCACTTCTTCCTCTGAGCAGGAAGGAAAGGAATAAACTGGGGCAAGTGCTCATATGTTTTAACCAAATATCTGAACACAGAGCAATTTGTGTCACTTGGGGTCAAATAGAGGCAGTCTAGAGAGATTTACTTCGGATTCAAAAATATTGCCATTTCCAGTTATTTCTAAAGTTTACTGGAAGAACAAAACAGAATTATTGAATTGGGGAGCTTCCAGGAAAGCGCTGACAGGTGTTTGCTTATATATTCTTTTTCAGAGATGGATGTGAAGGAAGTTGAGAGAAATCATGGCAGCATGTCTCCATTTTCTTGGTGGGCTTAGAATAAGGTCATCTGTTGAGAGTAGCAGGGTGCAGTGAAGCAGGTAACTTTCAGGAAAAAGGCAATAAGTCGGATCAACTGACACAAAGGTGGGAAAGGGTGCCAACCAGGGGTCACCTCCCCAATTATTGGGAACATCTGAAGAGGGATTTATATATTCTGGGATAGAGGCTAAAGAGGTCATGCCGGTTTACGGCAAGCCTAATTAGGAAAGTTAATCAGATGCAAAGTTATCCCAATGAATTCATGCGTTCCAAAGTTCAAAAGCTATGATTTGAGGGTTGCCTGCTCTTTTGGACCCTGTACGCTGCCAACTCTCTTCTGTTACTGCAGATAACTGTGTGAGTGCCATAGAGTGTCTCTATATACAAATGCGCAGGGCATGTCTCACTTCTCCTGAGTGCCACTTGTCTCTAGGCTAGTTTGTTGTCTTGAAAACGGTAGTACTTGTGTTTGTGCCTGGAAGAACCGCACAGCCAGACAAGAAGGCTACCAAGCCTTTGATGGTGTGTGAATGATATGTGTACCGTCCTCATTCTGAAAAATACATACTCTCCATCTCCAAAACGTCAGCTCCAGTACCTCTTATTAAAATATGCTTTCGGATTTGCCAGGAGCAACTAGTGGAGGGAGATAGCCGACATTTTTATATTTTTCCTTTCTTCCCAGTAAAGTTTAAAATGAGTGTACTAAAAAAGACTCGCTGGCTACTTTATTCATAATCTTGATGTAGTTAAAAAAAAAAAAATCCCAGTACAGGTTTTGGAGTCAGACAGTTCTAGACTAGAAAGTCAGCTCTGTTACCTGGGGTCTGTTAAGTTTGCTGAGCCTCTGTTTTGTTCTCTGTATTATTGGGCTAACTATACATACACAAATATGTGCACAGAGTGTGTCGACAGACAGTAGAAAGATAGATGATTGATAGAGGAAGGCAGACAAATAATAGAGATGATGATGATGATGCAGATAGATACTATGATAGATAGATAATAGACAGCGAAGGAGAGAGAGAAGAAGAAAAATGCACATGTAATTCAAAGTACACTAGTTAAGAGCACAGGCTCTAGAGTTCAACTGCCTAAATTCAATCCAAGATGTTTCCATTACTAGCTATGGGAACTTGGGAAAGTTCTGCCTCATAGGATGGTTATGGGGATTAAACTCAATCAGCCTTTAAAATCCCTCTCCCAGGGCTTCCCTGGTGGCGCAGTGGTTGAGAGTCCGCCTGCCGATGCAAGGGACGTGGGTTCGTGTCCCGGTCTGGGAGGATCCCACATGCCACGGAGCGGCTGGGCCCGTGAGCCATGGCCGCTGAGCCTGCGCGTCCGGAGCCTGTGCTCCACAACGGGAGAGGCCACAACAGT
>NC_041219.1:41298859-41302016 GCF_002837175.3 Physeter macrocephalus | reverse complement strand
AAAAAAAAAAAAAAAAAAAAAAAAAAAAAATCCCTCGCCCATAGCCATATTAATAACCAATAGTTATTGCATGCCTATTTTGTGTCAGCGTCCAAGCTAAGCAATCTATGCCCAGTAACCTGCTTAACTCTCCCAAGATCCCCAGGAGGAAAAAATTGTCCCTATTTTCAGACGAGAGGATGAGAGTCCAGGCAGCATGAATAGCCAGGAGGTCTATGCGTTGCCCAACTCTATGGCTGCCATCCACAAATGGAAATTAAGTAACTTGCCCAAGGTTATATGGGAAGCAAATAGTGGATCAATTACTTAGATCCAGGTACACCTAATATCTAAATAAATTTGTGTTTTTAACCCCTAAACACCTCCTACCATAAGCACTATTTATTATGTTACCCAAATTTGGCTGGTTGAAAAATCAGTTTATTGTTCAGAAAGGTAAAGAAGAAGGGGGGAAAAAACTGTAAAGATTATCTTGACACGTCTCCCTTTCTTCTCTGACCCTCCGTCTGGGGCACTGCACAAATTCCATTAGCAAGCCTACAAAGCCAGCTTACACAGGATTTAAATTGTGTGTGTGTGTGTGTGTGTGTGTGTGCTTAAGCTCCGGTTGTTCCCTACTCTCCATTAATTGGGTGTGGCTTGTCCTTTGCAAATCCATCCGCCAATGTCCCTTATTTCCCAACCAGTAGCTACTGGCCAGTCTTGCCTCTCTGTCCTTTAGCTTTTGCCAGGGAACAAAAGCCAACTTAAATCGTAGCCCTAGGAGATCTTAATCAGGAAGTCCGTGAGCTGTTCTCTTCCTCCTTGCTCTGACAGATTCCATGGCTGAAGGCCCAGACCTCAGCACAATCAGAAGAGTGAAGACACTCACCAGCATTTAGGTAATCCGACCTGGAATAGACACCGAAGGTAGCAGCATGCAGGCTCCAGCTCACTCAGAGTTTGTCAGCATCTCACCCGAGCCTGCTCCTCCACCTGTGACTTCAGCCCACTGTTTTCCTCCGTCTTAGAATCATCTCCAGATGACATATGTACGTGCGCCAAAGGATTTAAAGTAGGGGAGTAACATAGCCAGATTTGCATTTCAGAGAAAAATCGTCTGACAGAAGAATGGATCGTAGTGGGGACAAAACTAGAAACGGGAACTGGAAAAAGCTATTGCAACCTGGCCAGAAGTCAGATTGAAAAGTAAAAATGGAAGGATAGGTATGACTCTAGATATACCGGAGGAATTTCCTTATGTGACTTCCCCCAGTTCTCCCATTTTGCCCCAACCCCAGCCTAGAAATAGCCTCTTTCTTCTCAGAATGCCTTTTTGTTTATTGATAATTCTCTTATGGTCTTTACAATTTTCACCATCCATTATAGCTTTACCTACCCAACTGGATTGATGCTTTTGATGACTGGGACTTCGACTGCTTCATTTCCCCTCATTGACCCAGGTCAGAGTTAGCCATACATAAATAAATTCGTAGAATGAATTAATCTTTACAAGTTAGGAAAGAAAGGTTTTGGCAAAGCCCGTGAAGGGTAAACCTGAAAAGAGAGCTGTAGCAGTTACTTATTGCTACATAACAAACCATTCCCAAAACATACTAACTTAAAACGGCAACCATGTTTCAGTGCTTACAAATTTACAGGTGAGATGAGTGGTTCTGCTGATCTGGGCCAGGCATAGCCTGTATCAGCCGACCTCACTCTTGTGTCTGTGGTCATCTGGCAGTCAGCTGAGGACTGAGCAAGTGAGACAATTGTCAGCTGGGCAATGAGGACTCCTGGACCACGTGTCTCTCGTCATCCAGCATGCTAGCCTGGCTTGGTTCTCATGGTAGCAAGGCAAGATTCCAAGAGAGTAAACAGAAGTGTGGGAGGCCACTTGAGGTGTGAGCACAAAACTGGAACAATATCATTTCTTCTGTATCCAATTAGCCAAAGCAAGTTGCACAACCAGCCCAAATTCAAGAGGTAAGGAAATAGAGATGGGGGACACCTGACAAGTCACTGTTAAGGACATAGAAATAGGGAGGGGTAGATAACTGGGGGCATTTCTGCAGTGAATCTACCATGGGGAATTTCCAGACACAGTTTTGGGTGAGGCAAAATAATCCCTTATCAGCAGTGACCAAGAGAGAGATTTGCTTAATGATTACAGATGATGATAATGATGATGATGTTGATAATGATAATGACGGTGGTGCTGCAGATGATTATAAAGATAGCACATCACGAGATTTCTTCTCCTTAAATCTCTTAGGTAAATACTGCTGTGATTCCCCATTTTACAGACATGGAAATACAATTTTCAAGCAGGGAAGTACCTTACTCAAGGTTATCTATCTGCTAAGATAATAAATAACAAAACTGGCAACAAACATACAGAATCACCTTATGGAATGCGGGACAGCTGGCTCGGGACCCAGCTACAGGGAAAATTTGACAGAGGTTTCCCTGCTTGGCTGGGAACTGCAGAAGACTTCTCATTGAGGTTTCTTCTTCCTATTGCATCTTCTTTCTCTTCTCATCCCTCTTTACTATTCCTATTCCTGTTAAGTCTGTTTTTCAGATTTAGCTCATAATGTTTTATAATAAGACTTTTTCACTGCTTTATAGAGAAATGGAGAGGATTAACACATCATTTAATGTTTTCAAAATGCCTTCAGCACCTTGGAATTAAACATGTCACGTGCAAATAAATAAATAAAGGCTTTAGAGCAGAGACACTGGTCTTCTCTGAATTATATGCTCAGAGCGTCTAGATGCACGCATGCACACAGACAGCTGAAAATCTGCTGATTCCACTAGACAGGGACCAGGCGACCCTAAAATTTGCTCTTTCGCATGTGATATTAGAAGGAAGAGGTGCAAAACAAAATTCCAACACCCACCACATTTTCTCTCTATATATGGAGGAGATGGAAATAAAGAAAAAATGCTTGCCTTAATGTTTGATAATGCAAGTACACACACACAGACACACACATATCTTTTGTTCTTTTTAACATCTTTATTGGAGTATAATTGCCTTCCAATGCTGTGTTAGTTTCTGCTGTATAACAAAGTGAATCAGCTATATGTATACATATATCCCCATATCCCCTCCCTCTTGCGTCTCCCTCCCACCCTCCCTATCCCACCCCTCTAGGTGGTCCCAAAGCAC
>NC_041219.1:41268794-41298816 GCF_002837175.3 Physeter macrocephalus | reverse complement strand
TTACTTCACTCTGTATGACAGACTCTAGGTCCATCCACCTCACTACAAATAACTCAGTTTCATAATGTGGCACCAGTTTCCCACCCCTGTCTTCCTTACTCACTGAGCTTCCACCACAATGGCCCCCTTGCTTTGGACAAACCCACACTGCTTTTACCACAGGGCCTTTGCACTTGCTGTTTCCTCTGCCTGGGTCTCTCTTCCTGCAGAAACTACGTTTCTCACCTCCTTACTTCCTTCTGGTCACTGCTTAAGTGTCACCTTCTCAAGATGCTGTTCCTGACCACATGATCACAAATACCCTCCTCTACCTCACCATTCGCTGTGCCCTTAACCTATTTGCTTCCTTCCCAGTACACACTACTGACATATCACAGGCGGATTTGTTTATTATCTTTTCCTCTTTCTCCCACTAGGATGTAAGTTCTTTATTTGCTCACAGCCTAGAACAGTGCCTGGAACTTAATAGGGACTCAGTATTTTTTGAACGAATGAGTAAAGGAACGAGTGGAATCCTAATATCATGGATGGCAAACACGTGTGACTTCACTCCCTTCTTCTGTGTTCATTTCAGGCCTCACTAACTTGTCATAGTAATCATTCCTGCTTAACCAAGATAGAGCCTCAGAATCCTTTCCACACAGCACTCCAGCCAGCAGCTACCACCTCACTGAAATCGGCACTTGCAAAGAAACATATTAGCCCTTCGGAGGCCAGTGTGGTCTTCTACCCTGGGGAACAAAGCTGGGCCACAGATCAGGCAGTTGGACCCTCATTTGTCCCTCTGGCTTAAGGCCAAGACTATACCCAGCCAAGTGGCTTATTCCTTTGTGTCGTAATTTCCACTAAGTCCACAACCTGGACCTCTGTCTTGCCCCTGAAGCATACTGGAGCTGCCTTGGATGGCTCACAATAGAAAATTGTGCATTCTCTCTTCCCAAATCTGCATTTTGTGACTTCATTTGGTAGCTTAAAAATAGCCATGGTGGAAATATTTACACTACAGAAATTAACAAGTGCTACAAATCGGGCTTTTTTGGGGGGGGTGTGGGCAGTTGTTAGACCATCACATCACTTCCTAACTTCCTAGACCTTCTAAGTTCCAGTAACTAGGGGAAAAGTGGAAAACAAATACAGAGGGAATGTTTCTTTCCTTATCTAGAGCAGAAGTGGCCTAAGACACGCATGAGAGTCTTCCAGCCCAGGGTCCCAGTCTGGTTTCTGAGGGAGCTAGAGGTAAGGGAGGTAGAGCCCCCAAAAAGGAAGCAGTTTGGGTTACAGGAGGGGCAAAGAAGATAGCAGCTTTCCACAAGAAGGAGGCCATTCACCTCTGTTTCTTCCAAGGAAACTCCACTCTCCATCCTCATAAGCAGCTGGTAACTTTATAAGAGCCCCTCCTTTCAAGTGGGGAGGTGAGGTGTGAGTGCGGGAAGGGACCTGGAGAGGCTCTGAAGGGCAGCATTTGTCCAAGAGTAGTTTTTCTACGACTTGCATTAGTCCCCTGAGATGTTTGTTAACATTTTCATCATCATGGCACCACCCCACACACGTGTGCTGATCAAACTCAGAAAATGGTATTTAGAAAAATGCATTCCAATGAGCACAACAAGTGATTCTTAGTCTTGATAAAATGAAACAGACTCACTTAGGAAAGTCATTTAAAATGTACATGTCTGGGCCTCATAACGGGATATACTGACTCAGCAGTTCCAGGGTAGGGCCCTAAAATCTACAGTTTGTTGAAACTTTACAGGTGATTTTGGTGCTAGTTCAAGTTAGACTTTGCAATAAACACAGATTTTCTTTTCTTTTTTTTTTCCCCTCACAGGATGAGCTTTTTTGAATTTCTAACTTCTTTGCCAGAAAATCTGGGAATTTTCATCAGACTAACACTGCTAAACACATATTGGACACTTAATGTGAGCAGGCTTTGTTCTGAGCCTTTTTGCACAGATTCCTTCATTTAATTCTCAAAGCAAGCCCACGAGGTGGAAATTTTTATTGCAGAAGCTGAAGCTATTATTTTTCCCATTTTACAGATGAAGAAACTGAGGCTTGGAGCAGTGAAGCCATTTCTATGAGGCCAAAAAGCTAAAGAGGCAAAGCCAAAATTTACACCCAAGCAGTTTGATGCTAGGGCCTATACCCTTAATCATTAAGCATATTGCCTCCCAAGGACTTTCACAGTAAAAAGATTAAAAAATTAATTTATAAACCTCACTAACTGAGCAAAAGAATTTGTTTAAATCCTAAACATTTCTCCAAAATGTCAAATTCCATTTTTCTGGATTTTCCTCATATAGAAGTCTGAACTAGTTAAAATAGATTTATATGGGTGGAAAGCAATCAGAATAATTGGTTTGAGTAGCACAAAGTAACCAATAAATTAGCTTGAACATCACCTTTCTGAGGTGGCCTTCTATTTCGTTCCTATTCTCTGGCCCTGAATTGTCACTCACTAATTGGTAGTTTGTTCTCAGTCGGGCTGCTGTTTCTGACACTGGGTAATGCATTATGAGATAATCTACTTTCTGTGACTTCACACAGTTCCCATGGCAACCGTCAATGCCATTTCCCTGCAGAACGGCTGCTTCATTTGTTCCAAATGTGTTGCAGGAATGTAAACATCTTCTATAAAAATGTCCACTAAAATGACAGTCCAAGCAAAGGATGACATTTATATAATTACAAAAGGGAAACTATCTATAATTATACCAACTTCTTTCCCCAGATTAAAAAAGGAGGGGTAGAATTTTTTTGGTTGTATTTTATTTTAACTTTTTTTGTTTGGGGAAAAAAATAAGGAAAAGGTTTACTTAACAAGACTAAATTGAAGAGACACAACACTTCTGTGAAAAGACCTTGTTTGTTAAAGCTTTAGTTCATTAAAGTCGAGGTGGCAACATTTCTAGAAGGAAGATATCCATCAACCCAACCACCCCAAATGCAAGGCAAGTGCTCACCGGGAGCATTGCCTCAGATGACCTTGACATTCAAGATTTTCTTGGTCGATAGAGAGAGTTCTTTATTTTTAATCCTTTCTGGCTAGCTATCTGTGTCCTCAAAGTGAGCTCCTGAGGAAATTTCTCCAATCAAAACTTCAAGATGAAATCCCAAAGTGAAGAAAATCAGCATCTGGATTTTTTTTTTAAAGCTTTACTGAGGTAGAATTGATATACAAAAAATCTGCACATATTTAATGCATACAACTTGTTGAGTTTGGACATAGCATCTGGATCTTGATAGCATCCATTCAATGCTCTCTCTTCCTTGCACATGCTGTTCCGTTTGCCTTGCCTGCTCTTCCCACCTTCTAGGTCAATTCATTACACTTGCTTTTTGGAACTAAGTTCAGGTACCACCTACTCTAGCAAACTGTAATAAGCAGAATTCTAGGACTCCCACCCCCGGTATACACATCTTGTAAAACCTCCTCCCCTTGAATGTGGGTAGTATGTATGAATATGATGGAATTTATCTCCTGGCATTACATTAATCAAAAGGAAATTTATCCTGACTGGGCCTGACATAATCAGGTAAGTAAGCTCTCAAAAGAAGTTAATACAGGGCTATCAGTTTCAGCTTGGACATATAAAGAGCTTGAAAATTATCACTCCCATCCTCACGCCAAGAAAGAAACTGGACAATCTGAAAAATCAATAAATTTTTTGGACCCATGAGAGAACTGAAGATGAAGGAGAAACTGCCACCCTAAAATCTGGAGAGACAGTCCTGTCCAGAGAGATACAGCTGAGATCTTCTTATCTGGAGCAGAAACATCTGGGGTCATAAACTGGTAGGAAGAATCAAATGGTAATTTTGATAAATTGCTGGAGGTTCAGCATGTTCTAGCATGTGTGGAGAAACTCCTGGGGACAGAAGTCTTAGGAAGACTCCCATACTTTTATGAACTTTACCTCCAGGCATCCTACCAGGATCCGTGGTGAAGATCCAAGAAATATTCTTTCCTGGCTCTGGCAGCACGAGGGAAAGAGTAATCTCTAGGAAATACATCAAGTGTCTTCTCCATTACAAAGGGCTACTCTTCAGAAGAACTTTGCCAGAGCCATCCAGCTGGAAGGAAAGGAATTCCTCCCACTCCAACCCCCTTCAATATTCCTCTCTCACCTAAGGGAGGAAGAAGATAGTTAACAAGGGTAAGGGCTTCACGGAAATAGATAGGAAACACTGTAGCCTGAGAAAAGAGGACAAAACAAGACTAAAAAATATATATATATCACTGGAGAAATACTTGTGAAGGTCATGGCCTCAAAACACAAGCCCAGCAAAAGACTGAGATTCAATTGGAAGTTTATAGACTGTTCCCCCTTCTTCATACCTTAGCACCACATCAACAGGGTTGCAGTAAAATAACTTAGTGGGTCACAGCTAAAAGAGCCGCAAGACACAGACTCTGAGAAGGAGTACTTAAGGAAGCCCAAAGTCAAGAAGAGAGACACAAACAAGGACACTAATGAATTTGAAGCCTCTGGCACCCGTAGCTACAGCAAACATTAAACAGAGTCCAACTTCTAGCCAGATTAACATAAATCCTTACACTAAAAGTCTGCTCACCCCAGCTCCTACTACCTGATACCACACATCTGGCTTTCATCAATAATTATAAGGTAGGGCAAAAGGCAAGAAAAACCATCTGAAGAGACAAAGCAATCATCAGAACTAGACTCAGATATGACACAGATGTCAGGATTATCTGTCAGAGAATTTTAAATAACTATGATTAATATATTAAGGGATCTACTGGAAGAAGTAGACAACATTCAAAAAATAGAAGGCTAATGTAAACAGGTAGAAACTCTAAGAAACAATCAAATCATGCTAAAAATCAAACACACGAATAGAAATGAAAGATTCTTCCAGTGGGTTCATCAGGAGACTCGACACAGGCAAGGAAAGAATCAGTGAGCTTGAAGATAGTTAATAGAAACATCTGAAAATGAAATGTATACAAAGAGAAAAAAAGAAAGGGAAAAAAATAGAGCATCCAAGAATTGTGGGACAACATCAAAAGGTATAACATACACATAACTGAAATACTATAAGAAGAAAGAGAGAGTGAAACAAAAGAAATATTTGAAACAATAATGGTTGAGAATTTTCCAAAATTAATAACACCATCAAACCACAGGTCCAGAGAACACCAATGAGGACAAATGAAAACAAAAACAAAAATATTAAGACATTCATATTCAAGCTGCAAAAAGACAAAGAGAAAAATCTGAAAAGTAGCCAAAAGAAAAATACACTTTACCTATAAAAGAACAGCAATAAGAATCACAGGGGACTTTGCATCAGAAATCATGCAAGAGAGAAGAGAGTGGAGTGAAATCTTTAGAGTGTTGAAAGAAAAAAAATCATCAACCTAGAAATCTATATCCAGCAAAATTATTCTCTAAAAGTAAAGGAGAAATAATGACTTCTCACACAAACAAAATTGAAGGGATTTCATTGCCCAAACACCTTTCCTATAATAAATGTTAAAAGAAGTTGTTTAGGCAGTAGGAAAATTATATGGGTCAGACTTGGATGTGCATAAAGAAAGGAAGAACAAATGAAGGTAAAATGAAAACTTTTGTTTTTCTAATTCTTAATTGATCTAAAATATAACATTTTAAAGCAATAATGGTAACAGTGTACTGGATGACTCTATCATATGGATAAGTGAAATTAACAGTAATATCACAATGGATGGGAACAAGGAATTGGGAATACTCTGCTGTGAGGCACCTGCAGGACCTGTGAAGTAGTGTAGTATTATTTGAAACCAGACTTAGATTATTTGTAAACGTATATTGCAAATTATAAATGGAGTGTCGTATCCTGAATGGGATCCTGGAACAGAAGAGGGTATTAGGAAACACGTGAGGAAATTTGAATAAAATATGGATTTTCGTTAATAATAATGTATCAATATTGGTTCATTAATGATGATAAAGGTACTATACTAATATAAGATATTAATTATAGGAGAAAGTAGGTGTGGAATATATGGAAATTCTCTGTGTAATCTTGTGACTTTTTCATAAATCTGAATCTATTCTAAAGGTAAAGGGAAAAGAGTGAAACTCAGAGAGATGATCCTGCTAGTGTCAAGGAAGGAAGCAAACAAAGCTGCCTCTGGAGAAGGGCAGTATTTAGGAGCTGAGGGGCTCAGTCTTACAACCACAAATAACTGAATTCTGCCAACAGCCAAAAGGAGCTTGGAAGAGGACCCCAAGCTCCAACTAAGAATCACAGTGTGGTCAACACCTTGATTGCAGCCTGATGAAGCCTGAGCAGAGGCTCCATCTGAGCTGTGCCTGGATTCCTAACCCCAAAAAACTGTGAGATAATAAATTTATGTTGTTTTAATCTGTGACATGTGTGGCAATTTGTTATGCATCAATAGAAAACAAAGGCACAAGGCTTCCCTGACTATTCTAACCCCAATGTATGTGTTTCCCCTGGGGCTACTTATCCCTTTTATCCATTCATCCAACTTACATATATTAAGACCTACTATGTGCTGCACACTGTGATAAACAATGAATAGAGTAGAGAGTGGTAAATGAAATATACTCCTTGCCTTCTTGAAGCCTAGAGTGTGGTGAAAGACTCAAGCAAACATCATGCAGATGCTTAATTTACAAACAATGGTAAGTTCTATAAAGGGAAAAAATAAGATGTGGTAAGAGAAGAAATTTTTACATACAGGAGGATCAGAGAAAACTTCTTTGAGGAAATTGCAATTAAAGTTGAGATCTGAAAGATACACATGAATTGGCCAGACAGCAAGCAGGAGCAGAGAAGATAGGTCCTGAGAAAGGAAGGAGCTGGAAGGTTTTTAGGACTTGAAAACCACCAGCCTGATGGAAAAACCAAAGACAAAGAGAAAATCTTGAAAAAAGCCAGAGAAAAAGGCCAGCATGGCTGCAGTGAGTGATCAAGGGGAGAGAGGCAGGAGGTGCGTGTGGAGGAATAGACAGAGGTTGACTGTGTAGGGTCCCAAAGGCGGGGATACAGATGTTAGGAGTTTATGTTGAGAACTCTAGGAAGCCCCTGAAGGGTTTAAGCAGGAGGGTGCTCAGATTTGCTGTGTTAGAAAGTTCAGTCTGCTGATGGACATCAGACCCTATGGGGGCAAGAATGGGATTGAACAGAACAGTGAGGAGAGGACTCCAGAAGCCCAGGTAGGAGACCAGCCAGGCAAAAATGGTTGCCATAGATACGAAGAGAAGAAGACCTGAGAGCAACTCAGATGCTGGCGTAGCTGGACTTAAGGTGGGTTGATGAGAGCATGAAGGAAAAAGCAACGCCAAGGAGGACTCTGAGGCATCCTGCATCCTGGATGAAAAGCAGGAGAGGAAGGCTAGGGAAGATGTCCACCCATTCTCTTTCAGGACTGCACCTTTCTATTACTATTCCCTCTACCTTACATACATACTCTTCCCAGGCATCTTCACCAAGCTAGATCCTATTCTACCTTCAGAACCCAGCTCAGGTGTCAATTCTTCTGGGAAGCAAGCCCTGACCCCTGAGCCTGTTTCTCTTCCTCTTGTCCCCGAGCATCTGGGCACCACTCTCATAGCACAGAGTGTTCTATGACATGTCTGTGTACTCCCTTGTCCGCAAAAGCAGGAAAAAATGCACTTCAAAGCTCTCTATTTCCAACTGGAGTATATTTGGCACACAGAAAAGTTTTACTGCATGAGCGAGTAGAGTAAAAATGTAAGAAAGATTCAACACTGAGAACCACTGCTGCTCAGCACACAGCCCAAATGTGCGGGATAAACAAGAGTTCCCCGACACACGGAAGCAAATGCTTTTAAAGGCGAGAAGTGAAGTTCATGCTCTGTACTCCAAGACAAGACACCCTCGAAGGAACTGAGAGCCAGTTCACAATTTTAAGAAATATGACTTATCTGGTTCCTTCATCCAGAACAGATTAGTTGAAATTTATGGAGGTTGTCTCCCTGACAATGAGCACAGAGAAGGAAAACAAAATGCCCTTGACGTTGAAATTGGGGCATCTTCCTGCAAAAATGCAGCTAATGTGTGTCTATTCTCCAGCCTGTGACCACATAACTGCAGATTTGAAAACAAGGTAATTGTAATAATGAGCACTTACTTTGCACTGTCCACATACAAGATTCATCCAGTCTTCTTAGCAAATGTATGAGAAGTAAAGAAGCTTCCTTTCAAGGAAGGATAAATTTAAAATTTTGGAGGTGAGGGGGGTGAAGTTGGCACAGAATACAGAGGGAGAGGAATGTGAGATGGGAGAGTATTCACAGGGCTCTTCACAGGTTTGGGGATGGTCTGGATGGTAGTATAAGAGGCTTTGCTTTTGCGCCTTTACTTTATAGTTATATGCAACATTTTTTATTTGCATGTAGGAATTTTAAGACACAGTTTGCTTGCTCAGGGTTACAAAATTAGTCTATGGCAGAGCTGGTTGGCACTTCAACTCAGACTTTGTGATTCTAAATCTGGTGCCACTCCTACTACTGTTTGGTGCCATTGTTGCATAGCAAGTATCGCCATGAGCTGTGTCATAGTGCATCCAAACTAGTATCTATGTGTGACAGGGGTATCCAGGGAGGAGACATGAGCATCTGCTTTGGTTAATAGCACAAAGTTTAATAATAATGATGCCTTTGTTACTATTACTCTTACGGTTTTTGCAGTGCAGGGATGTACATTGCCCCACTCTATATATGTGGAATCTAGAAAAATAGTACAGATGAACCTATTTCCAGGGCAGGAATAGAGACGCAGATGTAGAGAATGAACATGTGGGCACAGGGCGGGAAGGGGAGGGTGGGATGAACTGGGAGATTAGGTTTGACGTAAATATACTACCATGTGTGAAATAGATAGCTAGTGGGAACCTGCACTATAGCACAGGGAGCTCAGCTCTGTGCTCTGTGATGGCCTAGATAGGTGGGATGGGGTGGGGATGAGAGGTCCAAGAGGGAGAGGATATATGTATACATACAACTGATTCACTTTGTTGTACAGCAGAAACTAACACAACATTGTAGAGCAATTATACTCCAATTTTAAAAAATGATGATGATTGGGCTTCCCTGGTGGCGCAGTGGTTAAGAATCCGCCTGCCAATGCAGGGGACATGGGTTCGAGCCCTGGTCCGGGAAGATCCCACATGCCGTGGAGCAACTAAGCCCGTGCGCCACAACTGCTGAGCCCGTGTGCCACAACTACTGAAGCCCGTGCGCCTAGAGCCCATGCTCCGCAGCAAGAGAAGCCACCGCAGCGAGAAGCCCGCTCGCCACAACTAGAGAAAGCCCGCGCGCAGCAACGAAGACCCAACGTGGCCAAAGATAAATAAATAAATAATTTTAAAAAAAAGTAAAAAATAAAATAAAAGATAAAATTAAAGATTGGTGATGAAATAAATTTCAAAAAAAGAAAAGAAAATCGCTCAATCGCATCACAGCTGCCCTGCAAGACAAGTCGTATTGTTTCCATTAAACAGAAAAGGAGATCCAGATTAAGTTAACTCATAGACTAGGTGGCCGTGAATTCATTTCTGCCTCATTCCAAAATGTCATTCTAGCCACTAGTCTCTTCTTATAAGGTAGGTCTCCACTCAGCCTCCTTATCATGCTTCTTAGCGGTAAAGTGTGGTGCGTGCAGGATTGCTCAGACCCTGACGCAGCAATCACCGTGCCTACTTACACAGGGGATGATTACAGAAGGGCTGTCAAGGCTGCACTTCAGCCAGAGCCTCCCATGAGCTGAATTCGTCCTTGTGGAGTTCAAGTAAGATGCTGAGCATGTGGCTCAGATCTCAGGGCTAAGCATCCCAATGCCTTCTGACACTGAGGGTCAACATGCTCGAACAGGCGTGCAGCAAGAGAGACACAGACAGACAGAAAGACCAGAGAACTGACTCCTCAAGAGGGCCCCTGAGCCCACCTACCCACATAGCCACCTGGATAAGAGGGTGGAGGTGCTGGCGGTCATGCCTTTGTAGTCACGGTGACCTGGACCTCGGGCAATCTGATGAGTAATTCCACACCATTTTTCCTTCCTTAGGGCCGTTCAATGCCTGAACCGCGCTGCTCGGAATAGACAGGGTGTTTCCTCAAGACCTAGACGGTGCCTTCTGTGTTGCTTCTGACACCAGCCTTAATGAGCCCAGGCAATGCACTGGCCTTCCTGTCTTCTACAGCACATCAACCTGATGTCTTCATGCAACGGTTCTCAGAGAGTTCAAGGTCCAGCTCTGGGTCATAAGTGAAAGTGACCCTTTCTCCCTTCCTTCCATGCATGTCACATGGGCTGGTTCCCTCCTGGCATCGTACTAGACAGGGTCTCATGTGAGCATCACACTTAACACCCTCCCACCTGGAACCCCATGACGCTCCTGCAGGTACCCCTTTGCCTTGCCATGTTATTAACCAGAAAAGCTGAGGGTCATTTGCATCCTTGGAGATGCAAATGTGAAGAGCAATTGTGAAAGTACCTAAAGTCCAAGATCTCTCTCAAATCCTGCTCTTTAAGTGTCTCCCTCAAGAGAAGGGTAACTGTCATCAGTCTGTAAACATTAAGCTGGTTTCCAATCTATAGAATAGCCTCTTACCCATTCCATTCCATGAGTAATTTTTTTTCTTAATGTATATACTTCCCCGGAGAATAAATCTCAGCACTCATCAATCTCCCTCCCTGCTTTATTTTTCTTCACAGTTCAGATCTTCTTTTCTATATATTCTGTTATTTACTCATGTTTTGTTGATGGTTTCTCTTTTTTACCTGCACTAAACATATGCTCCATGAGGCCAGGGCTTTTGGTCCAGTATCTTAGTGGATCTCCTATACCCAAACAGGGAGAGGCATATTCTTGTACTTGGTAAATATTTTTTGAACGGTTGATCAAGTGAATATTAGAAGAGGAAATTTTTTTTTACGTTTCTAGATATGCCTGACAAGGTGAGTTTTTTTCCCAAAAACACTGGGCATGAGAGAATAGCGAGTCATCTCCTATTTAAGCTCTTCCTAAATCTCTATATGAGGCAGCTCACTCAGTCTTCCCTGGGTTATTACTTCACATTTGCAAAAGTTAGATGTAAGAGGTTCAACATTAGATGTTAAACAAGTTCTGAAGCCATGCCTAGTCTTGAACTTCCATTTTTGCCTAAGCCAGTCTGAGCTCAGTTTCTGTTGCTTGCAACCAAGACTGTCGATCAGTAGTGTAGAGGAGGGAGCAAACAAACTTGTTCAGCAAAGATTCCTAGTGAAAAACTCTGCTAAAAAATACAGACTAACGTTTATACAGCACTACTCCGAGCTAACAGTGCTCTTTTGTGTGCTTTATGTATATGAACCCATTTAATTCTCACAACCACCCTATGAGGTCAGGACTATTATTACACCCATTTCATAAACGACGAAACTAAGGCTTAGCAAGGTAATGACCCGCCCAGGTCTCACAGCTGGTAAGTGTTAGAATTGGGGTTTGAACATTAACAGGCCACTATGCTTTACTGTGCTCACCAGCTTAAAGTCCATGTGAGAGGATCATGGTATTAGAAGAAAAGCTATCCAGAGTAATTGGACTGGCCCCTTTTTGTGTCCTATGAGATACCTGGAGATACAAGGACAGAGTGCCTATGGGGGATACCCTAGACAGGACATCTGAGAATGCCCAGCTCTATGGGTAATTGACCCAGGTGCCCACACTGACTAGCTGCTGTGCCCATGCAAGCAGCTCAGCACGCACATGGCCAGCAGGCTGGACTTCTAGCAGTGACCCCTACTGGCTAATCCCCACAAGCAGCTCTGGCCAGCTTTGACTTCAATCACAAAGTCTTTTCCTTATTGAGTTTATTGCCTTTTTGGCAGCTCTCACAGGGCAAAGGATTACTGCTTGATAAAAGGAAAGTTTTTACTGACATGGAGTATAGAAACTTTAACTTGTAGTTAGTGCAGTATTGGTCATACATGGGGAGGGTGGCTTCCTGATGTTAGAAACCATAGAGCACAGTTGGGGATAAAAAAACAGTAGAATATGGTTAACTGTCAAGAAAGGAAAAGCACCATTGTGTTCATTCCCTGCCTTAAAGTGGAGTAAACATGCAGCAATCGTTCTGGAGTCCAAACTGAGTACAAGTCAGATAGTAGGAGTGATGATTCATCCAGCCCTCAGCATGGATTTTTAGGTTGTACAGACCTAAATTCAAATGCAAGAGCCAATACGATTTGCATGATATTAGGCAGGTGATTTAATTACATCAGAGTTGCTGTGAAATCAGGTTCCACCATGCTTAGCACACAGAGTAGCTAAGAGTAGCTACACAGATGGTCATTTCCATTTCCCCTTGCTCCTGACACCCTTTACAACTGTAAAGGATAATTACTCAGGGTTAAAGTACAGCAGGGAGTGCAGTGACAAAAGAGTGTCTGGACATATTACGCTGAAAACACCCAGCAAAGTCCAAAGGGAAAAAAAAATTAAAAGAGACAGTAGAAGAGAAGGAAAGAAACCAGTCCAGAAGAGTCTTTTTCTAACTCTTACCCTAACCAGTGTAAATCACTCAACATGCCTGGGCCTCAGTTTTCTTGCCTGTAAAATGGGGGCATAGGAACTAGTCCATTTTATAATATAAATATTTAGAGCTATAAATTTCCCTCTGGGCGTATCTCTAACTGCATTACAAAGATTGTTGTTGTGTGTGTTTTTTTCACTTAACTCAAAATATTCTCCAATTTTTCTTATGATTTCTTCTTTGACCCATGGGTTATTGAGCAGTATGTTTCATATTCTGCAAATCATGGGAATATCCCAGATACCTTTGTGTTGTTTATTTCTCATTTTATTCCTGGTGGTCAGAGAACATTTTGAGACTTGATTAATGCCCATTTTGGTGAATTCTACATGCACTTCAAAACAGTGTGTATTTTGCTATCGATAGGTAGAATATTCTATAAATGTCAATAAGGTCAGGTTGACTGGTAGCGTTGTTCAGGTTTTCTATATCCTTTTCTGTCTACGTGTTCTATTAATTGCTGAGAGAGGAGCGCTGAAATCTCTAATTGTAATTGTGGATTTGTCTATTTCTCTTTTCATCAGATTTTGTTTCATATATTTTACGCTCTGTTATTAGGTATATAGAAAACAAGGATTGTCATGCTTTCTTTTGAACTGACCCTCTTGCCACTATGAAAAGTGTCTCTATATTCCTTTTATCCCCCAGCTTTATTGAGGTATAATTGACAATCCAAAATTGTACATTTTTAAAATGTACAACCCGATTACCTGATATACATATACAGTGTGAAATATTCATCACCAAGCCAATCAACATATCCATCACTTCATAACTTTACCATTTTCCTTTTTTTTTCTTTCTTTTTTCTTTTATGTAGTGAGAACACCCATGATCTACCTTCTCTGGAGAACTGGTGTACAGCAATGTGACTGTAGTTGACAATATTGTATTGTGTGCCTTCCAAAGTCTACTTCATCTGATGTTAGTACAGTCACTCCAGCTTTCTCATACTTAGTGTTTACATTGCACATCATTTTCCTGCCTTTCACTTTTTACCTATCTCTGAATCTTAAATGAATTTCTTATGGACAGCCTAGAGTTGGGTTTTGCTCTTCTTATCCATTCTGACAACCTCTGTCTTTTGATTGACCATTTATATTTACACCATTTATATTTAATGAAATTATCAATATGTCTATTTATCATCTTGCTGTTTGTTTTCTATTGTCTCATTTGCTCTTTGTTTGTATTTATTTTTCTGCCTTAAAAAAATTATTTTGTAGCATTCCATTTTATCCCCACTGTTGGCTTATTAGATACAATTTC
The DNA here is from genome assembly GCF_002837175.3 of Physeter macrocephalus. Classification (NCBI taxonomy): domain Eukaryota; kingdom Metazoa; phylum Chordata; class Mammalia; order Artiodactyla; family Physeteridae; genus Physeter; species Physeter macrocephalus. Next base: position 41,284,975 of record NC_041219.1, on the reverse strand, counting down.
TTTGTTTTATTTTTCAGTGGTTTCTATAGGCTTTACAATATGAATCTTCAATCGATTATCGTCTATCTTCAAATATTGTTATACCACACATATAAGAACCTTACTATAATATACTTCCTTTTTTTCCCATTCTTTGTGCTATGGTTGCTAAACATTTTACTTCTACATACATTATAAACTGCAGAATACATTGTTATTAATTTTTGCTGAAGTAGTCAATTCTTTCTTAAAGATAGTTTTTAAGAGAAGGGGAAAAGTCTTTTATATTTACTTACATATTTACCATTTCTAGAGTTATTTATTCTTTTGTATAAATTTCATCTGGCATTATTTCTCACGCTGAGGTTTAGGGCTTCAACATACAGATTTTGGGGGTGAGAAGGACACATATTGATACATTCAGTCCATAACAGGGTGTTTTTTTTATTTTAGATCATTGAAGATGCAAATCCCTTGTCTTCTGGTTTGCTCCATTTCTGTCAGGAAGTCTGCAGTCATTCTTGTCTTGACCCCCCTGTACATCATATGTCCTTTTTCCTGGCCACTTAGTGTTTGTTGAACTTCTTGGACCTGTGAATTTATAGTGTTCAGCAAATTGGAAATTGTTCAATTATTATTTCTTCAAGTGTCTTCTCTGTCCCTGCTCCTGTCTACCTGGAACTCCAATTACACCCATATTATATCACTTGATGTTGTCTCACAATGTCAAGAGTCACATGCACCAAAGCTCTGTTCATTTTTTTGTTTTAAAATTTCTTTTGATTCAGTTTGGATGATTAGATTATTTCTGTTGCTACATCTTCAACTTCATTTGATTTTTTTGCAGTGCCTAATCTGTTAATCCCACCCAGTGAACTTTTCATTTCAGACATTGCATTTTTCATTTCCAGAAGTTTCATTTGGTTCACTTTTTATATCTTACTCTCCTTATTATGTTCATATTTTCCCTTAAATCCATGAGTATATTTCAAATAGCTTTTTGTTCATGTCCTTGGCTGACTATACTGTCATCTCTGTTATTCGTAGATCTGTTTAGATTGCCTGGTCACATTTGTTTCTTTGTATGTGAAATTTATTATTGGATTAGATTTTTGTCTTCCCTTAAAAAAATGTTGAGTGTTTTCTGGCAGGCAGATATGTTACTTGGAGTTCATTCTTTTTAGGGCTGTTTTTAAGCTGTGTCAAGGGCAGACCTTGAGTGGACTTCCCTCTGGGTCCACTCTAGCCTCACTACTAAGGCATGACCCTTCTAGGTCTCCACAAATTGCCCTGGGTGTTCAAAGTCACAATTCAAATGTCTTCAGCCCTGTGTGAACCCTTAGAATTCTTCAGCTTATAGCTTACCAGTCACTCTTTGCCCAGCCTCATGGAGTTTCACCCTACACACGTGGCTTAGTGTTCAGCAAAAGACTCGGATGGATTCCCATATAGATTTCCAGAGTTCTCTCTTTCTATCTCTCTCTCTCTCTCTTTCTATCTCTCTCTCTCTCTCTTTCCCCATCCTCTCTGACCCTATGCTCCGAAATACCAGCCACCACAACCTCCCTGGACTCCAGTACCTGTGTCTTCATCCTAGCAAGACTACCGCGCAACAGTCAGGACTGTGCCTACAAGCAGAAAGCCAGGATAATGGCAGGGACCACACTTTGGTTTCATTTGTCTCAGAAGCCATCATCCTACACTGCCTACTATCCAATGACTGAAGACAGTTTCATATATTTTATTTTATTTTTTAGCAGTTTATAGTGGAGGGCAAGTCTAGTCCCCATTACTCCATCACGACTAGTAACAGGAATCTGGTCCCTTTTTGAACTCTTTTTAGCCACAAAATTCTCTTTTTGAATGAAATCGGTCATAGAATCACAGTAGAGCAGAGGGATAAATGTGAGAAATTTGGGGGCTTCCCTGGTGGCACAGTGGTTGAGAGTCCGCCTGCCGATGCAGGGGACACGGGTTCGTGCCCCGGTCTGGGAAGATCCCACATGCCGCGGAGCGGCTGGGCCTGTGAGCCATGGCCGCTGGGCCTGCGCGTCCGGAGCCTGTGCTCCGCAACAGGAGAGGCCACGACAGTGAGAGGCCAGCGTACCGCAAAAAAAAAAAAAAAAAAAAAAAAAAAAAAGTGAGAAATTTGGAGTGCCTCTGAATTTAAATCATATTCTTGGACATAATTCTTTCATTATTTATGGAACCCCCTGTTGCTCCACTGTAGGCATGACGTTTGAAAATCATCATCTAGATCAGTCTCCAAATTGCTAGACCAAAGAAGGGTCAAAATGACCCTTTGGGGTACTGGGAAAAATACTAGAATTTGTCTTTATTTTCAACTCATTTTAAAATTTCCATTTTGGATAAATGTTTTATGATTAAAAAGCATATTAGCATGGTAGTACATTTAAATACTACTTTATAAATAAACAACTATACATATGTAGGTCAAAGGATGTGGGTTTTTTAACTAATAGGAGTACATGATCAAAATAGATTGAAGGCCTCTGGACTAGATCAGGGTCAATAAACTTTTCCTGTAAAAAGGCAAATTGTAAAATATTTTAGGCTTTGGAGACCATATGGTCTTTGTCAAAACTACTCAACTCTGCTTTTGTAGCATGAAAGCTATATGTACATAAATGAACATAGCTGTGTTCCAACAAAATTTTATTTGCAAAAACAGGTGGTGAGCTAGATTTGGCCTGCAAGCTGTAGTTTGTCAACGCTTGGGCTAGGTGACTTCTGAAGACCCTTTCAGCAGAAGAGTCTTTTGGCTCAATCTCCATCTACAGACTAGAATGGGACAGAGTAGAGTATCTTTGATACCCCCAGCTCCTATACGGTCTTCTTAAAGGGCTAGCATGATTTATGCCACTTAATCCTAACCCCCCACATCCACAATCCCTTCTTTCACAGCATTGAAATATACAACAAAAACTCTTCCAAAATCACAAAGTGTTTAAAACTCAGGCACTGGAATAAAACAGAAGTTAAAACCCTAATGCTGCTATGTAGAGCTGGGCTCAGTTTCATTATTTCTGTGGCTTTCCATCCTCATCATGTGTAAAATGGGGAATCTGAGCTAACTAGCAGGTCTGCTGCACTGACTGAAAGAGATAATGTATTTGAACTTGACACAGTAGGTAGACAATAAATGCTAGATTCCTCCTCTAGTCTTCACTCTGGGCCCTTTTTACCCTCCAAAACAAAAAATGGAAAGAGGAAAACAGGGTGAGAGCAAATGGAAAGATGGAGAGAGAGAGAGAGAGAGAGAGAGAGAGAGAGAGGGAGTTTTGTTATTCCTTTGCCTCTCTACCAAAGGTTTTGCTTCTTGTGTTCGTGTGCTGGGAAAGGTGAAGCTCTTTAATACTTTTGTCACATACCAAGGCACTGCCCTAAGGCAATGGGGTGAGGGTAGGAAGGTAGGTAATGGCCAGCAGACTCTGTAATACATCCCTTAAGTTAGCTGTCTCCAAAACAAGGTGTCTGCACCAGGGCTTTTACAAAATGATCCAATGGGACATAGGGAGAAAATGTTAGAATTTCTCTTCATATTTACTTTTTATCTCTTCTTTTAAAAATTTCTATTTCTGATGTGTTTTCTCATGTATTTAACATATAATACTGTAGTACATTCATGTAGTTCATCAAGAATTCTATATTTTTTTAAAAAAGATTTACTTATTATTTATTTATTTTTGGCTGCATTGGGTCTTAGTTGCGGCATGTGGGATTTTTTTTGAGGCATGCAGGATCTACACTGTGGTGCGCAGGCTTCTCTCTAGTTGTGGCGTGCGGGTTTTTCTCTTCTCTAGTTGTGGCATGCAGGCTCCAGGGCGCGTGAGCTCTGGAGTTGTGGCACGTGGGCTCTAGTTGAAGCACGCAAGCTCAGTAGTTGTGGCACACGAACTTAGTTGCTCTGTGGCATGTGGGATCTTAGTTGTCTCACCAGGGATCTAACCTGTGTTCCCTGCATTGGAAGGCAGATTCTTTACCACTGGACCACAAGGGAAGTCCATATATATATATATAAAGAATATGCTCAAAAATTTTTCCTAATTGTGATTCAAACACACTGATGTGTCAGGGGATTCAAGGACCAGCAGGATAACTTTGGTGTATCATCTTGGGGGATCCATGTTGTTCAAAGATTTTTTCCATTATATTAAAACAAACATATTTTGGAGTTGAATGCTAAATCCACATAATATATATATTTTTTAATTTTAAGTTCAACATAAGACTTCTAACAAATTTTGAAGGAGTGACTGTTTCCTTCAGACATACCCAAGACCACTCAAGAGTATGAGTTTATGCTCTTCTGTCTGGAAAATTAGAGACAGTTTGAGAAACAGTTATACTGACAAAGGACCTCCTTGAATGAAGCTGCTCTTGGGTCTCTGAATCCAACCAGTCCCAAAATACAGACTGTGGGTGATATTCTGGGTGTGTAGCCTGGAGACACACATAAGACTCCTAGAACAATAAAAACAATAGTGAACGTTTATTGAGCGCTATTCCATGACAAGCATTTAATCCACATCATGTCATATAATCCTCCTAATAATATTATAAAGGTAGATGTTATTATTATCCTTCTACTGCTAAGGATTTGTGGTAGGCAGACTTCTCAAATGACCCTCGATGACCTATGCTCTCATATGATCCCCTCTCCTGGAGTGTGGACCAATGGATGTGATGGATGTCACTCCTGTGATTATGTTACACTATACATCAAAGTAGGTTTTTGCAGACATGGTTAAGATTCCTAACCAGTTGATCTGGGTTTGACCTGGGTGGGCCTGACCTAATCAGGTGTTCTCTTAATAGGGGGTCCAGCAGTCACAAATTAAAGAGATCAGAGAGACCTGCTCCTGCTGGCCTAGAGGAAGGCAGAGAGTTTTGCTGTGAGCTGCCTATGGCGGTTACATGCTAAGGAATTACCAGCAGCCTCTGGGACCTGAAAGTGTTGCATGACCAACCTCCAGGAAAAAAAAAAGGGGGACCTTGGGCTTAAACCACAAATTAGTTCTGCCAACAGTCTGGAAGCTTGAAAGAGGACATCAAACCTCAGCTGAGAATTGCACTCCTGGCCAACACCATGATTTCAGGCCGGTGAGACCCTACACAGAGAACTCAGCTAACTCGTACCCCGATACCCAGCCCATGGAAACTGTAAAATAATACAACCGGGTGATTTTAAGCCACAGAGTTTGTGGTAATTTGTTATACAAATTATGGAAAACTCATACAGGAAATTAGGAAGCTCACCTGAGTTTACAGGTAACAAGAGGTGGTGTCAGAACTCAAACCCAAGCCATCTTGGTCCATTTATGCTCCCATTCCTTCATTCAACACTCTTCCCAAGTCCTGGAAATACAACAGTGAAAAATAGGTCTCCCTACTCTCATGGAGATTCCGTTCCAGCGTCTCCGGAACTCTTGTTATTAATGCTATACTACACTGCCTACCTATCAGCCAAAGGGGCTATAAAACAAAGTCTCATATCCCTAAGTAGGCGAGGGGATTTCAGATTCTTGTGAAAGGGTGGATTTTCCCAAATAAGAGAATTGGAAAGGCAAGCCAAGATGAGATCATCAAACCCAGTAAAATTCCCATATACTGCAATTCTCCTTGGGATTTCTTCTGGGATTCAGGAGGTCTTTCTCACGTAGACCAAAGAAAGTCAGTATGTGGGGCTTTTGCCACAATGTGGTTCGTGATCAATTCAATCTTATTTAATCTGGTTTGTTTCAGCGGGGTTTTTTTCTCTAAACAGGTTGTGATTTTTTTTTTAAAGATACTTAAGATAACTTACAGATTTTCCGATGTGGTCTTATTTATTTACTTTTTTTAAGATTCACTACTTTGATGGCAGTGCCTGGAGAAAACGGACTGGAACGTTGACACTAGTCTGGTAAGGCTGTGGTTGAAACAGCTCCTCCTGCACGACTCCTGCACAGCAGCGCCCAGCAATGTGGCAGATATAAAGGAGGTCTGTTGTGTGGCCGTGTCCTCAGAGAGACTGGACAGAAAACCCATAAAAATGAAAACCTAAGAGGATAAAGCTCCACAGAGGCAAACACTAAGGCACACCCAGGAAAGTCCGTGGACTTTGGAGCCATCCAGACCTGGGTTTGAATTTCTGCTCTACCCCTCTCTACCTTAGTAGATTTCCAGAGTAATCATAATGATAGCAATAGCCACCATTTTATTACGTGCCTACCGTGTGCCAGGCACAGTGCTGAGTCCTATGTATACACAACTGAGATCACTAATTCTCATGAATCTGGAAAGTACAGTACGATCCATATTTTATAGGTGAGAATGTAAAGCTCAAAAGAGTTCAGCAACCTGCACAACATCACCCAGCAAAACAGTGGTGGTGAGATTTCAACTCCAGGTCTATTTAACTCCTCAACCTAAACTCTGAGCTTCAATTTCCTCATTTATAAAATGAGTTTAATAGTCCCCACTTCATTGGGTTGAGTGGAGGAATAAACGAGATAATGTCTATACAGTGGCCAAAGGTTGGTGCTCAGGACTTGTTAGTTTCCCTACAGAAGAAGCTATGGGGCTGCAGGAATCCCAGTAGGCTTCCTGGAGGAGGTGTGGCCTGGGAAGGATGGATTACACTCAGAGACCATTTTGAGTTCAAAGCCTTTAAAGCTACCTTCACTTTGTTTCTGGTCCGGCTGCTGTGCACCATGCAAAAAAAGAGAAAACTCTGCCCACTCAATAACCACAATGTATTCTCTTTCTTCTCCAGGTAACTGACTAGGGGGAAGGCATCTGTGATTCAGCTGTTGATACAAATGCTCAGTGCTGGGCACACACCAGGATGACCGACTCGTCTGCTTTGCAGAACAGCCTCATAAAGAGGCAACAGTGCCCTTCTCGAGAAGTTATAAGCTCTTTTCCATTTGAGTTGACAGAGAAATATTTATCCAGGGTGCAAAAATCCTCCAGAAGGGCATTACATGGAAAAAAAAATAGAAAAAAAAAAAAAAGAAAAAGAAATTTCTCGCTGTCTTGGAGAAGTAGCACTTCCCTTTTGACATTTCATAAGGCATAAATCTGATAGCAACAGAAGCCCCAGAGACACGCTGTTAGCTAAACTGTGGGTGAAGGAATATTGCCAAGGAGCCTGGGGAGTGCAGTGTCCTTGCCTTTGTTATCCTGAGCACTGTCTTGCCTACAGCACCTCTGGTACACATCTTCCATCCCAAGGTTAACTCACCGGGGACTCCAGCTTACAGTTTACCATCTTAAAAATGCATGCTTTAATCCACACCCGTGGCTCCCTTTCAGAACCCGTCCTGACAGTGAACAACTCCGGGGTCTGAATTTAAGAAATCTGGCCGAGCTCTCTGGGGCCTTGCAAGAACCAATTCTTATTGTTTCTGGCTGCCCTTTAAAAGTCACTCCCTTGCTCTTGAGTAAGAGGGAGAGAGAGCTGGACTGCCATCCAGATGGTGATATTCGGACCAAGGGGAGGCTTTAGACAAGGGTGCATTTACTCAGTGCTACCAGCAACTCAAGGTGGGTTTCAATGAGGCATTTGCTGCAACTACTTTAAAAAGAAAAAATTTTTTAAATAACAGTTGGGCAGCATTCAGAATCTGATCCTCGCTGAGATGAATTTATGGATCTCCTTAGTGAATGAGAGAAGGCTGGCTTGCCATGGCTCTTGAACTTTGGTGCACTTGATTTACCTACTGGTTTTATTGAAAATATAGATTCTTAGCCCCCACTGCAGGAAGGTCTGATTCAACAGGGTGGAATTCTTGACTCTGCATTTTGCAAGTAGGTATGATTTTGAGGCAAATGCCTGGGGATTCAATTCCTGGAAACTTTTTTTTTTTTTTTTTTTTTTGGGGTGTATGCGGGCCTCCCTCTGCTGTGGCCTCGCCCGTTGCAGAGCACAGTCTCCGGACGCGCAGGCTCAGCGGCCATGGCTCACGGGCCCAGCCGCTCCGCGGCATGTGGGATCCTCCCAGACCAGGGCGCGAACCCGGTTCCCCTGCATCGGCAGGCGGACGCGCAACCGCTGCGCCACCAGGGAAGCCCTAATTCCTGGAAACTTTGATAAAATGAAAAGATAAAGAATTCCTGGGCATATACCTGGAGAAAACCATAATTCAAAAAGATATATGCACCCCAGTGTTCATTGCAGCACTTTTTACAATAGCCAGGACATGAAAGCAACCTAAATGTCCATCAACAGAGGAATGAATAAAGAAGATGTGGTACATATATATATATATGTATATATATATATACACATATATATATAATGGAATATTACTCAGCCATAAAAAAGAACAAAACAATGCCATTTGCAGCAACATGGATGGACCTAGAGGTTGTCATACTGAGTGAAGTAAGTCACACACTGAAAGACAAATATCATATGATATGGCTTATATATGGAATCTAAAAAAAGATACAAATGAATTTATTTACAAAACAGAAGTAGAGTCATGGATGTAGAAAATAAACTTATGGTTACCAGGGGATTGGGCAGGGAGGAGAGGGACAAATTGGGAAATTGGGACTGACATATACACACTACTATACATAAAATAGATAACTAATAAGAACCTGCTGTATAGCACACAGACCTCTACTCAATACTTTGTAATGACCTATATGGGAAAAGAATCTAAAAAAAAAAAAAAAGTGGATATATGTATATGTATAACTGATTCACTTTGCCGTACACCTGAAAATAACACAACTTTGTAAATCAACCATACTCCAATAAAAATTTTTTTTAAAACTCTGGAGTCAGAAAGCAGCATCCACTCTGATTCAAATCCCCACTAGGTCATTGACTTGCTGTGTGACTTTGGGCATGGGACTTAACCTCTCTGGGCCTGATTTCCTCATCTGTCAGTAAATCTCTGTCTCGGGGAGCCCATCATCATTTGGATTCCTAATCTACTGAATCTTTGGGTGGAAGAGAAAAGGGGAGAGGAACCAACATTTGACTGAGCCCCTACGATGTACCAGCCATGTGATCTCCCCCCTCTCAGCTAAGTATTTCTCCTTGCCAAGTCAAAGAGCCTACGCTAATCTGCTTGAGCTTCTGGAAAATACCTTCAGGGCAGTGGTTTCTGACCCGTATTCTAACCAAAATGTGTGTGGTGGGTTACTTTTGTTCAACACACCTTGGTTCTTTTGTGAAAGGAAAGTCGGTATGCAAGAGTTATTTAATGCAATTCAGTTTCATTTATTCAGCAAGCATTTATTGAGTTCCTACTGCACCCCCAGCCCTGTGTGAGACGCTGGGGATCCCATATGGAAAAGACACCAGGCTGCCCTCTCTGAGCTGGGCACATGGGCCTTCCTGGCTGGCTGACAGGGTGAATTTATTAGAAGCAGCTGGAGCAGACACTGCCCTGCTCATCCTGGGTGAGGAGAGGCTGAAGAGGAGCTGGGAGGGAACGGCCCAGGCTGAGCTGAGTCAGAGTTTGGCTGCTCTAAGATGCAAGAGACTCAAGCCAGGTGAATTCAAAACACCTGCCTAAGATAAATAGCAAAATAATGATAATGTGACATTTAAACCCTGGCGTCCAGGCTTCTTATCAGCTGTGAAGGTGTGTAGGGAGAAGGCCAGAACAATGAAAAGCCACACACACACACCCTTAGAGAGGAACACTGTGACATGAACAAGCAGGTTTTCTCCAAATGTGGTCCGCAGGCCACTGGCCACACAACCACCTGGGGAGCTTATTTTAAATTCCTCCCTCTTACACTGTTGGTGGGAATGTAAATTGATGCAGCCACTGTGGAAAAAACAGTATGGAGGTTTCTCAAAAAACTAAAAATAGAACTACTGTATGACCCAGCAATCCCACTCCTGGGCATATAGCCGAAAAAACCAAAAACACTAATTCGAAAAGATACATGCACCCCAATGTTCATAGCAGCACTATTTACAGTAGCCAAGACATGGAAACAACCTAAGTGCCCATCGACAGATGAATGGATAAAGAAGATGTGGTACATATATACAATGAATACTACTCAGCCATAAAAAAGAATGACATTTTGCCATTTACAGCAACATGGATGGACCTGGAGGGTATTGTGCTAAGTGAAATTAGTCAGACAGAGAAAGACAAACACTGTATGACACCACTTATATGTGGAATCTAAAAAATACAACAAACTAGTGAATCAAACAAAAAAGAAGGAGACTCAAAGATATAGAGAGCAAACTACTGGTTACCAGTGGGGAGAGGGAAGGGGGAGGGGCAATATACGGGTGGAGGAAAAAAGAGTTATTATGGGATTATATGAAATCATGTGTGTGAAACTTTTGAAAATCATGAAACACTATATAGAATTTAAAGAATCTTTCATTCAATTAAAAAAATGAAAAAAAATTTAATTAAAATAAAATAGAACTGAAATAAAATCAAATAAAATGCAGATTCCTGACACCCCTCCCCCACCCTCACTCCCACCTCCACCAAAATTTGCTGATCAGAACCCAGAGGGGGAGGGCTTAAAAACTGCATGTATAACAAGCTCCTTCCCACCTCTTCCCCTCAGTGAACCTGCTACAGCTAATCTGAGAATTACCGGAATCTTTCTGTATCTAATCCACATAACTTTTGTAGTAGATGTGTCTTCCTCCTTTTTGTAATTAGTGGCAATAAAATTACTAATCTATAATGTTTCCTGAGCACTTTCTATCTGCCAGGGAGTAGTCTAGGCACCTCACATATAACTCGTTTTATCCCCACAAAAAACCCTATTTTGGTCCCATTGTTATCCTCCATTTTACAGATGGAGAAACTGAGGCACAGAAAGTTTGGTGACTTGCAGGAGGGACGCAGCCAAGATTCAACTTCAGACCTACAAGTCACACAAGAAAAAAATCCCCATTTTCCAGACCAGGAAAACTGGTCCAGCATCCCAGGGTGAGTCAAGTCAGAATTGGAGGGTTTTATCCCCTTCCCAACACCTCTTTGGACTTTATGCTAACCTGGTAGGAGGATCTAATTGTGTTCTAACTATAAGGGAATCAAAAAATACAAAGATTTCTCCCTGGCACCCCAAATGAGTTTGAATAACATAGTCTGAAAGATATCTACAGATGTAGGCTAGTTTCAAGACCCAGAATCCAGAATGGGAGTGAGGGGTGCCAGGGAGAGGTCAGTGTTTTTATCCAATGAGACCTTTTAAAATAACATGAATGACCCCAATCTGGGCTGGCTGCAAAGGGCTTTCAGATCTTCTAGTGGTTCTCAAGCACCAGGCAGGCTGAGGACGGGCTTTGCAGAATCCTCTAAGCCTATTAAAAATACATATTTCTAGGCCCTCACCTAGACCTACAGAATCAGAATCTCTAGGGTGGCATCAGAAAATCTTTATTTTTAACACACTCCTCAGCTGCTCCTGATACAGGGCCAGGTTTAGGAGTCCTTGAGTCCTTGTCATTATGAATCTATTTATATCCTAAAATGGCAAGTCTGGCTTAGAGATCATTTAGACCAACTCTTCATTTTATAGATAAGAAAACGAAGTCTTAGAGAGATGTTGCCAGTCCAAGTTCCTAGACGCAGGGTGGGTTAACTGTGGCCCATTTAACTTTGAGTTACAGTCCTGGATCTAATTTCAGGATCAAATTGGTACCACTGAAATACTCTTGAATATTAACTTTTTTAATGGCCGAAAAGCAAAGCCAAGTTTCTCATTTAGATTCTTCTATCCAATAAAGTAGGGAATTTGAGTCAGAAGAATAGGCATCTTCACACCCCATCAGATTCAACAAAGTGATTTCCATCATGAATGGGGGGAAAATGCATCCTGTGAACCTTTTTATCTGTCTACATTGGTCTTCAAGTATTAAGCAGAGCTGGTCCTGAAATGAGGTCCCCAGCTCCTTATACAGCTCCCAGGAATGTTTTGCTCTCCATCTCTCATTGGCCCACTCAGTCGGATGGATGCCTGTGGCTGACCTGAGTCTTTCAAATCCCGAATGATCAGGTGACTTCCTTAGTCAGACCCTAATAGCCACTCAGCTGCAACAAACAAAATGCAAATGTGCTCTGCACGTGCTTTCTCCCTGTGGCAGGTTTGCATCTTAGACATCTTAGAAAAAAAAAAACATGACATCTTAGGAAAAAAAAAAAAAAAACAACATGTCCCTGGCCCTGGGAACAGAGGCAGCGGACAGGAGAATAAACAGGCCATCTGAGTGGGTGTGAGAATTGGGAGGGCAGCTGCAGCTGTTACCACCTGCAGTGTCTACCAAAATCTCTCCCTCTAGGGCTTTGTCCCTGCAGTCTTTGTTTGAGCCATCGAGTCCAGGCTTGTTTAGCTTGCTGCTGGCAAGCTGGGTGCTTTCCTGGACATCTGTCTCCTTAAACTGACCAGAACCTGCTAGGAGCCTTGAGCTCAGCACTCACAAAAATATTTGGTGAATCTTTGAACTGGAGTTACCCTGATATCCATATGTTTCTTGGGCTGCTTTCAACCTAATAGCAGATGCCAAAGTGAATTCCACCGGATTTTTACCCAACAAGCACTGAGGGCCTGCTCTTTGCTGTAACCGTGTTAAGATCAGTGAAATAGATGCCCTCCTCACCAAGAGGCTGTAATCAGGGGAAAACGTGTGTCTACACATTCACGTCACCCTTATGTAAGGCAGCCTGTGATGAATACAACTCAAAGAATTGCAAAGAGGCAGGCAGCCCGGTGGGAGAACTCCTCCCTGACTGTCTCCTTTTGGTATATATTTTTAACAGCTTTATTGAGATATCACTGACATAAAAACTGTATACATTTAAGGTGTGCAACTTGATGTTTTTATATACATATACATTGTGAAATGATCACCACCATCAAACTAATTAATATATCTACTACCTCTACGTAGTTACTGTTCGTGTGTGTTGAGATTTAAGTTTTATCTTCGTAGCAAATTTGAAGGATACAATATAGCATTGTTAACTAGAGTCAGCACCCTGTACATAGATCCAGAACTTCTTCATCTTGCATAACTGAAACTTTGAACCCTCTCCCCAGCTCCTGGAAAACATTCTCCCTTTTGCTTCTACGAGTTTGACAATTTTCAATTCCACACATAAGTGAGATTGTGCAGTATTTCTCTTTCTGTGTCTTTCTTAGTTTGTCTAACATAATGCCCTCAAGGTCCATCCAAGATGTTGCAAATGGCAGGATTACCTTCTTTGTTAAGACTAAGTAAGATTCCACTGTGTGTGTGTGTGTGTGTCTGTGTGTGTATGCCACATCTTCTTTATCCATTCATCAGTCCATGTTTTCATGTCTCGGTAATTGTGAATAATGCTGCAACCAACATGCGAGTGCATACAACCCCCTAACCCACTACAGGTTGTCTACTGCCTGTGGACCCCTCTTCAGGCAGTAAACTCCTCAAGGGTGGGGATCTTTGTTTCTGTTTGCTGATCTTGCCAAGCACCTGAAATAGTGGCTGGCACATAGGAGGTGATTCACAAACGTTTCTGAATGATTTTGATTCAGATGGAGTCTGGATTCCAATCCTCTTTCTGTTGATTATCATCTCTGGGACCCAGGACAATGCTTTTTTTAGCTTCAGTTTCCTTATCGGTGAATCCAGAATAAGGACACTTGTGAGGATCAAAGTTCATAAAAAGAAGTGGTTTTCAACCAATGGCATTAATGTTACTGTGATCATTGTATTAACTGAGTGTTACTATTTTTAAAAGGCACAATATCTTGGGAGAGAAGGCGATTACTTATAACCAGCCCACTGATTCTATCTTTTAAGTATCTTTTGATAGATACGTGTGTCTTTCAGCCCAGTCACAGAAAACCAGTGGCTTATACAATGAGGGATTTATTTTTTCTTATATAACAAGAAGTCTGGAAGTAGATCCCAATGTCAGGCCTTTTGTCTCTACAATTCTCTTGACCAGGAGTATTAAAGTAGTAGTAAAAATGTCTATTGAGCATTTATTAGCTATCTCATACCATGTTAAATACTGTATATAAATCACATTATTTGAGTTTCATTACCACCTTCTTAGGTAAAAATTGTATCCCATTTTACAGATGAAGAAAAGGAGGGTGAGAAAGATTCATTGTTCCACTTCACGTGACCCGAACTAAGATTTTGAATGCTAAGAAAAAGTAGGAGGCTGCCAGGTGGATTAAGAGTAGAAAGAAGACATTTTTAGAGAGAAGAAACAGAAAAAAATAGGGTGTTTCACCAAAGCAGGTGATTTCCCAACAGGACTGGCAGATGGGCAAGACCTAGGGAAAGAGGAAGAGGGGGAAGCAGGCGAAGATCAGACAGGGAAGAGCCCGAGTATCGCAGAGAGATGCATGAATTTTACTCTGCAGATAATTGGAAGCCACAGAAGGAAATTACACAGACAAAGGACATCACTCAATTTGCGTTTTGGAGACAGGAAAACATTCAGGAGGTGACTCCATTCATCCAGACCAAAAAAAAAAAAAAAAGAGTTGTATCAGAAGGACAGTAGTAGTAGAGATTTGGGAAAACTTCAGGAGGTACCTTCGACAGTCCTGGTGAATAGTGTGCACATTTGGCTGAGAAGATGAGGGTCGCTCCTCAGCTTCTGATGTGGTTGGATCACTCATCTCATTTAACTCTGTATCGCCCTTCGAGCTAGGTGTCAGCATTTTTTTTTTTTTTTTTTTTTACAAATGAGGCCACTGAAACCTGGGGAAGGTAAGCGGCTTGCTCAAGGTCACACCAAGTCTGTGACAGAGGCAGAAAGTCCATCTGGCCTCTCCAAAGCCCAGGATCTTGCTACGAATGACCCTAACTGCCTCTATCCCTAAATTAGGAAATGAGTCTCGATCCTCAGTGCTTCTTGTTTATCAGACGTTAAATATTGCATGACTCATATATAAAGTGTTTCAGTTCCTCCCTAATCAGCAGAGTATTTTGCCCTCTGGGTTCTTTGCTTGACTTTCCTTTTGTTCTCTTTTGGGTAAATGCCATGTTGCAGACGGAAAACGGTAACCCTGTTTAACGTATACCCATTTTTTTAAATTAATTGATATTGGAGTATAGTTGCTTTACAATGTTGTGTTAGTTTCTGCTGTACAGCAAAGTGAATCAGTTATACGTATTCATATATTCACCCTTTAGATTCCATCATCCTCATCTAGGTCACCACGGAGCACTGAGTAGAGTTCCCTGTGCTGTACAATAGGTTCTCATTAGTTATCTATTTTATATATAGTAGTGTGTATATTCATGTTTTTAACGGTAAGGAAAAGTTCCTAATCGTCTCTGTCCTTGACTGAGCACCACTCCTGCTCTGTCCTCCCTCCTCCTATTCATCTCCAAGGGTCTGGGGCAGCTCAGAAGGAACTCGTCCAGAAGGCTACAGAATCTTTAGCAAAGCGGGATATAATAGGAAAATTATACCTTGGTAATACTTTGGGGGAGGGTAAAATTCTATTTTAAAAGCTGAGACTAAATTTAATGCACATGCCCCCAAAAGCCTTAGTTTTGACCTCGGTTATCACACTTGTCACTTTCTGATTGGCTTTTCAGTCAGCTGCAGAAAGGGATGCCTCTCACGACATTGGCAGCACACCGTGGCCAAAGCCTGAGCCTTCCCCATCTTGGAGTCACCAGCACTGGTCCCACCCAGAGCTCCTGCCCGCCTCTGGGAGGTGTGTGGTGTTGCAAAGTCCTTGGGCAAGTTACTTGTGTCATCTGAGGTCCACTTTCCTCATCTCAAAATGGGAATAACAAAATGTCCATCTAGCAAGATTGATGCCATTAGTAGAAATAAGCATGTGTCCAGCAGGTAGAAGCTACTTGATATAAATTTTAATTTCCTTAGTTCTTAAAGGAATGTTAGAGATACAAAATAAGATAAAGACGGCTTTATATTTAAATCAGTTCTTTTACCTGTGTGTGGTGAAACACTAGCTTCTTTTTTATTTTATGAAGGTATTTCACACTTGGTCTGGTTAACCTATTTATAAGAATTTACTTAGAACCCATCATATTCTTACCACGATGCTAGTTATTACTGGGGGGGAGGGGGGAGGGGGAGGGGGGTTGGGGAGAGGAAGGAGAAGATGAAGAGGGAGCAGTAGATATAAAAGGGGAAGGAACTAATTTTTTTTTTTTTTTTTTTTTTTTTTTTTTGCGGTACGGGGGGCTCTCACCGCTGTGGCCTCTC
>NC_041219.1:41259297-41268651 GCF_002837175.3 Physeter macrocephalus | reverse complement strand
CGTGTGGGATCCTCCTGGACCGGGGCACGAACCCGTGTCCCCTGCATCGGCAGGCGGACTCTCAACCACTGCGCCAACAGGGAAGCCCGGAACTAATTTTTATTGAACAAATACTAATTGTCAGACACTGTTTTGAGCCGAATTATATTCCCCCAAAACTCGTATGTTGAAGCCCTAACCCCCAGGACCTCAGAATGTGACTGTATTAGGAAATAGAGCCTTTAAAGAGGTAATTGAGATAAAATGAGGTCATTAGGGTGGGCCTAATCCAATACGACTGGTATTCTTATAAAAAGAGGAGATTAGGGCACAAACATACACAAAGGGAAGACTATTTGAAGACACAGGAAGATAGCCATCTACAAGCCAACGAGAGAGGACTTCAGAAGAAAGCAATCCTGTGAACATCTTGATCTAAGACTTCCAGCTGTCAGAACCATGAGGAAATAAGCTTCTGTTGCTCAAGCCACCCAGTCTGTGGTCATTTGTCAGGGCAGCCCTAGAAAAAGAATACAGCCATCATCCTTACTGCTTTATATATTTATTCATTCCTTTGTCAAGTATTTGTAGAGTAGCTACAGTGGGACGAGTCCAGTGTAAAACAAGTCAGATGTGGTCCCTGCCCTCGTGGAACATCCAGTCTAGCTCATGTTATTTCATTTACACTTCACAACAGCCCCGTGGGATAGATCATTACTGCAATTATACCCATTTTACAGATAGAGAAACAGAGGCCCTAAGAAAAAGCAGCTGGCCAGCATGGTACAAAATGTTAAAGAATCCATAGGTCCCATAAGGGTGATTGAAGCAGTCTCGGTAGCTGAGAAGGCCCAGCCCAATGAGTAATAGATGGCAGTTCAAAGCCAAAGCCATGATGGATCATAGAAGGTCCTTTATTAGTAGAGGACAGGCATGATTCACCCTAGCCTCCAGAGGAGGGATGAACAAGCGTTAAGTGGCATGAACCCCCATGTACCAAGGGCACAGCTTCTGTGTGGTCATGAAAATCCGTGCCTGTATCTACTCAGTTTGTGAGCAGACATGGGTTCTCTAGCTCACGCCCATCAGTACACATCCTGGGTTAATCCATGGGAGATTTTCTAAGTCGTTTGCTGTGACTATTATACCCTCTCCACTACCTCCTCACAAAAAAATTACCAAACCTGCAAAAACCACGATACAATTGAATCCAATGTGAGAATCGGTGAAGGGTCCACCTTTATGGGAAGGCTGGCTCAAAGCTAGAGCAAAGCCAGCCCATACAGTCAGAGAGACCACTGAAGGCTGCGTTGTAAAAGGTAATGTTTCAGTTTATCAAACACCTACTGTGTGCATGAGATTATTGCACAGATGATCTCAGTTAACATTTATAATATCCCTAAGAAGCAAGTACTATTATCCTCTGCATTTTGAAATTTTAAAATAAATAAATAAATAAGGGCCAGAGAGGTTCAGTAAGGTGCTCAAGACCCTACCATCACTAAGGAGCAGAACTTGGGTTTGAACTCTGTTCCATCAGATTCCATGTTCTTGCTCTTAATTCCTATACTCTCCAAGTTGCCAAATTAAAGGACTGGGTCCAGCCTGCAGAGAGGAGAGTCTGGAGAAGAGACTGACAAGGAAGCCATTACTTTTTTTTTTTTTTTTTTGATTCTCCATCACCCTTTCTGCTTACCCACCAGGCATTTTTCTTTTACATTTAGGTAGTGTTTCAGAAAATTGGAACAAGAGCAAAGACCAACTACGTGGCCCTACATCCTGCTCTCATCCCCAAACCCTGTAACTGGTAAAATATATTTGAAAGCACATCTGTAGCAGGGATGAAAATCAATAAAGAACAAGTGGATCAGAGGAATACCTGAGAGACTGAAGGCAAGTTGGATCAGACCACCGATAGAGGGAAAACATGACCTGAAACACCTGCAGGGGTTTCCCAGGTTCTGGGGTTGCTCCAAGATTAGAGACAATGCATGAAAAGGCTCTGAAGCAAACATCAACGTGATTGGCTGGGAAGCCCATATTTGAAGCATCCAGGCCCATAGCCTCTTCTGTGTCTTACATCTTCTTATGGCAAGCAGTGGGCAGGGAGGGTCCTGTCCCACCCTCCCATCCAGGCTGGAGTTATGAGTGTAGGTGTTGTGGTTAAAGAACCTAAATAGCGCCCAAAGATGCTTGGTAACACCAAGAAAGAATGAGGAGCCCCCATACATTAAAAGAAAAAATTACTGAAAGGCCATCCTTGGATTATGTCCTATTGTTTCCTCATAGCTATTAGAGACAGGTGGTAACAAAAAGAGACGCCACAGACAGGAAGGTAGGGAATCTCAAGAACAAAGATAGGCATATAACCTAAAATCACTGAACACCTGAGGAAAAGCAACACCCTGAGAGATGCATATGTCAGCAGCCTTAAAGGAGAAGGAAATCTTGTCATACGCTGTAACACAGATGAACCTTGAAGACATTATGATAAGTAAAATAAGCCAGTCACAGAAGGACAAATACTGCCTGATTCCACTTACAGGAGGTATCTAAAGCAGTCAAACCCATAGAAGCAGACAGTAGAATGGTGGTTGCCAGAAGCAGGGGGAAGGGGAAATTGTTCAATACGTATAGTTTCTGTTATGCAAGACGAAAAATATCTCCAGTTCTGCTGCACCATAATTTGCATATAGTTAATGATACTATGCTGTACACATAAAATTTTGTTAAGAGGGTAGATTTTATGTTATGTTTGCTACTTTTTTTTTTTAACCACAATAGAAAGAGAGAGAGAGAGAAGGAGGGAGGGAGGGAGAGAGGGTTGGAAGGAAGGGAGGGAGGGAAGGAGGGAGGGAGGGAGGAAGGAGAAAAGAAAGGACTGATTATTTTCTAGAGCCTTCAGAGGGAGAATGGCCCTGCCAACACCTTGATTTCAGCTACCTAACCTCTGGAACTGTGAGAGAACACCTCTCTGTTGTTTTATGGCCATTCGGCCATTTGTTACGGCAGCTCTAGGAAACCAATGTAAAACAGAAACACTAAGCTCAACAAATGGAAGAACTAATGCCCAAGGAAATATCAGAGGGCAAAAAAAAAAAAAAAAAAAGGAAAAACATTTTAAAAGAAAAGTATATATTTTCGTAGTAACAAGGGAAGATATCCATGAAATAGAAATAGGCTCTTAAGAGACAGAGCCATCATGGATAACATCCTAAAACTCAAAACAAATTGGATAGTCTGACACGCAGGATGGACGCACAAGGGGAACAGTGTGGGAATATGGTAGGTGGAGCCTAGGAATTCTCCCAGAATGCTGTGGAAGGGAATAAAAAGGCAGAAAATAAGAAAGAAGATTAAGACACATAAAATAACTTGAAAAGACCAAACATCTTCAAACAGGAATTCTAGAGAATGGAGGAAATATAGGGAATTTAAAAATGAACGAGAAGACATTTCCAGAGTTCGCGAAAGACAAAAAACTTCAGACTCAACGGACGCAAGAATGCTGAGCGTTGAATGGAAAAGACAATATTTTGATGTTACAAATTTGGGTCCTTCGCACATAAGGTGCTCAGAGGGAATTGGGTTCCCCACCCTCACCCCTAACATTTACATTAGGCACATCGCTATATAGAGGCATTCTCCTTTCTCTTTCCAAAACAACTTCTCCATTACCTGAAATGCAATAAAAACATCGGTTCAGAATTCATCCTTGATTCTGGGCCCATATTTGTGGTGTATGGAATTGGAAGGGCCCATTTCAGAAGAGGCCTGTGGTGTAATTAGAGTTTATCAGTCTCAGTAGTGTGTATTCATCAGAAGTTCATCCTGTTTGACGCAGTCTTGGCCTGTGACAGGCTAAAGCTTTCATCCCTGCCAAATTAGAGAAATCAAGATAAGGAATCATCTCTGAGATCCTTTATTGCATATAAAATGTGCAAAATGCTAAAAAAAAAAAAGCTCATGTAACAATCTGTTTGGATAATATTGGAAGGTATTTATTGGAGATGTTGACATGTAAGTGAGAAAATTATTGTTCATAAAGTGAAACGGACTGGGGATTATAAGAATCTCTGACCAGATAACAAAAATAAAGAGCTCTATAAACTAATCAAATTTTTTAAATTAAAAGAGCATTATCTGGGCTGTGAGATATCAATTTCGTAAACATGGTTCAGGGCTGGCCCTGGGTGAGGTCTAATGTCTCTTGAGGAGTCAACAAATTCATAGGATTATTTTGTTAATCAACTCTTAGGAGACAGAATCAGACAAAAAAACATTTTACTTAGTAAATGAAACATATTTAATTTGCTGTCTCATTCTGTGTCAGTCTGTCTTTAGAGGAATCCATATCAAGACATATAACAACAGCTTCCCAATAATTGTTTGACAGTTACTATGCTACTGGGTGTACCTTTCAAATTTATAATTAGGAAGACTTGGCAGATAGGATATATTAATCAATAACATAGTCAATTTTCTATTATGGAAATAAATTGATATTTCCACTGTAAAAACATTTCTTTCAGTACCTCAGAACAACACTACTTATGTATAGCAAGAAGGTAACTAAGGGGAGGTATAAATGTTAGACAAATTATAGTAGGCATTTACCAGTCTTTTTGACTACACTACATTTTCAGTATACCTAGGAGGTGTCAGGTTTGCTTTGCAACTTCCTTGCAAGAGTTCTGCCTCAGGTCAGGACAACTGGACCCAATACTTATCTTACTGTTCATCCAACCAAGGTCACTGTTATTGGAAATGGAGTTGGCATCCGCGGGAGGTGGGAGGCAGAGGAATACAGAGCACAGATGTAGAAATCAGAGCTGGACATAAATCTTGGCCTTGAACTTGAACACATACATTACTGACTCTCTCGGAACCTTAGATTCCTCATCTATAAAATGGACCCAAAGGTGCCTAGAGAGGGAGTGAGGGGCCTCAGGAATGGAAAGAAAGACATTTTAAAGGTTTGGTGGCAGAGCTACAAATTGCTGCTTTCCCCCCAGGGCAGACTGTATATGCCACATATGGCGTCAAGAACCTCTCCCATCACACATGCTCTTCTACAAGGTGACCTAGATTCTCCCCCACCGACGTGTGGGAACTAATTACCTCCCTTTGAAACTTTTTAAAAAATTGATTAATTAATTTATTTTTACTTTTCGCTGCGTTGGGTCTTCGTTGCTGCGCGCGGGCTTTCTCTAGTTGCAGCGAGCGGGGGCTACTCTTCGTTGTGGTGCACGGGCTTCTCATTGCAGTGGCTTCTCTTGTTGCGGAGCACGGGCTCTAGGCGCACGGGCTTCAGTAGTTGTGGCAGTGGGTTCTGTAGTTGTGGCTCGCAAGCTTAGTTGCTCTGCGGCATGTGGGATCTTCCTGGACCAGGGCTTGAACCCATGTCCCCTGCATTGGTAGGTGGATTCTTAACCACTGTGCCACCAGGGAAGTCCCCTCCCTTTGAAACTTGAGCTCATCTCCTGACTTGCTTGTAACCAGGAGGGTGCGTCAGAAGCGAATCTGCGACTTCCAGGACTAGGTCAGAAGAGGCCAGGCAGCTCCCACGTGGTTTTTGTGAAACCAGGCACCATGCTGTGAGAGGGCCATGCCACACCTGGGTGCTCTGGATGAGTGATCCCAGCCCGAGTACCAGACCAGACCTCCAGATGATCCCAGCTCCCCGTGTCTGAGTCCCCACCAGCCATTTGAGTTTCCCCAAGACAAGCCATCCCCTTTGCTCCCTGCCTGAATTCCTGACCCACATAATCTGTGAGCTGAACAACACAGTCATGATTTTACACCACTCAGTGTGGAGTGGTTTGTTATGCAGTGTTAGTGATGGGAACACTCCCCAATGCAGATAACAGGTAAGCACATGCATACACACACAGGCATCCTCACCCATAAACGGGAGTGGGGCAAATGGTAAAGAAGAAAGATTGACTCACTAACTCTCTCTGTGGCCCAGTTTCCCCGTCTACAGATGATGAGAAGGTGAGATGCTCTCAAAGGCCCTCCCAGCTCTAACCTTCTGCTCCTGTGATCTTCCCTCCCCGTCCCTTCCGTTAAAGCCCAGTCTGAAATTCTTCAGGTTCTCTGAGGTATACACGACTGACAACTCACCAGCAGTGGTTGTATTGTAGGTAGCATCAGAGCCTAAAGAGAAAGGAATAAAGCTTTGATGGTGGAATTTCAGAGCCAGTGGTTATTTTTTTAGATGACAGAGACGTGGTTATCCTAAGTCTTGAAATCATAACACTATCTGCATAGCCTTGTGATATAAATGAGTTCTACTAGACACAGTGATTGTTGTTTTACACGGAGTATTACCACGTGTTGAGGCACATTTGGTGCTGAGTGCTCTGCCAGGCACTGTGCAAGCATTATGCTCCCATCCCATCATGAGTGGTACCTGCCCTGACACCATGTTTGAGAACATAAAGAAATCTGTCCCCCGGGGAGATGCGTCTACTTGAGAGTTCTACACTAAATGTGGGTCCATCCAGCCCAGCGGTTTACAAATGTCACTACAGTGAAACACTTACGTTTTATAGTCTGAATCAAGGTGTTTTTCTGATAAAAATTGAATAATGTTAATTTCTTCATTTGCAGGAGAAATATATTAATGAAGAGGATTTTCAATTTTCCTCCCGTAATTTTTTTTAAACCTTTGACGTTCGGCACCACTTGCTGGCTAGGAAAATCAGTTCTAGCTCAAAGGAAAGGAAAATGTTGAAGCAATTATGAAAATGGGCTCTGGAGTTAGACTAGGATTCAAAAAATGAACAAAAATTAATCAGCCACTAACTGCTGTGTGACCTTGGGTAAGTCACTGTTCTAATGCTTAATTCCACTATCTGTAACATAGGGCACCTATAGCTCCTTCCTCATAGGGTTGAGTTGGGACTAAAGGAGATTATGCATTAGGTATAGTGCCTAGCACACTTAAATAGTTAGTCAAAGTTTGCTGCTTTTATTAATAAACCGTTCCTATATCACTACAGGCAGGTACAGGATAGAAGGAAATTTTCAAGGTGATTTTGACCTGCCAGAGAAAGTCTTAGGAAAAAGGGAAGTTGTGTGTAAGCACACATTCACATCTGAGTTTTGCAAAGTAGATAACTTCTTAAAATAAAATTTCCAGATTAGTTGTTTTATTTTCACTCTTCTGATATAAAAATACCCTAGAGGGCTTCCCTGGTGGCGCAGTGGTTGGGAGTACGCCTGCCGATGCAGGGGACATGGATTCGTGCCCCGGTCCAGGAAGATCCCACATGCCGCGGAGTGGCTGGGCCCATGAGCCATGGCCACTGAGCTTGCACGTCCGGAGCCTGTGCTCTGCAGCGGGAGAGGCCACAGCAGTGAGAGGTCCGCGTAACACACACACACAAAAAAAAAATACCCTAGAGAAAAGTAATACAGTGAAGCAGGAAAATCATGGCCTTCGGAGTAGAACAAAAATGGATTCCAATCCTGGATTAGTTACTTATCTTCTCTGAACCTTGGTGCAGACACACATTAAGTGTTCAATAAATATTTGCAGAAATTCTAACATTTTTATACTATCTACCTTTTACTTTTTTAGGATTAAATGAGATAGAGAGTGAAAGTACCTAGTTCACAGATGCTAGCTGGCAAGTGACCATTTTCTTTATCCATACATTATTTTTTAAGTGCCTGCCATTTTTTATTAGAAGACTCCAACTTCGATTAGTTCTTTTCATTCTGATAAATGTCAGTTCTTCTGTTTACCCTACAGATAACTGTTTTAGCTACAGAGCTGGTTTCACTGAATATACTCACTCTATTCTATCCCAGAGAGTCTCTAAAACTACATGCTTTGTGGATAAAGCAATGATGCTTCTCAGGGGAACTCAGAAGTCACACAGATATTAATCCTCATCCTTGTGAAAATAGGAACCACATCATTTTTCATTAATTTAATAGATAGCTGAGTTTGCTTTTATCATGGACACACACACACACACACACACACACACACACACACCCCCCTTGAGTTTGGTGTCTCATAACCATGACGTCTGATATGGTCATAGAATCATTAAACTCCCTTCCTCTGGGGATAAATTTAGACCTCTGTGACTTCCTGAAGGAAGATCATTTGTTTCACCTTTAAAATTAAGGAGTAGTGAGGGAAAGTTCCGGTGATTCTTTTTTAATGTTCAGCATTTTCTACTCTTCCACTTAGAAGCAATTAAATTCACATCACATGACTCAGCTTCCTGCCATAAATCTGGTGATCAATCTAAAATCCCCAGTCAGCCAGGCATTTCCTAGGTAACCAACCCCAAGTGGCTTTAATGGACAGCCCATAACAGAAACCAGCAAGAGAAAGAAAACACCTGTCCTTCTGTACTTTTTCTCAATATGCTTAAATAATTAAAAACTCCATCAAGAAACTAATCCATAGATAAGATGACATGTAAAAATATGATGGCATAGTCCTCCTCTACCTTCATTGATTCACCCTGGAGAGGAAAGAGCTACTCAAGCCTTTACTTGTCCCCAAAGAAATTTCTTCCAATCAGGCTTCCCTGATTGTTCCACAGCGATCAATTCTTCTGGAGCCTTCTCTCACATTCAGTCTAAACAAGGAGTCTCCAAAGCACAGCCAGCAGATCAAAAACAGTCGGCCACCTGTGTCTGTAAATGAACTGTTGTTGGAATGCAGCCAAGCTCATTCATTTACTTTATCATCTATAGCTGCTTTCACACTACAGCGGCCAAGTAGCTACAACAGAGACCGTATGTCCCTCAAAGCCTAAAATATTTTCTATCTCACCCTTTGCAGGAGAAGTTGGCCTGCCCCTGTTCTAATCACCAATTAAATACATTTTCTGTGCTGTTTATGGTGATGAAGATCTACTGTTATTTGAAAACCCCCCTCCTCCACATTAAGATTTTAAGTTCTTTGAAGCTGGACCACCTCATGTAGTTTTTCTCTAATAATACTATTTCACATTCACTTCTTTCTTTGCCAAAGAACTTTGATGTGTGAGCTGTCATGTCCCACAGAGTCTAGTATAGTGTTGAGCAAACAGGAGACACTTGAAACATATTTGACTGATTGATTGCTTTTCTCTGATTTATTTCAAGCTCTAAGCAATTGAGCCAATGGTTATTTTTATCACTGACGTGATAGGTCATGAAGACCATCACAAATCCCTATATCAAATGGAGGCAGAATATTTCAAACCATTGTATGAAATGGCTTTTTTGTAACATTTCTGCTTGTCACTCGTTTCCATCCAAATCCTTTAAAAGTATTATGTGATTTTTTTGGGGTTTGTTTTTTTTCTTTTCAGCCGCTCCGCGGCATGTGGGATCTTCCCGGACCGGGGCACAAACCCG
>NC_041219.1:41200138-41258968 GCF_002837175.3 Physeter macrocephalus | reverse complement strand
GGGTTTGTTTTTTTTCTTTTCAGCCGCTCCGCGGCATGTGGGATCTTCCCGGACCGGGGCACAAACCCGTGTCCCCTGCATCGGCAGGCGGACTCTCAACCACTGCGCCACCAGAGAAGCCCCAAAAGTATTATGTGATTTTTTTTTCCACAAGAGACAGTGCTGTTTCTGTAGAAAAGAACAATGTTTAGAGTCAGACTTGAGCTAAAAATCCCAGCTTGACCACTTCCTAGCTTTGAGGCCTCAGCCATATGGCTCATGTTTCCGTATCATTTAGAATCTGGACAAGTCAGAAACATGTTCTTCCTTTCACTCAGATGTCTTAGTTTCACTTTTCTACCTAGCAGCTCCACAGAAACAATGGTTTAGAATTTACCAGTTCCTGGGAAATCATATCGGTGAATCGTCTTTTTAAATTGTATACAAGGGCATAGACCGACCTAAAGTCAGATAAATTCATTAAGAAAAAACAATGATGAGAAGCAATGTTCAAGGCAGAAAATAAGTGATGCTGAGAAATACACATGCCTACTTGAGAAGCTCTGGAGTGATGTGACATTTCTTGTCATTGATTTGACCTACTTATAGCTCTTCCATGTAATAAATGGCAAAGCACTCAACACTACTAAATATTCTATTTCTGCCCAATGTATAGTTAATTTTAACAGTGCTGTCTAGGGGCTTCTCTGGAGGCACAGTGGTTAAGAATCCGCCTGCCAATGCAGGGGACACGGCTTCGAGCCCTGGTCCGGGAAGATCCCACATGCCACGGAGCAACTAAGCCTGTGCACCACAACTACTGAGACTGTGCTCTACGGCCCGTGAGCCACAACTACTGAAGCCCACAAGCCACAACTACTGAAGCCCGCGTACCTAGGGCCTGTGCTCCGCAACAAGAGAAGCCACCGCATGGAGAAGCCGGTGCACTGAAAAGAAGAGTAGCCCCACTCGCCACAACTAGAGAAAGTTCATGCCCAGCAACGAAGACCCAATGCAGCCAAAATAATAATAATACTAATAATAATGCTGTCTAGTTATTTTGTGCTTGGTATCATATAAACCAGAAGGACCTCTTTTAAAAAAATTGAACTTACCAAGGAGATTTCTTTACAAAAACAAGTCGAACATGGTCCAGCTACTTAATATTGTGGCCAGATGTAAACCTGTTGTTGGAGTTTTTAAATGGGAGATTTATGTAATTATTTTGAGTTAATTCTCTCTTTACTCCAGGTATTAGATGCTTCTTTGTTGGAATCTTGTATTTACTGGATGCTTTTTTTTTGTTGGATAATTTATAGAAGAGCCTCTGACAGGGATTATACAGCTGGAAAACAAGAGCAAGTGTGGAAAAGAGGGTTTTCAACTATATGAGAAGATAGCATAGTCACTAGCAATTCTGCACACAATTGCAGGTAACCAAAGGCATGAATTACCTTCCATTTTGCTGTCAAATATATGATTATTAATATTATAATAATATAAACTTATATTATTTGACAGCAAAATGGATTTTATATTTATATTTGAATATGGACAGAGCTTATGTTATGGGAATTCACTTCAAATTAAATAATGAACCATGAAGACTTAAACTTGAGCATCCTTCAGAACTTTAATAATGATAAGTCTTGCCTAATAAATAATAACATTCTCCCCATGGCACTTATCTCATTTGATCATCACAGTGATCCTACAAGGTAGGCCTGGCTGGTATTAAAATTCCTATTTTATAGAGAAAGAAAGTAAGCCTCAGGGAAAACAAGAGCTTTCTCCATGCATACTACTGGGTTTTAAACTCATATCTGACTTCAAATCCGTTGTGGTTTCCAATCCTTTATCGATGTGCCATCCTCTGCTCTTCAGAAAAGGGGCAAACAAGGTCTCAACAATTGTCCTGCGTTCTCCCTCCCTATAGAGTCTATATGGCTTCTGACGTTTTCTCTGGTTTTGTCTCTCAACCCTAATCTGCACCATCCCCTTGGGAGCCATTATAGAATTCAATTTCCCTGCTGGGGCCATACTTCTGGCTCCTTGTTGTTTTAGGGTAACTATTCAGTACTGCCCAATGCAGCTGCAAGACCTGAATCTATTCCTCTCTACAGCTGGCAGTTAGTACCTGCCCTAATAAGGTGTTTTGGCCTGCAAAGAGTCTCTGCACTTCATTTACTCTGGGAGCATATGTTCAGAGACTAATAGTAGAGACTAGAGTTCTGCCTGGGGGCCGGGGATTGAAGAGGACATGAAGACTATGAAGAAAAAATTCTCCATCTGGCAGAGGCCACTAGAGTCAGTTTTAGTTCCTATGGCTAGAGGAACAAGACAGATAGGATTGTTTTACTGAGAAACTTTATGAGACTCTGAGCAAAATCAAAACTTCTTTGGAGCCTTGTATAGACATTTATTCAGCAAATATTTAATAAGAAACTGCTGTGTGCCAGACACTGTTAATAGACACTAAAGAAACATCAGGGAGTGAAATAGGAAAAAATTCCTGCTCTCATAGAGCTTACATTCTGGTGGGAGATGCTGCAATAAACATAAACAAAAATATATACACGGTAGTCTTCCAATCTTTGAATACGGTATATGTTTTGATTTTAGTTATTTTACTTCTTAGCGTACAGATTTGACTTTTGGTATATTTAGTTCTAAGTATGTTTTTAATGCTGTTGTAAATAGAATTTTAAGATTGCATTTTCCAATTTTTTCCTACCAACGTATACAACCCAGTTGCTGTGTTTATATGGACCTTGAACCATGCAACCTTGCTAAATTCACTAACTATTTCTTGCAGTTATTTTGTGGATTCCTGAGACTTTTCTGTGTACATGACCATGACATCTGCAAGTGGAGGCAGTTTTACCTCTTTCTTTCTGATCCTTACGCCTTTTATTTCTTTATCTTGCCTTACTGCAAAAGTTAAGATGCTCAGTACAATACTAAATAGACTGACGATAATGGTCGTGCTTGCCTTATTCTTGACCTTGGGGGAAAGAATTAAATATTTTCCTATTAATTATCATGTTATTCAGAAGTTTTTTAATAAGTGCCCTGTAACAGATTAAGGAAGCTCCCTTCTATTGCTAGTTTGCAGAGAGTTTTTACTATGACTTGGTATTGACTTTTGTCAAATGTGCTTTTACATCTACTGCAATGTTAGTATGGCTTTTCTTATTTATTCTGGTACTATTATCAATTATATAAAATTCTTAAACACAGATATATAAAAAAAGTTGTAGAACAAATGCTCTAAAGAAAGATAAACAAGTTAAAGGGAATGAGACTAATGGGAAGTGCCGTTTCAAACAGAGTGGGCAAGGAAGACTCCTCTGAAGAGATAATATTTGAGTAAAGATTTAAATGAAGGGAAGGAGCAAGCTATGCAAAAAATATGAGGAAATATTCCAGGCACCAAATAGTAGAAGACGGGTTTGAAGAGATAACCAGGGGCTGAACATACAAGCCCTTGGAGGCCATTGCAAGGAGTTTGGGATTTTGTTCTGAGACCCTGGGGAATCATCAGTAGGTTTTTAGCTAAAGAGCATCACGAAGTGATTTATTATTTTAATAAGATCATTCCAGCTGTTATGTGGAGAACTGAATGTAGGTGGCAAGAGTGGAATAGGGAAATTAATCAGGAGACTGTTTTATTATGCCACCAGGGATTATAGCATCCTGGATTAGAATGGTAGCAGGAGGTGGTAAAACGTGGCCTGTTTTGGATTTTCTGTTGGATTGGATCTGGGCCCAAGGGAAAGTGAGAATTCAAGGAGAACTCCTAGAGTTTGGAGCCTGAGAAACTGGGTGCATGATGATGCCACTAACTGATGGAGGAGAAGAAGACTGGGAGATAGAAACAAGAGAACAGTTTTTGCCATTTAGATATTCACCTCTTTAGGTGAATTCAAAATAGACAGCTGGATATAGAGTCCTGGAGCTCAGGGAAGAGGCGAGAGTAGTGAAAAAAAATGGAAGTCTTAAGAATATAGATGATATTTAATTCCACAGGGCTAGGTGAGTTCACAAAGGATGTGAGAGTAAATAGAACTATATACTGGGAAATTCTAATACATGTAGTGTCAAGAAGAAGAGGAAAGGCCAGCAAAAGAGGTTGAGAAGGAGAGCCAGTGGGGTAAGAGGAAAATAGGGAGGACTAGGGTGCCTCATAGCCAAGTGAAGAAAGGATTTCGAGAAGGAGGGAATGATCCACTGTGTCCAAGGCCCTAAGAGGCAAAGTGAGATAAAAATCAAAAATTGAGAGGCTTGGGAGTGTGGTGGTAACTGAGGTAACCAGGGATTGAAGGTATAATGGGATCAGTGCTGAGGGTCTTATAGGGAAAGATGGGTTCCCAATTTTCATTCTGGACTCCCTTTAGGGATTAACCTAGTGGATATTTAGATGTGGGAGGCCGATTGTAATGGTCTTATACCAAGAGCTCATAGACTTCCGGGGGCCTCCTTCAATGCTATGATGGGTTACATCATGAGATGTCTCTCCCCGTGTCTGCACAGATGCCCACACCCCCAAGTCCTGGCAGTTTGGGAAGGACTGAGTCACCCTGCTTTGCATGGACCGAGGAAGCATCATGATGAGTGTGAGGTACAGTGACAGGTGCAGGCATCGTTTAAGCAGATTCCAGAGTGGTCGAGATCAATGATGGGAGCTGGAACGGGAGTGGAAGTTCACCCTTTTAAGGATTCCCCCAAATGGCCTACATTCCTGCTTGAGAGGGTATAGGTGGAAAGCTTCCTAGTCACTGTAATTTGGACATAAGTGTGAAGTGACTCCATTCTATAGTCATGGGTGGATGAGGCCCGAGGACATAGAAGTTAAAGACAACCATTCTAATATCGAGCCTCCTTGCAAAACACATATATATGGAATCTAAGAAAAATAGATGTCATGAAGAGAGAGATCAGCTCGGTGCTTTGTGACCACCTAGAGGGGTGGGATAGGGAAGGTGGGAGGGAGGGAGACGCAAGAGGGAAGAGATATGGGAACATATGTATATGTATAATTGATTCACTTTGTTGTAAAGCAGAAACTAACACACCATTGTAAAGCAATTATACTTCAATAAAGATGTTAAAAAAAAAAAACAAACCTTTCCCAAATAACTCACTTCCTGCTCCCTCTCTTTTAAAAAAAAATGTAAAATTTGCCTTTTTTGAAAGCATCCCTAGAGCAGCAGTGGTTCTTCAGAAGTTAGATTTCAAGGCATATCTTCGTTTGCAGAGCTATCCTGAGTCGAGATGTTAACAAAGTAAGTGAGAGAGTGGAGAGACATGGGGCCGTCACGTGCACTGTGCAAGTTCTTCTGCACCAGGGCACCCAGAACAAGGAGTGCTGTTTTCTAATTTGAACGAAGGCACCATATGGGCTAATGGTAGTCCTGAGTGCATAAAGTTGAAAGCAAAACCAGAGCATATGTCCAAGAGGCAACAGAGTACTCTTCATCTGTATAAAGTGGGAGGACATGGACATCATTTATGGGAAGATTCAGGTGAAAGATGGAGAAACAGACCTGGTTACTTAAATACTTCTCGGGGTTCAACAGCTTTTTTAGCAAATCTTTTCAAAAAAGGCAATTCATGATATTTTGTCTTCAGTTCTATATGGAGTGGAGGGTCTCTCAACATCTGTTCTAGCTCTAATAAGATATACACTTCTGTGTTTCCCTTCTCTTTCTGAGGGTTAGGATCATAGTTTAATTCATCTTATGTTCCCAGGATTTGACCAAAAGTGGATCCTGAGAACATGCTTATTGAATGGAACTGAGCAACTCATTGTATGTAACATGTGAAGTTTCAGTTCTAAGACAATTCTGAGCTCAGAATTTTAATCTTGCAAAATCAGAATGGATACTAAAAATAACTAATTTTTATTCAGAGCTCTATATGAATTACATTATTTAATCCTCACAGTGTAGTCTGTAAGGTAGATACTGTTATTGCAGAGTCTGTAAGGTAGATACTGTTATTGCCTCTTTTACTAACGATAATAACAGTAATAATAAACAATACGTAGTGTTTAATATGTTCCATGCGCTGTTCTAAGCACTTTTGCTTATATTAACTAATTTAATCCTCCAAACAAACCTTTCAGGTAGGTACTATTATTCTCCCCCTGTTAATAGCATGATAGCAGAACTGAGTTGTAATTAACACACTTAGTAAGTAGCAGAGCTTGGAAACTCTCTGGCTCCAAGGTCCATACGATTACATTGCCTCCCCAAATTCCCCAGCCCAAATAATAAACATTCCAGGATTTTCCAAAACGTCTATATTGACTTCCATCCAAAAACCAATTATCATTCTGAACTCTGAATCCAAAAGATTCTGTGTTCTTAGGAGAGGAGGGAGTAATAAGAAATGGGAAAGTGAGTCTTTGAAAGTATTTAATCCCAATGAAGCCTTGATGGGGGTAAAAAAAAAATCAAGAGTTTAGAAATGTTATTGCAAAGCCTTACTGCACCCTTTCAATGATCCGCGGGCTACCCTCACAGTAAGTGGCTCAAGTACAGATTTCTCACTTGGTCATTAACCCCCATTATCTCACTCCCCCCACAGACTTGCCAAATTTACTTTTAACTGCTCTCAGCACTGAGACAGAAGGGGGGCAGGATAATGAGTCCCCACAATGTGTAATTATTATGAAGGAGCAGAGATAAACTACACCTGTCAAAATAAATGATCAGCATCCGAAATCGCTGGTTTCTCCATTTACTGTTTTGTAAAGTCAAGTTATTCACCCTTGCTAATTTCTCCCACTACTGTTCCCACAATTTTTTTCCCCTGATTTTAGCCCCAGAAGGTGCCTGTCGCCCCCAAATTCTTCTGAGGGTAAGAGAAAAGCGTGAAGTTAATTGTTCCTGCAGGAAATGAATTACTAAATAGCTAGAGTTCCCTGAAAGTATGTCAGACA
The DNA here is from genome assembly GCF_002837175.3 of Physeter macrocephalus. NCBI lineage: Eukaryota > Metazoa > Chordata > Mammalia > Artiodactyla > Physeteridae > Physeter > Physeter macrocephalus. The sequence continues at coordinate 41,252,043 of NC_041219.1, read as the reverse complement.
GGGACTGGTTCATTGTGGCTCCATCAGCGTTCAGCCCTTCAATAATATCCCCTTTTTATTCTTTTCTAAGGTTCTGCCAAAGTGACAAAAAGACAATGGCGGCACAGCATAGAAGTCAGGCTAATTTTAAGTGTAACTGTATTTAAGGAATGTCAGCCGACACTATTTTGGATGCAGAAACACTTATTTCCATAGTCTCCAAAGTTCAAATCCAACTAACAAAACTATTGCCGGTTCCAAGTCTGAGTCCATACTTGTGTAAAATAACTGTCTGTGTGGTTTTTAATGAGAGTACACTTACATCTTTTTCCTGTGATTTTTAAAATTTCTTACTACCTGGGTCTATTGCTCTGGATTCTCAGGATGCAAGCAACAGAAAAAAGGAAGGGAGCTTTGTTAGAAGGACAATGAGGTCACTCAGCAAATCAGAGAAAGGACAGAACAATCAGACAGCATGTTGGGAATAGGGACACGGTTCCTCCTAGGGGGACCAGATCAGATTAATTTTAGCACCCCTCATTCTTTTGAGAAGAGATCTGATTGACCTTGAGAGAGCCATGTGTCCAACTGCAAAGGTGAGTGAACAGGATACTACGAAAAGTGAGCCTGTAACTAGAGGAAGGGGAAATAAGAACAAAAAGAAAAAAATATATATAGCTTACACCCTGTGTTTGGTTTGTTACTCCACACAAGGAACCCTCAGGCTTCCAGAATTTAGTTCCTGTTTCAACACATACTCTGGCCCAAGACACAAGTTGGTTTTTCTTTGAGTTCTTTGGTGACAAGCAGCTCTATAAAAAGAAGGGCTTCTGGGGGTCAGCACACGAGGTTGTTCAGACCATGCTGTTTCCATGGACCTGTCCCTTGTTGGACTGCTCTGGAGGTTCAGAGTTTAGGGAGAATAAAGCCTGTGTAGCTGGCCTCTATTTACCAAGCACCCTCAAAAAGAGCTCTCACACGCTCTCAATCTGCTGGTGATCCTGTGGTTAACTTCACCTTGAGGGTGAATACATCCAAGCATGATACTGAAAGCCTGTAGGAACCTGCTTGGCTCAGCCTCCCCTGCCCCCTCCAGAACAGATCCAGACCCTGCTGTGCCAGAAATTGCCCCTTTAGTTGCTGGGTCATGGGCGGTCCAAAGGCTGCAGGGGTAGAGGAGAAACCGAGGTGGCCGGAATATCGGCAGGAGCACTCGGGTCTCGGCACGACAGCTGTTTACCAACCAGTACAGAATATTTCAGTAGGTGAACAATCTGTATGGCTGTGCTGGTGCGTTTCTGATATCAGCCCTACACATAGCCTTGGAAGCCTATGGGTCTTTGGGATTTTTAAGCAGATAAAATCTAAGAGCAGTCTTAGTGATGAGAAATTTTGATTGAGTAAAGAGAAATTGAGGGGACCTAAAGAAAAGGAGTTGTGACAGAGAAAGAGGCAGATACAGCACAGACCAGTTGTTTACTCCTCAGCCAGTCTCAGAGAGCCTGCCCTCTTCCCCACAGCTGCAGCCTCTGGGGGCCCACCTGTTGCTGTCGGGGAAGCACTGACTGAGACCTCCCACCCTGGCCAGGTGCCACAGTAACCATTCGCATGAGCTATCTTAAACAGGAGGTCCTGGTAAGGAACACGGAAGTAACCAGCCACCATCAACCGGAAGAATTCGGGAAAGGTCAAAAGGAAACACCAGACCATATGTCCTACCAACCTCCAAGAATCCTCCTCGCTGGAATCCATCTTGGCTGAGCCATGCGCGCGTCCCCCGGAAGGACCCTGAGTCAGAGTGGTGGGCCAGAGATAACCCAGAAACTAACCCCATTCCCATAAAACCCGAGACTGCGAGCCACGTGGCAGAGCAGTGCTCCTGGGTTCCCTTGCCCTCCTGCTCTCTGCCCGGGCGCCCCTTCCCAATAAAGTCTGCTGCTTTGTCAGCACGTGTGTCTCCTCGGATGATTCATTTCCGAGTGTTAGACAAGAGCCCGCTCTCGGGCCCTGGACGGGGTCCCCCTCCCTACAACAGAGCCAGTCCTCAAGAGCATTCTGGGAGCTCTAGTTTGGCCTTGGCATCAAGCCCTTTGCTGCCCGCCGGAATTAGACAAGTTGCTCCTGTTGGATATCTGGGCTTCAGTCCTATTCTTGAGCAAGAGTCGCCACGGAGTGACCCATTATTTAGATCCTACAGTCACTCTTTGTCCCCTGGAACCAGCTTCTGTTCCAATAATATGCCTAGGATCTCATTCCCAACCTATGACGGGGGCATGGGCTGCTATACACTGTTTCCCCTTCCATTCGTCCATTCACAAATATTCCCTGGGGACTCCGAGATTAATCAAAACACAATCCTTATCCTCCAAGAACAAAATATCCTACTCTTCGAGCCCTACCTTGTGTTGGGAGCTGACTACCTGCTCATGGAACTCTTAGAAAGCGACAACCTACTTGGCTTTTTGGTTTACTGCCACGCCTAGGATTGCAGAAGCGGCACTCTACCCATTTGTTGGGAAAGCTGAGTACTTGGGGTGGTCAATACAGACTGGAGAACTTGGATATTAGAACTCATCCTTCCTTCAGCACTAGAAGCTGCTCCATCCCCCCGAAATGGTATTAATTTAGCTCTCTTAGCCCCCCTTTCATGTTTCCTGGTCTTACTGAGTAACAAGACACATCTAGCCACATCTCCAATGTAGTACCCTTAAACTCCTCCTAAATTTCTGATTCATCATTATCATGGGGACTCTCGTGTTTTCCCTGTTCCTTGGGAGCTCTAAGGCCTAGGGCTGTACTAGTCTGTACAAAATGTGAATGTTCAGCTTTCCCCAAAGCCTCTGCTTTAATATAAAAAGTATATTAGCTTAGAGAGGTCACCATAGAAAAAGTCATCACCAAAAATAGGTTATTAATTCAGAAGGTGCCTGATTTTGAGATGTCCTACTTTGTTACCCTAAATTTCAGACTTTGCTATATCCATATCCATGACTAGCTGCTATATAGATATCATGGTGTTTACAGAATATAGGAAATTGGAAGCATTGGTTAAAATAAGTTTGATGATATACTTGTCCTTCAGAGAGATAATAAGCCCCAAAAGGCAAAATGTCACCTGTGGCTAACAAGCAAATTTTTGTTTTTATTCAAAGGCAACCAGGACACATAACTGGTGAAAACTGAGAAGGTATGAGATTGTCTTCCTCCATTGGTTCTGTAGTGAAGTGAAACCTGCCAAGGTGAGTGGGTAACATTGGATTGGCTGTATCTTGGCATTGTATCCTGTCAATGTCACAAGATGTAAAGAGGGAACATTTCTAGGAGCAAATGGCCATTGGCCTTCAGCCCTGCAAGAGCCTGTCTCCCTGATTCATCAACCTCTAATACCCAGTGTTACCTGGTTCTGACCCTCTTCCCAGGCCCACTCAGTACATTGCATTCTAACCTGGTCCCAACCCCCCAGGCTTCCAATCCCATCCCTCTTTCCTGTTGATGTGGCCATGGTTCATTTTGAAGGCCTGGTGTTCAGTCCCTCTTTCTCTCCTTCCTTACTATGACCTTGACTGATATTTAGAAGCCATTTCCAGCTACTTTGCCTCTGGATGCTCTGGGAAAATACCTTTCCCAATTCTTTTTGGCCACTGGGCACTAGAATGGTGCCTCCAGAAAAAAGAGGACTGATAGACAAGCAGTCATTCTCTAGAAAGCTAACATTTATCTTTCCCATAAAGACTAGCCCCGCAGGAGGCCATTTACTTACAAAGAAGCTGTGAAGTCTATTGCCTTTGTTTCTATCTGAGATTTCATGAGGTTTTGTGCAAAACAAAACAAAAAAACCCTAATTTGCTGCCCAAGTGGTGAATTTGGATGGTATGTGTACACTGTGGCTTCCCTTTGGTTAGAGCAGCAGGGCCTCCCAGCTGGGTCTTCTGGGCCCATTCTCAGCTGTTGAAGCCATCTCTACAAAAGATACTCATCACTTTTGGCAATTTGGTACATTGTAATAATTGGCAGCTTATGTGATTGACAACAGAGCCCTTAAAACAGATTTTTTCTCTCTCTCCTGTCCCCTTGTCAAAAGTTCAGGGCTTCATTGTTCTTCCAGAGCATTATTGAGAGAGTTGGGGGAGGGTATGGAACTCAAAACAAAACTGATGCCCATGTGAGAAATTTTCTGAACACATTCCGTCATGCACCTGCTTGCTGGGCAATGAGATTTGTTGGGAAGAATGTATGAAAAGGGAAAGTGACTCCTAGATTTAATATGCTCCTGGATTTAGTTGTTTATAAAGCAGGGAAGTGGGCCTCCCTGGTGGCGCAGTGGTGGAGAGTCCGCCTGCCGATGCAGGGCACGTGGGTTCATGCCCTGGTCCGGGAAGATCCCACATGCCGCGGAGCGGCTGGGCCCGTGAGCCATGGCCGCTGAGCCTGCGCGTCCGGAGCCTGTGCTCCGCAACGGGAGAGGCCACAACAGTGAGAGGCCTGCGTACCGCAAAAAAAAAAGCAGGGAAGCAAAAGTGGTTTCTGGTTTCTGTTCTTTAGAAAATGTTCGTGATATACCTCAGTCTCACCATGTAAAGCTCCATCAAGTTATGTTTTGGTAGCAAGAACTCTGGACTCTGAATTCTAGATCTTACTTCTGCCCCCAGCGCATCATGTGACATAGAATACATATGCATTTATTCATTCACAAATATTTACTGAGCACCTACTATGTGCCAAACACTCTACTAGGCCCCAGGAATACCTACATAAGTACTGTAGACACCACCCCTACAGTGCAGAGGTCATGTAAAACTGGAATTAGATCCAGCAAAATGGAGGCCAATGGTGACTCTAGCAGGAGCCATCTTCCATGAAGTAATAGTGTCAGAAGCTTTGGGGTTGGGAGGATGGTTTAAAGAGTGACAGGTGGGAGAGGAATTGGAGGTAGCAAGGACAAACAAGTATTTCTAAACTTTTCAATAAGGCAAACTTATCTGAATTGCCCATGCTTAGAGAAGAGACATTATAGGTCAATCCCCCTCCCTCAGATATAGCAAATGGTTAATGCCAAAATTAACCACTTGATGGGAGATTTCTCTCAACAGAGTTTAAATTCAGAATGATTTGGATTCTGTTCTCCTGGAACAGAATGATTGTCATCTTAGCAAGGCTTAACCAAGGAAGATTTTTTATCCTATGTCTACACTCTTACCCTCAAATACCACTGATTCTCTGGTATGGCCTTTGGCAACTATAACATGAGCTTAGACTAAGGGCTGGGATCTTAAACACAATTTTGCATGGGGTAGATGCTCCAAGGACTGAGAATTGACATGTTTAAAAATTTTGTGGATGTTGGGTTAGTGCTGGGAAAATCTTATGCATACTATTGATGAAATCCTTTCTTGACTAAAGCTTCTGCTCTATTTACCTCTTTTTTTAATAGCAAAATTTCTCAACATGCAAAAGAACAGTACCTGGAACATAGCAGACATACCTACACATGTATATATATGTATGTATGTATGTATGTATGTATGTATGTATGTATACATGTGTGTGTTTGTTGTTGTTAGTATTACTATTATTTCCGGGACTTAATCCTCCTGCATCTGTAATCAGGACTTTGATGATGGATGTTCACATAACACTGGTAAATTTTTTTTTTCAGATTTTTTTTTTTGATGTGGACCATTTTTAAAGTCTTAACTGAATTTGTTATAATATTGCTTCTGTTGTATGTCTTGGTTTTTTGGCCAGGGGGCATGAGGGATCTCAGCTCCCCGACTAGGGAGAACCTGTACTCCCTGCATTAGAAGGCGAAGCCTTAACCACTGGACCTCCAGGTAACTCCCACACTGGTAATTCTGAATGCTAAGCAGGTGGTCACAGAAAGCTACCAAAAAGAAACACTTTTATACATAGTAGAGTTTGAAAAACTATGAAATTGATCATTATAGTTCAGTTTGGCAGGGATGGAGAAGCCTGGGTGAATGGTTCTTGAGATACCTGTGTTAAGATGCAAGTAACAGATAACACTGACACAACCGTTCTAACCAGTAAGGAAGTTTTAAAATTTCAAATTGCAAGCAACCTGAGGTAAGATGGCTTCAGAATTGATTAATAAATGTTCAGCGACCTTATTAAGGACCCATCTTTCTTCTCTTTCTTGATTGTACCATAGCATGAACTTTGTGCTTGGTGAAATCATGGTCATAGGATGGCTGCTGCCATTTCAAGCAGTACATGCAAACACCAAAATGTCCAAAGGAAGTAGGGGGCTGTCTCTTCTACTGTGTCCCTTTTTGTCCGTAATGAAACCTATCCCTCAAAGCTGCAGCGTGTTTCTCACATCTCATTGGCCAGAACTGCCTTAAGTCATAACTCTAAATCGATTTCTGGCAACGGGTATGTGCCTCCATGGTATATTTAGACTAATAAGGATTTCCCCTGGAGCTGGGGGCTTTGCCAATGAGGATGAAGGGAGAATGGCTTGGCAGTAGGCAGCACACACCGTCTATACAGCAGAATTACCGTATGGCCAGCATGTGGGCAGTTTGCAGACTGGCTGCTTTGCAGAGAATAATCAGGCCTCCTGGGATACCTTTCAGTGAAAGTTTGTGGTACATACATACAATGGAATATTACTCAGCCATAAAAAGGAACGAAATTGGGTCATTTGTAGAGACGTGGATGGACCTAGAGACTGTCATACAGAGTGAAGTAAGTCAGAAAGAGAAAAACAAATAGCCTAGGAGTGTTTTATAAACAAAAATTTAACAATGAGCTGCTCTTCTGAGCTAGGGGTGATAAGGGAACAGACTTGGAAATACTGCCTCAGGCTATTTCCTGCTAGATGTGCATTTATGGCCCCTGACCCAAAACTTTCTATGGATAATGGATTTTCCAAACTTCCCTTAAGACCCCCTGGCTGGAAGAGTCAGTTACACTACAAATTTAGTGTGAGACTGTGATTTATTTTATTTATTTATTTATTTTTTGCGGTACGCGGGCCTCTCACTGCTGTGGCCTCTCCCGTTGTGGAGCGCAGGCTCCGGACGCGCAGGCTCAGCGGCCACGGCTCACGGGCCCAGCCGCTCCGCGGCACGTGGGATCTTCCCGGACCGGGGCACGAACCCGTGTTCCCTGCATCGGCAGGCGGACTCTCAACCACTGTGCCACCAGGGAAGCCCGAGAGACTGTGATTTATAAAAAGAAATATGTATTTGGTCTTTGTCCTTTCCCGGCACGGAGCTCCTAAAACCCTTGGAATTTCCTAAGTGATTTAAAGTATCTTTTGTTATGTTAATGAGATTACTTTTCGACTGCACCTAAGGTTGGGGGCTGGTTGCCAGGAAACCAACTTGTGTTATTAGAAGGTTGGAACTTTCAGTCCCACCCCCTGACCTCTAGGGAGGGGAGAGGGGCTGGAAGTTGAATCTGTAGTCTAATGACCAATGCCTTAGTCAGCCATGCCGATGGAAAAAAGCCTCTATAAAAACCTAGAGGATGCGGTTCAGAGATTTCAGGTTGGTGAACAAGTGGAGGTGTTGGGAGAGTGCTGTGCTTGGATGCTCCATGCCCTTTCTCCATACCTTGTCCTGTGCATCTCTTCTATCTGGCTGTTCTTGTGTTATATCCTTTTACTATAAACTACTGATCTAGTTAATAAAATGTCTCATGAGTTCTGAGTCTCTCTAGCAAGTTAATAGAAACTAAGGAAGGAAGGGGTCATGGGAACCTCAGATTTATACAGTTGTTTGGAAGCACAGGTAACAACCTGGACTTGGGATGGGCATTCTGAATTGGAGGGGGTGGGTCATTGGAACCTCCAGTTTGTGGCCAGTCGTTCTGGGCTTGCAACTGACCTCTGAAGAGGAGAGAGGTGGGGCAGTTTTGTAGACTAAACCCTTAACCTGTGGAATCTGATGCTATTTTGGGTAGCTCGTGTCAGAATTGAGTTGAATTGTAGGAAATCCAGCGATGTTGCAGATTTGCTTGGCGGTGAGGGGGGAAGCCCCCAACATCCCCGCATGTTGGAATCAGGCCTACAAACCTAAAAGACTACCTCATACCATCTGCCAGATTCTCACGGCCCCCACTGGTCCAGAAACAATCAAAGATGATTCTCTTTCCCCTGATGGTTTACTATGGCCCACAATCTACTCGCTAGTACCAATTTCTATACCAATGAGTGTGGCAAACAGCAGCTAGAAATTTATTTTACTGGAAGGTTACTGCATAGCTCACAGAATTAATGGAAGGGAGGGACAAGTAGGCTCAGAACAAATGCAGAAATGAAAGGATGCTAAGATGGCAAAACCGTAGTCAAGGCCATGCCTCAGAAAGAGTCTGGTTAGGAGGCCACTGTGGGTCCTGTCATGCCTGGAAAGCCACTGCTACCACCCCAGCTTTTCAATTCTACCATTGCCACTGGAACGGTCTCCAGTTGACCTGGGGGGTCTGCTTTGCTCTCTCAGATGTCAAAGTCTTCGATGGGGACATTTGATTGGCTCAGCCTAAGTCACCTGCTCATGTCTTAGTTCCCAGAGAGTGGCGGGAGGGAACGTCTGCCCTGTAATAGATATTTGGATATTTGTTGTGCTTTCTGGCTGCATCGTACCTTTTGATCCCCTTGTAATCTCTGGGTAATCCACCCCCTCCCTGACAGGTCCCATCTTCTCAAGGTACAAATCTGAAAAACAAATTTTTCGTGTCCCTTTGCACTCTTGGCCCAGACATGTGACCTCAGCTCCACTTATCAGCAGGGGACAACACAAGGAAATGGGTTCTATGTGGAGCTTTCATTTTGTGGCGCTGCTGGTTGCAAGGTCAAGTTCCCCATGCAGAAGTGGCATCTGAGCTGTAGGAAGAAGCCTAGTTCCTAACAACGGTGTAAGCTCTAGTATCTAGTACTCAGTGGCAGCACAGAAGTTTCCTCATTGGACCAGCTCTCCAGCATGGTTTGAGGCACGGTTCCTAATCTCTTGAGCCCATTTCTTCTGCCCTGCCGATGATCTGTAAATGATCTCTTCTGCTTAGTCATCTAGAATCACTTTGTGTTGATCACAATCAAGATCCCTAGCTGATGATGTATCTCTCTTCAATTTCCACATCTGAATTTGGGAACTTGCCTTCTACCAAGACCTAAATAATGGGGATTTCCCCAAAACAGGAGCGGGATTCTGATCCTGGAAAGCAAAAAAAAAAAGCATTACTACTCTAAGTGGACTCTTGCATACATTATCTCCAATTCTCACGGTGGTCTCTTAATTTGTTATTACTATACCCATTTTAGAAATGAAATAAATCAAGGCTCAAAGAGATAAAGCAACTCATGTGAAGTCACATAAGCAAGCAGAGCTGCTCCTAAGCCCATTAAGTTCTGATTCCCAGGGAGCATTCTAAGCCAGATCTTTCTAATTCCTAACTCTTTGCTATTTTCCACAACGACACACCTTTTTGTTAACAGAAAGTAAAAACACAACATGGCACCAAGCACAAAAGCCAAGATCTACAACAAACCCTTCCCTCCAGGGAAAGCACATTCTTCCTAGTAGTAAATTTTGAGGGTTTTCTAAACAGTCCTTATATAGGAAGATTCAGTAGGGTGACAACGTCCTCACCAAGAGTTTCCGCAGCAAACACGGGGTAGGGGTCATGGGGGAGAGCCTCTTCTGCTGGTTCTTGAGGCAGCACTGCACCATATCTAAGAGTACAGGGTTGGGAGCTACACACCCCTGACTTTGAACCCTGACTCCGCCCTTGAGCTGTGGCATCCTGGGTGCATTTCTTAACCTCTCTGAGATTCATCTTAGTCTTCTGAGCAACGGGGATAACAATAGAACCATCCCCTTCCTCATGAGGGTTGAAAGATAATGCATTTAAAGCACTTAGAGAGCGCAATGTCTGACATACATTAAATGCTCAACAAAGGTTGGCTATTCTTATCCTAGGGTGACCTCTGATAAAAGACGAAGGCATTCCACAGAGGAGCAAGTCAGCGAAGGGTTCAGAGGGAGACTGCCTTGATGTAGCTGAAGCCTCACGTTGGTCCACCTTGATCCTGAACCTCTACCCGAGTGAATTAAGGCTGAGTTTTGTTTTATTTTTGCCCCAGGGAGATGATAACATCCACCCTCCCTAATTCACAGAGTCATTAAGTGGACAAAATAAGATAATGTATGTGCAAAAAAAGCACTAGGAAAAAAGTTAAGTGCCATAAAGTCGCAAGGTATTGTTGTCCTTATGGCTGTTATTGTTTTTGGAAAGCTTTTACGCTGGTAAATAATAAGACTTGCCCTTGAAAGCCCGTAAGTATGTAAGGTCTAAATATGTGAAAAAAAAAAAAAGTTTGTGGAATTTAAATTAGTCTGGCAAAAGGAAGGCTGAACAGGGTGATTTAATCATTTTTTTAACTTGAATATTGCCTCCATAGGGAAGGTTATGACCAAATTGTCTGGTTTCTACTAAGGTCTGAACAATAGGAAATTAGTTTCAAGTGCAAGTGGAAGAGATTAGGTTAACTCCAAGAGATTTCATTGGAAGGAATAAAGCTGTCATATGATAATACTATCTGTATAACAGTTAGGGCTTTCTAGAATGAGGAGCCCAGGTGGATGCTTTGACAAAAAACGTTTATAAAATAAGATCATGGCTTTTATTCTAGAGGTAAGTGGGGATGGGTCATGAGTTCCTCAAAATGGAAACTCAGAGCCGAGCAACGGATTGGAGGTGGTCCCGGTACAGCCACAATGACTGAAAGCCCATCCCATTCCCACTGGGAAGGAGATGGATGACGATGGGATGAGAGATGCCATCACAGATTGTAATCGGGAAGAACAAATCTGACTCCATACTGGACCTGTTACTTTAACCTTTGTATTCTATTGCTTTTGCTACAAGTTTATCACTAAAGGGATGTTGCCTATAAGCTTAAATTATACATAATGGCCCATCTCTGGGAACCCGGCCTCCCAGGTGATGAGCCTTAAGCTAAAATACCTTTGTTTAGCTCACAGGAAACATCCTGACCAGGCCTACCTGTGAATGACTGCAGGCAGGAAGAAATTAACACATCCCCTCCAGAGGCTGATGGGAAGTGTTTGACTTTTCTCCCTCCGCTTTTAGTATGAAAGAAGCCTGAATTCTAACTCAGGCAAGCTGGTTCTTTGGGACACGAGTCCACCGTCTTCTCGGTCTGCTGGCTTTCCAAATGAAGTCACTATTCCTTATCCTAACGACTCGTCTCTCGATTTTTTGGCCTGTCGTGCAGTGGGCAGTAGGAGCTGGGACTCAGTAACAAAACCAACTCAGTTTAGAGTCAAAGAAGTATTAACAGCTTTCAAATAATCTCCCTGCTTAGGATAGGGTATTCCCAGAATATGATTTAAGAATAGGCTACATAAGGGGATTAAGTAGGTCTTCCAGCACGAATTAGAGAAATGCAGAGGGAAGGGGCAGGGAGATATCACAAAGGGTAAAGCTGGGTTTCTCCACGTCTCCTTAACAGAGGCAAAACTCAAAGACAAACGGAGCGATAGAGTATTGTTGGAGAAAGTCCCAGAACTGTGCTGACTTTGATCAGCATTAATTCATGCTAAGTTCAAGGGACCACGCTGCTCATTGGCAACCCACTTATTCATCTCTTGTTGATTCCCCCAAATGCCCTCAACAGCTGTTCATGTCCTATTCTTCTCTGCAGGATTCTCCCTCCTACTCACTAAGCTCCAGCTACCCTGGCCTTCTTTTAGTCCCTCAAACCTACCACCTTCTCCTGCTTCATTGCTTTGCACATGCTGTTTCTTCTACTTGGAATATCTTGTCCTCACTCATTGCCTGAATTACTCCTACTTCAGATCTCAGCCTAAATGTCCCTTCCTTGGAAAGATCATCCTGAACTCTAACTTTGGTCCTTTTCCCATTGTACCTATTTTGTTTCCTTTGCAGTATTTCCCTAATTAACAGTTATGTATGTATTTATCTTTGCTTAATGTTTGTCTCTCCAACTAGATCACACTCTCCATGAGAGAAGGAACACATACCTTCACATCTGGCACCAGGCTAGAAGAGGAGGCCCTCAAAAAGTCCGGTTAAACACATGAATGTTAAAATAAGCTCGAATGTCTTCATGGGAGATATTTTCCACCAGCATTCAGCACATACTTCCCCCAGATTGGGCAGGAAAGAGTTAACTCATTACCACAGTCTCAATGGAAGGGTGAATCCAAAGCAACAATTAGGCTAATTGCTAGGCTAATCTGGCTGGCTTTGGTGTGGCTAATCTGATCACCAAATATGTCTTCTTGTGTGCTTCCTATGTTTGGTTGAAGTGGATGATTGTTTTCAGGAGAAGATGCAGTATGTGAATTCTCACAGCCTGCTTCCATTGGGAAGTTGGAGTATATACTTTTCACTAAAATTACAACACCAAGCAAATCCTTCAGCAGCTGATGTTCATAAACAAAGGCCCTATAACCAGGCACAAGAAAATAGTAAGTCGTGATCGTCTCCCTCGTGAGCATGAAATAGCTTTGGTTGGTCACACATTGCCTTTTGCAACTTCTTATAGCACAATAACATGGAAGAGTGGGCCTCTCAATTGAGTTTTTATTTCTACCAACTATGCAGCTGTTGATGGGGATGGAGAGGCAAACAGTCATGGGTCACCTTTATTGAGCCAGTGGAAGCAGAGGAGCTTGAATTCATAGATAGACCCTTCCTCTGTTTGAGAACGTCTAGGTCTCAACTAATGAGGATCTGAAAGGTATAGTCCTCCCAGGTAAAGCAGTATAGTGATGCACAGTGAAAGGAAGGGCTGAGAATTGTAGTTTTGCACACCCCTCTTGTTTAGAGTATCGGAGAGCCAGGTGGCAGGAAAAGAGAAGATTCATTCTCAATCCAGCAAGCCATATGTGACCCAAGTTAGCCAGGGAGGGGACATTGGACCAGTAGCTATTTGTGCCCATCCATCTTTGCCCAGCTGTAGATCTGGAAAACAGTTCAAAGCTACCACCCTGAGGCTTAAGCTAAGGGAAATCCATCATCAGTGTATTGGTAAACACTGCATGTAGGTGGGTTTGTTCTTATTCGAGGATAAACAAGCAGGAAACAACAATTACATGAAGCCAATGAAAACACTACAGAATAAGGGAAAAGGAAGAACATCCCAAAGATTTAAGGAAAAAGGAATTCTGTCAAAATGATTTACTGTTGGAAATAAAGTAATACTTCAGAACCTGCTTGACATCCATAAAACTGGAGCAGAAAGTCCAAGATGTCAAGACGAAGAACATGAAGTTAAAGGGGAGACAGATGACATAAATAAGAATTGTAAGGAGAACAAAAAAATGAAATACAAATAGAAAAATTAAAATGTACAATGAAGCAGTAAAGAACAGAAGTGAACGTATGGAAATGTGGATCAGTGCAAGGGAGGACAAACCAAGGTAGCCCTCCCTGAAGGTGTATATCAATGACAGGGTGTTAAAAATAACAAGATGGGGGCTTCCCTGGTGGCGCAGTGGTTGAGAGTCCGCCTGCCGATGCGGGGGACGCGGGTTCGTGCCCCGGTCCGGGAAGATCTCACATGCCGCGGAGCAGCTAGGCCCGTGAGCCACGGCCGCTGAACCTGCGCGTCCGGAGCCTGGCCTCCGCAACGGGAGAGGCCACAACAGTGAGAGGCCCGCATACCACAAAAATAAAATAAAATAAAATAAAATAACAAGATGGTGAATGGTATCTATATCAGATGACACATATAGACTAAATATGTAGGGAACTAGCCTGCATCTTTCTCCACCTCTTCCCCAGCCATTACTCAAGGTTGTGAGCAACCTTTAAAAAGCTCCTACAGCTTTGTTTTAGCAGCTCAGAGATGTACCTCCAAATTCATCTCTTAGTCTGTGCTGTGATCTTCATTTGTTCTGATGCTCGCACTTTACAGAGGCAAAATGGCAGAGTGGTTAAGAACACAGACCCTAGAAATAAATTATCTGTGTTTGGATTCCAGTCCTACTATTACTGTGTAATCTTTGGTAAGTTATCTGACTTCTTTATGTCCTATGTATCTCATCTGTAAACTGGTCATGATGATGATAATACAGGTGTCCCCTGCTATCCGAAAGTAGAGCATTCCTATGAGACCTTTTGTCAGCCGAAATGGTGTAAAGCGAAGAAGCAATGACCTTAGGACACATCTTGCTAACACATTCTCAAAATAGAGGGAGATGAAGCCCAGATGCTCACAGGCACAGTTCAAAGCTATGGCGGCTCGATGCAAAGATGCTCAGCAGAGTATAGACCTCCGGGAAGGAGCTTGGGTGGGGCCACTCTTACCGCTTGGGGTGCTTGCTGCCTCGGTCAAGGCTCCCTGCAAAACAAATGCTGAATGCCATTTTTGCTTTTCGTCTTTTTTTGTAAAAGCAAAAATTCTCTTCAGATTTCTTTTGGTTCGCGAAAACAGCTATTAATGTAGGTCTTCCATAAAAGAGAGGTGGCGTAAACTTTGGAAAAGTGTTATAATAATAACACCCTCATAAGGTTTAGTATGATTAAATGAGCTAAGGTATGAAAGTGTTGTGAACAGTACCTAGTGGATTGCAAATCCATGGCAAGTCATTATGCATATTTTCTGCATTGTCCTTGGTTTCCTCTTTTTTAATTTAATTTTTTACTTTATATCGGAGTATAGTTGATTTACAATGTTGTGTTAGTTTCAGGTGTACAGCAAAGTGATTCAGTTACACATATACATATATCCATTCTTTTTCAGATTCTTTTCCCACATAGGTTATTACAGAATATTGAGTAGAGTTCCCTGGGCTATATAGTAGGTCATTGTTGATTATCTATTTTATAGATAGTAGTGTGTATATGTTAATCCCAAACTCCTAATTTATCACTCCCCCCCCATGTTTCCCCTTTCGTTACCATAAATTTGTTTTCAAAGTCTGAGTCTGTTTCTGGTTTGTAAATAAGTTCATTCATATCATTTTTTTAAGATTCCACATATAAGTGATATCATATGATATTTATCTTTGTCTGACTTACTTCACTTAGTATGATAGTCTCTAGGTTCATCCATGTTGGTGAAAATGGCATTATTTCATTCTTTTTTATGGCCGGGTAATATTCCAATTTAGTAGGATTAAATGAAGTAATGCGTGAAAGTGTTCTGAACAGTGCCTCTCAGATTGCAAATCCATTGCAAATCATTATTCATATCTTTTGCATTGTCCCTCGTTTCTTCCTCTCTACTCAAACCTGGTTGATATTTCAGGGTTGATACTTCATTTGAGGCTTTCAAGTGAAGTTCTGGACTTGGGGCTTTCCCTTGCTCTACTCTCTGGAGTAGAGCCCATGGAGCTCTTGGATCCCCCCATACCCTGTCGGGGGCTGGTATCCCAGATCCCCACATGGGGGAGTCAGGCTAGAATTATAACTATTTTTTGCAAAGGAAGTGGAATAAATAAGACAGACGTAAACATGATTTAGTAAGAAATATGCTCAGATTTACTTTGTAGAGTTAAGTTGATTAACATGTAGGGATGGGGAAAAGTCAGTGTTAGGAAGCTAGTAAGGTGGGTTTTGCAGTATTCCCGGTGAGCTAAGGCAGTAACGATTTGGGTGAAGCAGTGGGAATGGATTTGAAGGATATTTTGAGGGTAGGAGGGACAGGGATTGGTGCCTGAGGAAAAATAGTGGATGAGTCAATGAAAAGTTAAGAATTTAACACATCACCTTTTAATTTTTCCCCCTCTATCCATCTGGCTGTGAGCCACTAAAAGAACAAGAACTGTCTTTCTTTTTATTAAAATTCTCAATGGTCGGCATAGTAACTGATACACAGTAGGGATTCAGATACTACTTGTCAATTAATTCTAGACCCAACTTACCTTTCCAGATTCTGAGCCCTTAAATAAATGTGTCATCTTAGCCAGTCACACTTTCTGCTTATCATCTTTGCTGCTTCTTAAAGCTTGAAACTCCTTCCTTTTACATATGGTCAACTCTTGCCATATCTTCAGCCCAACAAGAACCTTCTGCTTTTAGACATTTTCCGAAGACTCGATGAACCATGGTAATCTCTTTCCTCCAGAGTCACAGCACTGCTTATTTTTACTGCATCTTTCAAGAATACTCAATGACAACTCTTCATATTTATCTAATATTTGCAAAGTCATTTCACTCTTCAAAGTAAATGCTTGTCTCCTGAATTGGATTTGGAGATTCTCAATTCTAGGAACCACATCCATATTTCCTTCATCCACCTTTCCCACCACTCCTACCCCATAGAATGTGTAGCACAGTAGTAATATGTGAATAGTAGCTACTATTCACATCATCATTCTAAACACTCAGTTTACATGTTTTAACTTCTTAGGTGAGCAATTAAAAAAAATTATTTAAGGTGAGAAATCCCTGATTTTCCAGCAGGACTTGGTAAAACACTGTCAGAAATTGCACTTCCCTTGCTTCTAGGCATGCCCTAATCTCCCATGAGAGATGAGAATAATTTGAGGCTTGGGTTTGGAGTGTAACTGGGACAGCAATGACTGCCCCACCCACACAGAGGTCATCAATCTAAATCCCCTAGTTCTGTGACCATAGCATCCTCAAGTCCAAACGTACAGAAGTAAAAGCCAACGGTCCAGTTGCCATGGTGGAGAAAAGAGCTGTTACGGGAACTTTGAGTCATCAGCAGTTCTCAAGTCAGGCTCCTGCCAGAATGTAGCTCTTCAAAGGTCAACGCAAAGATTCTGGAGGCAGGATCCAGCCCCCATGATAGAAATACTGGCAGTAACTATGGGGTAGGGGTGAGGATGGTTAAAGGACCAACCAAGCAGGCTGGGTCTCAGGATTTGCTTCAGACTCAGAGGGGGATTGGAGTGTTAAATAGATCCTCAGGCAAAGGAAAGTTGTGGTTCAGTAGACCAAGCACGGATGATGGGTATTAGATGAAGTGTGAGAATTGCAGGCTAATGCTCATGAGGCATCTAGGTCTCTGTTCATGCCAAGCATAAAATAGCAAATGATTCCCAATCCAAATTTCACTCTTGGGAAGAGAGGGAGTGCCTCGTACTCTTCCAGGATCAGCTGTCATTGCATCCAGGAATAGGGAGGAAGAAAATTGCTGAGTCTGAGTCTTTGGACAGGAGGCCTTTTTGTCTATATTGGGTAGGATTTTTTTGGTTCCAAGTAAGAGAAATAACTAAAACTTACACAGGTAAATTTATTGGCTCATGTAAATGAGGAATTCAGAGTGAGGATAAGTTTCAGGGCTGGTCCTATTCAGTGGCTCAGTGGCGTCATCAAGGGTCCTAGAGCAGGCACTATTCGTTTGTACACAAGAGCCACTTCCTCTCCTCCTTTGTTAACAAAACCCAACAATGTTCCATTTCCAGAAGGTGAATCATGATTAGTGTAAGTCAATCCTAAGGGGGAAATATAGTAAAAGAGAAAGTGCTTTCTGCCTGCCTTTTTCTTTCTGCTTTGGATGCTGGTTTGAGAGCATGATGTTTGGAGCTACCACAGCCACCTTGTGACCATGAGGCAACAAATAAAGCCAATATGCAGCTGATGGCAGAGTAGTAGACTGGATATAAAGATCCTGGGTCCTTGATGAAACCACTGAGCTGCTGCACCAAACCTGGACTTGCCTACCTTGAGATTTCTCATTATGTGAGATCATTATTTAAAGTCCTTTGAGCTGGGTATTCTGTTACTGGCAGCTCAAAGAAATCCTGATACATATTGGGTTTTCTGTCTTTCTGTGCTCTGCTCTTCTCCGTTTCAGTTTTATCCTTTGTGGCAGCAAAATGACTGCAGCTTTGTGTCTGAGGACCACGTGGTCCAGAGGTGAAAGAACACTTTCAGTAGTCCCGCATCCCAAAGTCCCGAGAGTCACCTTGATTGGACCAGCCTAGGTTGTCTACTCAGCCTTGCACCAATGATGGTAGTCAGGAGTATGGAATGCATCGATGAACTTATGCTATTCAGGGTCTGCTCCTGAAATGAGAGACAGGTCAGGTTCAAAACAAAATCTGGATTCTTTTAGCAAATGCTGTCAGTACCTTGTTCATCGCCCCTAGACCCACCTTGGGAATCACCTCCATCTTTGATGGACAGCTTCCACATACACTAAAGGTTTCCTACCTTAAGCACCTGTAACTCCCTGCTGTGGGTATTCTCTGGCCAGGGGAGCATGGTAGAACTACTAGGAACTGACCAATTTCCAGAAGCAACCCTCAAAAAGGAAGGGATTTGGTGGGCAAATATTCCTCTAGGTTTCTTGGTCCTTAATGGGACAATTCCAAGTTATTTTCTATACCTGCCCCATCCAACACAGTAGCCACATGTGGCTATTTAAATGTAAATCAATTAACATTAGATAAAAGAAAAGATTGTGTCTAAGTCACACCAGCCTCATTTCAAGTGCACAGTAGTCACAGGTAGCTAGTGGCTGCCATATTGGTTTTTTTTTTTCTTTTTTTTTTTTTTTTTTGCGGTACGCGGGCCTCTCACTGTTGTGGCCTCTCCCGTTGCGGAGCACAGGCTCCGGACGGCGCAGGCTCAGCGGCCATGGCCCACGGGCCCAGCCGCTCTGTGGCATGTGGGATCTTCCCGGACCGGGGCACGAACCTGTGTCCCCTGCATCGGCAGGTGGACCCTCAACCACTGCGCCACCAGGGAAGCCCATGGCTGCCATATTGGACAGGGCAAAATATAACATTTCCATCACAGAGAAGTTGTTTTTGTTTTTGTGTTTTTTGGACAATGGCATTCTACACAATCTCTTAGGGGGTCCTTATCAGAAGAGCACCCATTGACCATTTATTAATTCATCCCTTATTGATCTTCCTCCCTTTCCTATTTCATTTCCTCACTCTCACTGAAGCTTCCAAATAAGTTTCTTGCCCCCAAATCCTTGTCTCAGGGTTTACTTTTTGAGGAGCCCTACTAACACAATACCCTTGGGATGAGAAAGGGGATATAGGATGTGGTTGACTACCGACAAGACAAGTGTCCTCCACAGCCTTGCTACTCAAAGTGTGGTCCATGGACAGGAACTTGTTGGCAAAGCAGAATCTCAGGCCCCACTCCAGGCCTGCTGAATCAGTATTGGCCTTTTAATAAGATTCCCAGGTGATCTGTATGCACATTGAGGTTTGAGATGTCCTGATCTATGAGTCCCTTAGATAGAGAGAGGGGGAAAAAAGCAAGACCTGATAAAATATAGCCACACAACTATGACAGCCATTTAAACAGAAGTTTTTTGCCTAAAAGTCCCAAAAGGTATAAGCCATCATCTTTTATTTCAGGACTTCGATGTCTTTAGCAATGTTTGAATTTTTTTTTTTTTCATTTTTGTTTTGAGGGTCTTGTGATCCACTGGTTTGAGGTCCCCTTATCTTTACGGGGGCCATGATCTCAGGAGAAAAGCTCACTCTGTCCTTTAAATTGATCTCTTTAGCACTGATGTTTCCTTCCTGTCTGCAGAGGGGCTTTGGGTCCCCAGTTGAGCATTTTGTCATAAGGTGATCAGGGTGCTATATACCTGGCAAGGTTTTCCTCTGATGGACTTTCACAGTCAGTGAGTGAATAAACCCTCTCTCCTAAAGACAGTGGGATTCTCCATCTAGAACCAAATTTGTTCTAATTAGCTGGCTCTGAGGTTTTCAGTGGCAGGTTTTCTGGATGTTAATAATGCTATTTTGAGAATACCTGTACCTTGCCTGCTTAATGAACACGATGATGGGAACATAAACTATTTTTTTCTTCCACTCGGAAAGACTTCATCTCCATTCTCTGTCTCAGGTCTCAAGTCTAGACTTGCTTTGTTTTTAGTTAAATTATATTCAAATCACATTTCCATTAGGGTTAATTTGGTGGCTTTTGCAATGTTCTTTAATTCTTCAGCTAGCAAGTAGCTTGTTCCCTGCTTAGCCCTGAGGGAGGCATTCTGTTCTGCCCAGGAATGTCTTTAGATTATTGGCCTCAATGACAGAGAAGAGTTTCACACCCAGTGCTTAAATTTACATCTGAAATGTGTCTGGATATGACATCTTTTGTAGATATTTCTGCAGTATTGGTTCAAGGATAATTAGGTTTCTCCATATCTGTGCAACCTGAGTGCTGTTTGATTCTTGACCCTCATAAAAGACAGCTTAACCTTATTTACTGGTAAGATGTGGGAAATATATTATGTGACAGCTATGGATTTGGAAGCTCTGAGAATTTGACTGCTAGATATTGAAGTCTACAAAAAATTGGCGGCAAATTTATGTATGGTTAGGGCTGATATTCAGTTGTTTTGACAAACATTACTTGTTAAAATATTGAAATCCTTCCATATTGGCTGTTAAGTGTCCCCTCCCCCACCCCACCATTCCAGCTCTACCCTGCCTCGTCACCCCAGCTGCCACTGCCCTCCCCAAGGAATTCCGCCCCCCCCCCGCCGCCACCCCCCCCAACCTCCCACCTCCACCTTCTCACCAGAACCCACACTAAAGATTTAATACCTGGCCTAACAGGTGCTTCTGATCTTGAGGAGACAGCAGTGAGAGGAGGCTTGCAGCAAGATCTTAGTTCCCTGCCCAGAAATTGAACCTGGGTAGCCTGGGTGAAAACCAGGAATCCTAGCCACTAGACCAGCAAGGGCTGGAGGCTAGAAGCAAAGTTCCCCTGGCTCTTGCCCCGTTTGAAAGAAAGAATATTTCAAGGAGGCAAAAACTGTAAAAACAGGTACAAAGTTTATTATTTGAGACACAGCACAATAAGTGGGAGAGCACACAGAGAAACAGTTTATTTAAGACAGAAGCAAGGCAGAGATACACAGCTGGAGAGAAGAGGGTGTGGGCATCTTCTCTAATGAGGCGGAGAGCCCCAGAGAGGTGATCAAATCACTTATATAGAGGAGTTCCTCCGGGTCTTTGTTTGCCTTTGGCCAATTATCTCACTTCTTTTTCCACACCTGACCTGTCCTAGGTCCCTCTCTGACGTGCATGCACATCTTTTAGCCAAGATGGATTCCAGTGCAGAGGCCTATGGGAAGGTTGACAACACCCATTATGGGGTAGCACCCCCTCCCTTTTGACCCCCAAGGAGACTTTCTGCGCATGTGTAGTCAGGGAGGTCTCCTTGACCTCAAGAATGAGAAATATATGGTCTCTTTATCTTTTATCCAAGAAGGACTCAGCTCCTCCTGCTCCTGACATCATCTTTACCTTGGAGTATCTGTCCACAGGGGACAGATTCCAGCCGCTCGGCCTGGGGCCCATCTATCTCCTGCCTCACTTCCAGGACTCTCATCTATTGCTAGTGCCCCTATGGCTGGCTTACTTCCCATAAGTTGGTTGGTGGATGCCCTGCTGCACAGGTTGCTTAAAAACTTTTCATGTCACCCCTGTGAGGATGCATTCATCTTGCTACCTAGCACTTGAAGAACATTCAAAACATTCAGAAAACAGCCCTAAAATCTTAGAAGGGAGGTTCTATTTGGAATAGTAAAAATAATTGGGTTGACTTAAAGATGGTGACAGTATCTGGCCACTTTCATCTCAATTAATGCAATATTCCTTTTTCTGTTGTATATCTTGGAAGCGAGAAGAGTGGGGCGACTCAACTCTTGACTCCTGAGTCAAAATGGGACTCTGGTCTTTTAAGACTTAATGCCCGATTTGCCTCCAAACTTTGCACCATGCTCTTAACTTGTTTTTAGATTCCAGTTTCATTAGTACCCAGAAACTGAGACTTGGAGAAACGGAGGTGAGATCAGGTTTTCCTTCTTCCTCTTTGAGATGCTTTTAGGGCCCCCTAGTGACTGTTTTGAGACAGGTTTCGTACGATTAGGTCTCCTTGACCCTGATTTTAAAAAAGAGACCTTTCTGAATCTCTCCCGTGACAATAACTGTGTGGAGATCTATCTATCTCTCTATCTCCACACAATAACTGTGTGGAGATAGATAAGTTGGTTTAGAGGGCTCAATATTTTTTCACTTCTCAGTTCTTAGCAAAAGCAGTGCATATTCCTTAGAAATAACAGATATATCACCTTACATATTTTATTCTGCATTCCTCATACTATATTATGTCATAGCTGAAATCCTTTGAAGACATTTATATCCAGTTTGTGTCAAAGGGTTATATAATTCATAGGCAAGTACATCCTACTTTTGGAGATATAGATAAAATCTTCTGCTGGTGGGGCAAAGGAATTCTTTAAATGTGGGGCTTGACGTGATATTAACTAACAGAAAGTTTCTGTTTGTGGAATAATTGTGTGGCAACATTCCTGTTTTTTACAGCATGAGATATTCCACTGACTTTGAAACACTGCAACACTGAATTGATAGAACAGAGCTTTTACACCTTTAAGGTGGTTATTGACTGATGCAAGTAATTTTTGTGAAATCCCTGTATAATGAATATATCTTCAATGTACCTTGCTGACGAGGGTGACTATTGTTCCCTCCCCGACCATGGGCATATTTTTCTTTATAAAATCCAATGTCGAGAATGCACTACACTTCGGGAATTATAATGGAGATGTTCAGTTTCCACATGCTTATCTTTTAGTTTCTGATGTTATTCCATTATTTTCTCCTTTGCTTGTAAATTTCAGGTCTCTCCTTCCTCAGTCACATTAGCCTTATTAATATGCAAATGTATTGTAATAATGTATTTTACACCACTAATGAAGTGAAGCAAAGCAACGAATAAAAAGAAAGCCCAAATTCTTGCCTTAACTTTACCCAGTTCCGGGGCAGGGGTTGGAGTAGGGGAGGAGGGATAGAGTTGGAAGCAAGGACAGTCGGCCGCAAAAAATAAAAATGATCCCCTTGTTTTCAGCGCGTTCTGGAACAGAGCTGCACGTCACAGGAAGAAAGGAGCAGCTTTGGAGCTAAAATGCTTGGCATTAAACTTTGACACTTTAATGGTCTCTAGGATATTAGATAATATTTTATCATATAACGTTCTTCTCCGACACGGTAATGGCATCAAAACCAGGTAAGATCTCCTGTCCCTGCAAACGTGCAGGGTAAGCCTCATCCCCGCAGAAGACAGGACAGCAGGACCCCAGCTTCGCAGTTAACTTATCCCGAAGCTCCAATGCAAACGTTTTTTACTTCTTCGCCGGGGACGCTGTTGTGCAAACGCTACCTTCTTTTGGCGTTCTCCTCGGCTCGGTGTGCCACTGAGATTAGGTAAACAGAGCTCCAGAGCCGGGGAAGAGCGGATGGTGGTGGTGGTGGTGGTGGGGGGGGGTAGTTGGGGGGTGGGGGAGTGGGCTGGGGAGTCGTTGCTTAAAGGGTCTGGAAGAGAGCGTATGGGGGAAGGGTCCCGGCTGGGTCAGGCTAAAGGCCGTGAGCCGGGTTATTTAGGCAGGAGCCAGGTCCGGAGGGGAGCTAGGGACGAAAGTCCGGAGGGGAGCGAGGGACGAACCTCCGAAGCACTTGGGTCAGCGCGGCAGCCCGAGCTCGGCGTCCTTTTCTTACGCACCCCCTCGCTTCCCCACCCTTGCACTTTATCTCTCTTTTTGCATCCTTCCCCTGCTCCTTCCAAGCACTAGGGTGGGCTTCCCGCTGCCTCCTCGGAGTCCAAGGGCTAAGAAAGCCGGCGGCCCGCCCGGCTGGGGAGAGCTGGGGACCCCAGAAGCCCTGGGACCGAGCTGACCAAAATCCCGGGAGCTGGATTACGTGCCGGAGCTCCGGTCTCCCAGAGTTGTCCATCCCTCTGCGTCCTCTTTCTCTCCCTGCCTCTGCTTTCTCCTCCTCTGGGTTTTCTCTCCAGGCCTCCTCCTTCCAGCCACTCTCACACCCCCTCCCCCTTTGCCCGGCCAATTTCACTCACTCCTTCCTTTAGGGGACTCTCGGCGCCCCACCCTCGTCTTTAGAATTGGGAGGCTGGAAGTCCATTCAATGGGATATTGCGCTCAGGGTTCTTGTGCCAGGAGGGAAAGAGCAAGAATGAAATCGTAACAGGGAGGGGGCGTGCTGTGCGTGCCTGGGGTGTGTGTGTTGGGGGCGGGGGGGGGCAAAAAATGCAGTTTCCCCGAAGAATAAGAAGCCTTGGACCGGATTCTTGAATACGTAGCCCCATATGATGCTGTCAAAGCCCTTCAACGTGGCTTCTGGCAGCCTCAGCTTGTCCCATACTCTGCCCACCTTCGAGAGAAGCGGCGACCCGAGTAGAAGTGGAGGCGGGGAAACTTCCTACTTCCCACGACAGCTGTTTTGTACAAGGAAGAGTGGACAGTCTGCACGGCCTCGCGAGCCTGCAAGAGTCTCTACGGCAGCAGCTGCGGACCCGTCCCGCTTCCCTTCCCCCTCCTTCCGCGAGGCTCGCCAAGCCCGAGGCGGCCGGGAGCGGCCGGGGTGGAGGGAGAAAGGCGGGGAGCTCCCAGCTTGCACGCTTTCGTCCCGACCCGGGCCAGAATCCCGGCTCCGGGTGTTGCTTCCGCCTGCGTGTGAGCGAGCTGAAGAAGTAGAAAGGAGGAGCCTCTCCGGGGGGCGGGGCCTAGGCGGGGGCGGCCTCTCGGTCCGCGCGGCTGAGGCGCCTGCCATTGGCCGGCCGCGCCGTCACGGGGTGGGGGCGGGCGCCGAGGCTGGCGCCGGCCCCGCCCCCGCTCGGAGCCCGGCCCGGGCTCGCGGTCCCCCCCAGCTGCACAGACATGACACAGACACACTGTCACTGCAGCTGCTGAGCGAGCCCGGGGCTTTGGGCACGCGGCGGCGAGGCCAGCCCGAACCCCGGACCCCAGAGCTCGCCCGCCCGTCCGCCCCCCCCGCCGCCCCCCGCGCGGCGGCCCCCGCCTGCCCAGGCGCGGGAGGCGGGGATCGCTCGCCGGCTCCGGCCAGTGGCGCCCGGCTGCCGGCGGCGGCTGCAGCGGCCGCCCGGCTCCGAGTGCCGGGCGCTCGGGGAAGCCGGCGCGTTTCGGAGGCGGCGGCGGCCGAGGCCGGCGAGCGCTCCCGGCGGCACCGGGGCCGCCCTCCTCGGTTCCCTGCACGCACCGCGCTGCGCCCCGCCTCCGTTCCGGTGACCTTCCCGGGGCGCCTTACCCGGCCCCGCGCCCCCGGCCCCGCGCCCCAGGCCGGGGCGAGGCCCTCTCCAGCGCTTCCTTACCGCGGAGCCGCGGGCGGGCGGCGCAGGCCCGGGGGGAGGGGTCGCCGAGGCCGGCTGCAGCACCCCCCGCCTCCGCGCTCTGTGCTCGGCCGGGCCGGACCGCCGCTGCCCCGCCGCCGCGCGGGATCCCGGGTGCCCGAAGCTGGGGGCGCGGCCGCGCTCCCCCAGCCGGGCTGGGAGCGGGCAGGCCCTGCCCTGAAGGGGCGAAGCGGCGGGGAGCGCGGGAGGTGGAGTCGACCCCGGCGGCCGCCCGGCGTCTCTCCCAGTGTCCCCCTCCCCGGACTCAGACCGAGGCGAGCCCAGGCCCCTGCCCATGCGGGGCGCCCCCGGCTCTGTAGAGTCCCCGGGGCAGGGAGCAGCTCCAGGCAGCAGCGCCGGAGGGAGAGGAAGACGGGACTGTGCTCAGCTCCGGCGGCCCGGACCCTCCCCGTCGCGTTTGGAGGCGGGGGCCGCCCCGAAGTCTGCGCTTGTCACCGCCGCTCGGACTGGGGCAGAGCCTGCTGGGACCCCGACCCGGAACCCCTGCGCCTCGTAGGTGGCAGCACCGCCGCGCCACCCAGCTCTTCCGCGGTGTCCCTCTGCCTGGCGGCAGTCACGGCCAAGGTAGGAGCCCCGGGGGTGCGAGAGAGCCGCCGCGGGGGCGCCCTGGTGAGCGGTGCCGGACAAGTTCTCCGAACCTGTGGCTGGTACCCCCTGTACTCAGGATGCTGGCGAAGAGGGAGGGAGTGAGGACACAGCTTCTGCCGCCTGGGCCCGGAGCCCTGGAGAGGCTGGAGGTAGAGAAGTCGCCGAGTTTCTGATGTCCCCCAGGACCCGTCCCAGGGCCTGCCCTGCTCCTTAGGCTCACGGGCTGCTAACTGTGCGAGCAAGGAGGAGTTTCCCATTAACACCAGGAGGCGATGTCGACCCTCCCTCCCCCGCAGCTTGCTGGCTGTGAGCACCTGTGCTTCGGGGGAACCTGCTATGTTTAGAGCTGTCCCTTTGGGCAGTCCCCACCTGCCTTTCCTGGCGTGATGCTGTGCAGAACTTTTCTTTGCTCCTTGTTGCAGAGTCGAGGCCGATTTGGGGTGAGAGCCACAGCTTGCGAGTCCCTCTATTGGACAGAGCGGTTGGGTGGCAGCGATAGCAGTAGAGAGGAAACCCAACCAGTGTCGGTCCTACTGGACAAAGCTGCTTGTGATGAGTGGTCACTGGGTAGCGATCCAGACAGTCTTGTGAAAGTCATTATTTCTGAAGGGTGGAGTGATTGACTCCAAAGTTTGTGCATCCTTAAGTTATTTTGCTCAATGCCGTATTATTGTCTTTAAAATTTTACTCTTAAGGAACCTCAGTCCTGCAAGCCTACCCTTGCCCGTTTGAAATTTATTAAACCCGTGAGCTCTCCCTGGAACGATCTGATTTTAAATGGGTCACTTAGGAAGGAACAGATTGTCTCTCCTGCATTGAACCATCCCCCCGGGTGACCCTGTTTAATGGGGATGGATTTTTTCGTCCCTGAGCTGCTGTACCTCGGTTGAGCAGGTTTTTGCTGAATTCTGAATCTGAATTTTGTCACTCAGTCCATTAAAATGATCTCCCAAGGGAGCAAAATAGCAGCTTACACTTTGCGTGAATGTCACAGGAAGTTTTACAGGGTCTTATGTAAGTGCCGCAAGAGAGGGCTCAGGCTTCTGCTTCCTTCAGGGGCTGGGGGTGGGGATGGGGAAGGGGTGGCAGGTGGACGTTCCCCTTCCCTAAATGCAGGTGCCATCCCTCTCTGGCACTGGTGGAAACCCAAAGTGCTTATTCACTCTCTGCCAGCATGCAGTCACTTCAGGTTAATTTTCCTCCTCACCTCTCCTGCCTTGCCACCTCAGGAGTCAGCTTTGGTAGACTTAAGATAAGGGAAGGGTCTAAATTAGGAGAGGAACACGTGGAGGTTTCTCTTCTCATGTCTCACAAAAGGGTGACATGAATGAATTACTCACGGGCATGGTGGGTCCTCACTGGGGATTAAAAAAAAAAAAACTGGCTTGAAGGTTTCACACATCTCTTAGTGTACCTTTATTTTTCAGGAGTACACTTTAGTGAAAATTGCTTCAGGGAACACACATTTATCGAGCCTGGCCCTGTTAATTCCAAACTGGGAAGAGAACCAATTGGAACAGAGAGGCAAAATCGTTAAGATTTAGATCTTAGTGGGTTTTCGAGAATGGCTGGGAAAGGAAACCAGTCTCCCTAGTGGTATAGAGAGGCTTTTGAAGAAAAGATGGTATCGCTCTGGAGTGGGTGGAAGTTGCTAACAAGCATAGGCCCTCTGGCTTCACTGAATGAAGTGTGCTGGGTTGGGGGTTAACTTTTTGGCGTGGGATAATGCAGATTCCTTTGCCTTTTAAAACATAACTAGAAGGGCCTTGGGAATAAAATGAAAGGTTTTTCCATCTCATCGTAGGTCCCAGGAGTGCTTCCACCTCTTGGGAAGGAGGTGAAGGTTTCCTGTGGTTCTGGGTTCCTGAGCTGTGCTTGAAAGTTGATGCAGGAGTGTCTCCATCCTAAAGCCACCTACAGTGGCAGGACACTAGGGGGGACTAGTTTGCTATTCCACCACTGATGAACCTATGTTACAAAAGGCTGTGGTTTGTCTTGAAGGCTCAGGAACCTAACTTTTTGCATGCTTGCCCTAATGAGTGGATTCCGAATGCTTAAGCGATGGGCCTGCTTACATCTAAAGTGTCATTTGGGCAGCTCCGAACAGGGTAACTGCAAAGTATTATGTGAGACTGAGCAGAGTCAGTGATAATCTCTGAGTAAGTGAGGGCTATAAATTTTGGGGAGACAGAACCTCCTGCAAACTCCATCCTTTGGGTATTAGACTGTGCTAACTCTAAGTTCCCTGGGGGTTTGTAATCAGAACTCCCCCCTTTGGTTTTTGGGCTGCACATCTGCCATCTTCATAAAATCATGCTACCTCCGTTCTAGATGGAGTCTAGAACCGACTCCATTAAACTTAAAATTTCTCACTGTTATCCCCTTAAAAGTACATCCCTTGTATTTATACAGATGTAACGTAACATTTGGCAGTGTGGTTTCACTTTCATCTCAGATGCGCTCTCTGCACTTTCAATGGTATTAAATCGTTAGTGTCTAGGTGTCTTCCAGCAGAAACTGAAGATAATTCTATTTCCGCTGAAGAACAAACCCGCATGGCCCAGGCTTACCCACCGTGGCCAAGTCTTATCAAAGCTGACTCCAGAGGTGGGCAGACAGGAAAGGTTGGAGAAAGAGTTTAAGAAGAGACTACCCAACTCAGAATACTGGCATGAAGAGAGGCAGATGTCGCCAAGATTTAGGACTTCCTGGATTCTTAAAGACCCAGTGCAGCATATAGAGTTAGACTCAGCATTTGGATCTGTGAACCTGCGTGAGTTATTGCATTTCCTAGAACTCTGGAGTCTGGTAGACTGCATTTGTGATCCTTTACTCATATGTATAGTGCATATTTAGGTAGTTTGAGGAGACCTTTTGTTGTGGCATAGGGATGTGGTCAACATAAAGCTTTATTTCAGCTATCGAAGGCTTTGTAGATTGATTCTCATAGGTGCAGTATAGCCAAGGGGTTAGAGATTGGAACAGGAAAATACTATTAAATTTTCCATTGAGCATCAGCTAGTGAAAACTGGTTATTGGGAATTTATATACTGTGATCCTAAGGCATGAATGAAGTCTTGTGAATTTCAAGGAAGCCGCATGGCAGAGGTCGAGGAAGAAAGTGACGCAGGATCCTGGCCTTCCTTAGGGTCCATGAATAAGGTGAAGGTGTCTTTGCAGCCAGAGATTCTCAGAGAGTGGGGAGCACATGGGGCCAGGGCTGTAAGACCCAGGGGACTGAGAACTCCAGGCACCCTGCCATTGACACCCCTTGGCGATACAGCCACCTCACGGGATCTGCTAGTGTTGATGAGGGTTTGCCGTTCTGCTGCAGAGCATTTGACATTGAGAGGTACTCAGGTCCTCTGTTCCTCCCTGACCACATTGACATTCGGAGAGACTTTTCTCCTTTTAACTTAGCAAGTAACAACTGAACGTCTATTATGTGACAGACGCCATGCTCTGTGTAGAGGCTGCAGAGGGTCCACAATTAGTTTATAGTCTTTTGGGGGCAGGCAGACGTTGAACCATTGCTGTGAGCTGCTCATGTACAGGTTTGTTCAAAGTAAAACCTTGAGTTTGCCAGGATAGTAGAACAGGAGGGAATCCCATGCAGAAAGAACAGCATGGAAACCTTAAAATATGTAGTGTGAATGGAGAACAGTCAGTAGTGTGGCTGGAAGATGGGATATTCTGGAAGAGGAAAGCTTGGTGTTAGCAGGGAAATAATTTAATAGGATTCCTAGTTTCATGCTCTGTGTATTCAAGCTGTGGCAAGAATGGTGGCTGGATAAGGTCCAAGAGTACCAGTTGATTATCCCACATTGTTATTACAAACAGAAAAGGACATTTTCTTTCTCATCCTTTATCCTTCTACATATAGCATTTTGCCTGTTCTTTAAAAAACTATTAGCAACTCAAATAAAGAAAGGGTCCCTTATCAACCCTTAGGCAGACTTAGGCAACCCTAAGTCTGCCCTCCTGTGTATGTGAATTACATCTGGGGCTTTCATTATGTGATTGTGGAGCAGTGGGAGAAATGACAAAGTTACTTGACAAATGATAGAGTGTGGTGGAGGGACACACATTTTTCCCTGTGAGAGTGTATTCTATTTTGTCATATTTACTTCTGGGTAAAGTTATGGCTGCAGTTAACATTTGAACAAGGTTCTTGTGTTTGAATCATCTCAGTTCTGGCCTCAACTTTCTTTGCTGTTGAAAAAGGAAGAGTTTTATAGTTTTGAGGATGGGTGTGGGCCTGCCTATTTGTGTGTTTTGTGGAATGAGGAAACTATGAAGTAAGGAAGAGATGCAGCGATGTAATGGCCAGAGGATATTAGAGAGAATGGAAAACTGCAGTTGTTGGAGCGATCCCCAGGGTCAAATATATTTAGTTTTTCTGAAGCAGGAGCCAGGAGGACAATGGAGATAGAAGAAGCCCCAGTGTGTGTGTGTGTGTGTGTGTGTGTGTGTGTGTATGTTTTTGTTCTGTCATCCTTCCCTGAGTTGAGTTGACTGGTAGGCAGGGTGGTATAGGTAAAATCTGGAGATCTGCGTTCTCATCTTGCATCATCCTATGCTAACTTGCTGTGTGACCTTAGACTACGTCTTGACCTCTCTGGGCTTCAGGTGCTGTCTCCAAACTTCAGTGCGTTTTTCGTCTTGTAACTAGGAATGTAGAGGCTCAGAGAAAGGGCTTGCCTAAGTTAGTGGCAAAGCTCAGACTATTTAGGTTTTCTAGCTTTCCAGCTCTGAAATGGGAAGAGGCCTGACCAGTTCCAAGGTATACTCTACCTTGAAATATCAAACACTACAAGTATGCAGTGCTGAAGAGAAGAACCACAGTCTTTTCTGTGTTGGTTGTAGATTCCGTAGACTTGTAGACTGCATTAGAACTTTTCTGATTCATTAAGCCATTCATAAGCAGCTGGGCTTGCTTGCTAACTTCTTATGTATTATGGAAACCAGTGGGTTTGGTAATGTTACCTACTCTTTGAGAACTGCTTGAGGATGATGTGCTTTGTGATAAAAAGCAGTGCTGAAAATTTTAATTGTTTCCAAATTAAGTCAGTGAAAGCTGAGTTGAGCCTATGGGATTCTGCAAAGCCTGGGCTCTAACAGGGGAAGGGGAATCTTCTCATTTTGCCAGGGAGGTTACCTCGTAGGGGGAGCTGGGGGGCGAGTGTGAAGGGAGGGATGTTGGGAAGAAAAACAGTTTCAGAAAAGCAATTGTGTAGAAGTACAAGTCAGGAAAATTGCAGACCGACTTAATTTTATGCCACCAGATTTGTGTCGCTAGAGAGAAGCTTCCTCACCATTCTGGCACTGATGCTGTCCTGGGTGGAGAGGGCAGTGCTTATTGGAAAGAGGAGATTTGAAGTTAAGTACAATTATAAATATAAGGTTTATGACATTATTATTTCAACATTGAAGCTAAGCATAGGAATGCCCTGTTTTAGGAGAATTGGGAGAATTTGTTTTTCACTCTTCAACTGTTTATTCCATAATTGAAGGTAAGTGTAAGAATGCCCTGTTTTAGGATAATTTGGCTTATAAATCTTATTTTAAAAGCAAATAATTTAAGAGAAGTAATTGTTTGGGGTACAAAAGGGTTTTTATTTTACAAAAAGGATTCATAGCGAGCATCTTTTTAATAACTAGTCCCTTAATTTTATTTCAGGTTATTTGATTAATGCAATCATAGTTGATGCTTTTGGGAGCCTTACCTGTTACAGAAAACCAAGGGTTTTTCAAATATAAACTTTTCCATGTTTTAACAAATAACTCACCAGGTTCACCTGCCAAGGAGCCTAATATTGAACTGTGTTACAGAAAGAAGGACAGTAGTTACATAAACTTTGTAACCACTGACAGACCACATGGTGTTACTTTGCTCACTTACTTACTGGGGGCAGGTTTCTGGTTTAACCACTGTTCATCCTGGAGATTGCAGTCATAACTACCACCTGCATGAGTTCCTCAATCACCCTCACATTCTGCCTCTAAGGATATATCAGGAACAGAAGTGGTTTAAAAAGGAAATCAGGTAAGCGTTTCCAGGATTCTGAGTTTTCCTAGTTTCAGAGACATGGAATTAATTTTGTTCCGCCTAAGTATATGGTAGATGCGATATGCATGAGATATTTACAGAAAAAACCCTCGAAATTGTGCTCGCTCACGAAATATCTAGGGCTTTTGGTTTTTTTGTTCCTTCATCCCTTGTGAAAGTTTCCAAAAAAGAATTGGTTCTAGGAATGAAAGAAAATGTAAGGCGTTTAAGGCTCCAGAGGTAATTTTGGGTAACCTGGAGTGGTAGATAATCACAGACTGGGGCTAGAATGGGAAGTGCAGCCTCACCCATGATTTTAGCCTCTTTCGTCCATTATGGGGCTGCACTTTGGATGCGCAGCAAACGCACATGGAGATGGAGCCCTGGCTACTGGGCGAGACTTGCTCTTAACAGAGTCCTTTTTTGACGTACCCAGGCCAATTGGGAAGAAAGGACTTCCTGATCTTTCCAGCTCTCCACGGTAGCATTAGAATTTAGGGGAATTTACAGCAGAACACAGGCACGTGGGGATTTCATTCTTCCTCTTTTTTTTTTTCCTTTTAAATTTAAAATCAGTAGCGAATCATGTGGACTCTTCAGTGTTATTCTGTGATTAGAGACTGCCTCGATGCATTAAACACATGTTTGTTATTATTAAGGTTAACATTTTTGTGGCTAACTGGGAACCATCCCCTCCCCGCTTTTGTTTCCAGAACAGTCGCGTAGGTCCTTAATTTGCCAACACTGTTTGTGTACCAGCCTCCTCGACTGATGTCAGCTCTCATCCGGGAAGGAAATGGTATTTTGTGGTTGTCTGGGGAGCTAAGAGAGGCGCAACCCAAGTGATAAGCAGGATGGGGCTTTTCTTGCTTCCAGGCATGGTGCCTGGTGCTTAGTAGGTCTGCACTGAATAAACAGTTGTGTCCACACAGAATGATTTGCATTCCAAGTTGTGTTTCCAGCTCCGGGGTGGGGGTGATGGGGAGGGAGAGGTGAGTGGATACCAGCAGACTCACAGCCTCGGACACTTTCAGACCTCTTCCGAAAGCTGTTATTTTAAAAATGTGAAGGACATTTCAGATCAGCGAAATGAATTCTCTTAGGGATTCATTGTTGTGGTTCAGACATTGACGGCTTTGTAAAAAGGCAAGGAAAGTACAATCCTGGAATGCGGCGTGTTTCCTTTCCTCTGAGTTTGTAGGGATTTTGACTTATCTGGCCTGGGAGGGGTGAGCAGGCTCTAACGCTTGTTCGTGTGTGCATGTCAGGGTGCCTTGAAAAGCGTCTTAAATACCTTAGGATGGATTGTGGGCGATGATCTTTCCGGCACCCGTGATGAATGTGCAGTGACTTAGATGTGGATCAGGCCAGGGCTCCCACGTTCAGAGGACGAAGTGGGCCCGAGAAAACAGGGGGGACTCGGGTGCTTTTCATCCAGTAGGAAGGACTCTCCCCTCTGCCATCTTGGTGTCTTCTCCCCCTTCTCTGTTGGTGCGAATCCTTCCCGCCTGGGCTTTGTAAGTACTTATGGATGCCTCCTCCATAAGTGGAAGGCAGATCTGTGATGTTGAGACAGCTCGGGGGCTGCAGGAGACCCTTGAGCCCGCTCGGCCTTCATTTCACAGCTCTGGAAACTAAGGCTGGGGAGGTCGAGAGAATTATCCAGAGGGGAGGCAGATCCAGAGCCCCTGCTTCCTGACCACCTTATGTGGCCCAAGGCTCTGCTCTGCCTTCTCACACCCCTACTTTCTTTTTTTTTTTAATTTTTAATTTTTTTTAATTTTTTTTTTTTTTTTACTTTTCTGTACCTTCCATGGATAGCTTTTTTTTTTTAACATCTTTATTGGAGTATAATTGCTTTACAATGGTGTGATAGTTTCTGCTTTACAACAAAGTGAATCAGTTATACATCCCCGTACTTTCTGATTGTCTGTCCTCTGCTCCCTGCCCTTCCATCCAGCATACTCAACTTCAGTCTTTTCCTCACACACGTTCTTCGTTCTCTGTTTTTGTGCCAGGCACTCTTCTGTTGGATCATTTTGTGTCATTTCATCTTTATGGTAACCCTACGAGGTGGGTGGTCTTACTCTTGCATTTTCCAGGTATGGAAGCTGAGGCTTTCCCAGGTCACACAGCTGTGGAGCATGGAGCCAGGACTTGACTCACAGCTGTTCTGCCTCCTGTGCTGTCTCTGTGCTGACCTGGCCTCTAGTCAGAATCTCTGCTTCCTGCCTACAGGCCCTGTACACCCTGTCTCCTTGATGGCATGGTTAACATCTACTAAGCCAACATTCACTCATCAGCCAGCATTCATGAAACTCCTGCTCTGAGAGGTGTCGGCTTGACATCAGGAACAGGGAGGTGAGGAAATCACCTGCCTGCGTCATCTAGTAGCCACGTCTTGGTAAAGACGTGGACAGGGCAGTGGGCACTGTGTTTTGGTAGCATTACGCTTGAGGGAGTCAAAGAAGGAGAAAGTATTAGATTGGGTCTTAGTGAATAGGAGCTGGAAGGATAGAGTGAAAGGAAGCATCACCTAAAACACCCCAAAGGCCATGCTTGTTCCCTTCTACTTGGCATTGGCAATGTCTGTTTACTTTCCCTATTCTTTTCCTTATGTGTAAGTGCCTTAAAGCACTGGGACTGGGTTGCACCCATCCGACTACACTTGTAGCACTTAGGAATCCTTCAGTAAACATTTATTCAATTAAATTGAAAGCCTTCTGTCTTTACCCTCAAGCAACATAGTTAGAGAGATTGGGAAAAAAAACGTGTGAGAAGTTAAACAACAATAGAAGATTCAAGTGAACGGTTCAGAGCAACAATAGGAATGATGTGGCAGTGCAGTGAATGGTTGTGGATTACTGGAACCCAAAGTTGATGGGAAATCAGAGGCGGGAGTTTACTTTAGCTGCTTAAAGGCAGTGGAGGTAGGATTTGCCTTGGGTCCTTGGACCCAGGATCATTAAGATTTGAATGGAAGAGTTAAAGGGAGGTAGAGCAGCCAGCTTAGGTTGGCGAATGCACAGATATGAGTTTTGGGGTTATAAAGTAAGTCGGCTTGGGTTTCCGTTAGCGAGGAGCTGGAGATGAAGTTGGCAAGCTAGATTGGGGCCGTGGACTTTTGGAAGGCAGGGCGACTTTTGATTGGGAGGAAGGTGTACGCAAAGCTCTGTTTTAGGAAGATGAACCTAGTGGCAGTATGGGGCCAGATCGGAGTGGGGAGAGATGATAGCTGGGAGGTCGCTGGGCTTTTGTACTAGTCCGGATATGAAGTTCTAAAGGCCACTGAGCTAGAACTGGTACAGGCGGATGGAAACAGAGGGAAGCTTTGGGATTCCCTCTGAGCCCAATCATTGGTACCGAAGTCCGAGATGGTTTTCATTGCCCACTGGAAAGCGACCTCACTGGAATAAAGTCTGCTTGTGACAGTAGCAGTAGCTCTTAGAATGGCACTTTCTCCCTGGGCTGGGCTGGGCGTGGGGATGGGGCTGGGCTAAAAACGTCCTCTCCGCAGCCTCTCTCATTGGGGGTTTGTTCAGATGAGCCCAGGGTGATAGAACAACCTTTTTTTTACCTAGTCTAGGATGACACCCAATAAGGGGTAGAATGTAGAAAATTTTTCTTTTCCTCATGAGTGGTTCCTAAAGGAGCTGTGGAGGGCCGAGAGCGAAATTATTGGAACTCTGACATGTGGGCTCCGATCCACCTTAAAAGTGAAGCTGGGCCATGCTTCCCGTGACTGGTGGTGTGTCTCTGCCCGAGGAGGGCCTTGCTGAGAGATTACAGTACACACTTTTCAGAAATGTGGAGTAAGCCATTCTGGATAACAGAATTTTTCAAATAGGATAGTCCAGTTCCTTATAGGGAGTCTTTATTTTGAATCTTTAAAGAACGAGGGCTTTTCTAGGATGTTCTGTGTATTTACCCTCACTGGCTCACTCTTAGCCACTGGAAAACATCCATCTTTCTTATCAGGACACACAAAGCTTGTTGTGAACTGGCCCCTGCCTCTCTATGCAGCCTCATCTTCTCTTGCCAACCCCACACACCAACCACCAATCCCCAACTCATTATTTTCCTTCTTTACTGTTTATTTTCCCCCAAATCTGCCAAGCTGTGCACCTACCTCTCCTTCTGGCTGATAAGCTCTTTCCTTCTTTATTTGCTTGGGATGCTTCTGTTTTTCCTTCAAAACACAGTTCAGGCCGTCTTTCCTTCAAGCTTCTCCTGATACTGGGCGCTGAACTGTATCTGTCCTTGGACTGGCTTCTCCTGCTGTGCTTTTCTGCACCATGTTCCCCGAGCTTCCAGATGGCTGGCTTGCCCGGAGTGTGGGAGCCCTTCAGTAAAGACGGCATCTCATGGCTCTGGGGAATCTTCAGTGTTTTACCGTCTGCCTGGGCCATGCTGTCTACCCTGTAAGTGGTGGGTGGTGGTGGTGGTGATTTTGGATTGCACTGAATTTGCTGTTCAGGCATAATGTAACCTTTTCTAGTTGAACCTTGAGTATTATGCTGTACTGCAGGGGTATTCTTGAATTTAAAGAATGCATGCCCCCTTGCTGATGACCAGATGGTGGTGGGCCATCCCTGGGGCCCACTGATGCCTTCAAGGAATGTGGTGCAGGTGGTGGAGGAGGTGGAGAAGGAGAGGGAGGGGGAGGAGGAGGAGGCGGAGGTGGAGGAGGAGGAGGAGGGGGAGGCAGAGGAGGAGAAAAACAACAGGATCAGTAGAAGCTATTACCTACCAAGTGCCAAATTTCCTGTAAGATATATCAGGTGAGAGTAGCTTAAATATAAGAAGAAAGACCTGGAAAGGACTTCTCATCTCCTTGGTAGCTAAATATTCGATAGCCTAACTTCCCCGACAGAGGTGGTCTACCAAACCACCTAGGGAAGCCAAGGGTGTGTTTCTCTACAAGAAATATCTCAGAGGATAATAAAACCTTGAACCAGCATCTCCAAATGGGTGAGTTTTTCAAGGCATGCTAAGATTGGCGAAGGGCATGGGCTGTATGGTACTAGTGTTTATATTGTACGGCAAATAGCTGTCTCAGTTCTACATGACTTAGAATCCTAAACTGTTATGGGGGAAAAGACATTTTCAACATTCTTTTTCCAAATCCCAGGAGGAGGGGGAGGAGGAGGTG
The DNA here is from genome assembly GCF_002837175.3 of Physeter macrocephalus. NCBI lineage: Eukaryota > Metazoa > Chordata > Mammalia > Artiodactyla > Physeteridae > Physeter > Physeter macrocephalus. The sequence goes on along the minus strand of NC_041219.1, from coordinate 41,215,126 downwards.
GTGGAGGAAGAGGAGGAGGGGGAGGAGGAGGAGGGGGAGGAGGTGGCGGGGGAGGGGGAGGAGGAGGTGCCTTTGCTGCCTTTCCTGCTATTTCCTTGCTGTGTTTCTCTGCTTTTTCCATTTTCTCAGATCTTCGGCCTCCTCGTTCCTGTTCTCTTAGGCATTTTTTTTTTTTTTTACAAATTTATTTTATTTATTTATTTTTGGCTGCGTTGTGTCTTTGTTGCTGTGCGCAGGCTTTTCTCTAGTTGCGGCGAGCGGGGACTACTCTTCGTTGCGGTGCGCGGGCTTCTCATTGCGGTGGCTTCTCTTGTTGCGGAGCACGGGCTCTAGGCGCGTGGGCTTAGTTGCTCGGCGGCATGTGGGATCTTTCCGGACCGGGGCTCGAACCCGTGTCCCCTGCATTGGCAGGCAGATTCTTATGCGCCACCAGGGAAGCCCTCCTCTTAGGCTTTTTAAACCCTGATGGGATCATCGTCAGACAATCTAAAACACATCTTTTCTTCAAGTGTTTGATTGAAGGCCTTATCCTCAAGTGTTTTCTTTTTTCTGGCGGCAGTGTTGGTCCCTAGATACTGGCGGAGCCTTTGACTGTGGTGTCTGTTTACTAGGCTTAATACCACTCCACATTCCTAGAGAACCCATTGCAGAATTGCAATTATTATTGATTGAGAAATTATCAAACAGTGATGGGGAGTGGCTAGGGAGGACTGGATGAATTTGTGCAGAAGCTCAGCATCAGCGCCCAAAGACTCTTTGCTGGATAAGCACGTGTTTATGTTGGATATTTATTATTGCCTCTGGTATTTGCGAGGTCCATTTGGGTTTTTATTACACTGCCCTTGTAAGCCAGGCATTGGTGCTGCATGAATAGGTTTGCTTAGTGAATCACGGAGGAGTGATAGATGAACCCTGGGCTTATCAGATGGTGCGTGTGATCCAGGTACTGTGCCTTATGAGCCTGCGCTTGGCATGGGCACTGGTTACATGGTTCAGGAAGCCCTTCGCTTTTCCTGCGGTGGTCTGACCTAACGCACACCAAAGGACGCTTTCTCTGGCTCGTACTTTTTGACATTTTCCTTTTCGTTCTGCTCGGGTTTATCCATAACTCCTGTTGACACAGCATTTTTGAGCTCATTAAATCTGTTAATGTGTGTGTAATGCTTGGGTCAGGAGCTGGTACACAGAAAGCACTCCATACGTATTAGCTGTTGTAATTGATGTTTGTATTTAGAGCCTCTCCGCTGTTTCTCCCTCTCCCCCTTCTGGTGGTTTTGCTTGGTAAAATAAGAAAACAGTTCCCGGGGATGAGGAGGGGGAACACCGACTTTCTCTGTTCAGCCCTGTCCAGAGGTCTCAGAAAGTTCACAGAAGCCCTGAAGGTAAAGGCAAACACTTGCCCACTAATCACCCAAGGCCATTTTTCAGGAGCTTTTGGTCCACCTTGCTGTCTACTCTCACTGGGATTTGGGCTCCAGCAGGTAAGGTGGATGAGAGCCAGTGAAGGGTATAGGAAAGGACTCTTGGCAAGTTGTGATGAGCAGTATTTAAAATAACAGTAACAATAATAATGGGTGGTCACAAAGGTAGCTCCCATTTATCAGTTGCTTCTTATGTGCTTCTGAGAAGTGCTTGACATGCATGGTGCTTTTTGATCCTACAGCCCTCTGAGCTGCAGTTTCATTTTATGGGTGAGGAAACTGAGGCGCACAGAGGTTATTTGCCCACATGATAAAGCCAGAGACGGGAACTCAGTTCTATCTCCAGAATAATTTCCTCTTAATCTCTGACCCATGATCCACTAGCCCAGGCGTCTCAGCACTGGAATATACATAACCCTGGTGATACAGAAGCCTTTCGTGGAGTATTGCAGGTGTGGATAGTTTTAAGGGAATCAATTTCCAGATTTTCGACCTCATATATGGACCCTTTCTTGAAACTGATTGGACTGAGACCACCCCTTTTCACAGTCATTTGTCCCTCTTTTATAAAGGCACATCTCTTGCCCAACACTAATCTTGCTCACGTGCATTGCTCAGTGTAAAAACCTTAAGGGGCACTGAACAAAGGAACTATGAAATTGGTGTGTGGGAACCTTCTAATCAAGGCACTTTTACAAGGCTGCCCCTTTCCACATTCTTTTTTACTTGTTTAAACTTGGTGCTAGAAACAGGGCATATGGGGCCCCTTTCTTATGCTAAGGAATGCTATAAAATTTTCAGATCTTAAGAAATAACTTTTAACTTTTTAAAATGAATGATGGGTATCAGATTGTTAGATTCTGTTTAAAAAATATGATGTGGAAGTTTTATTTTAAAATGCTCATGTTTACAGTATGTTGGAAATTCTATTCTTAGAAGGTATTCAGTTTATGATGAAAACTTTAGACGTCAGCCTAAAAATAGGCAAGGTTTTCAAATTTCAGAATTAAAAAAAGCTTGAAGATAATTGTACTATACTTCCCCCTAAGACACGGAAGTTCAGAGTGGAAATTCTGAAGTTGTTTTCTGCCACAGACCCTCCTGCACCAAAATATTATTTTTTCATAGAATTTCAGGGGCATCAGTGTCTCCTAAGGCTCCATCATTGCACTCCTGATTAAGCACCCTTGAAATGATAGGGAATTTCAGTAAAATGTAAACATAGTTTAAATTTTGATGAAACTTTTATATATGTAGTTAGACGTGTGATCTTGTGTACCAGAGTGCCTTAGCGGCTCAGCAAGGACGGTTTCAGACGTAACTGATAGAGACCCAGTTCACACTGACATTAAAGAGAAAGAAATGGACTTTATCTGCTTCAGTAACTGGACAAAAAAGGGCAGCTTCAGGTAGTGCTGGATCCAGGTCCTCAAATGTCATCCTGAAGTCCTTGCTTTGTCTCTTGGCTCTGCTGTCTTCTGTGCTGGCATCATTCTCAGGCTGAGTGTCCCTGTCAGGTGGCAGGGATGGCCCTCAGAAGCCCCAGGCTTACATCCTACCCATCTCACCGTCACAGCTGAAGGAGAGAATTTTTTTCCCAGTAGATCTGGTGAAAGTCCTGGTCATGATCTGGTTGGAAGGGCCAAGGTCACATCCTTGAACCTGGTCAGGGGAGGTGGGGTCCATCCTATTCGAATTGCTTGGGGAGAGGAGAAGGGGGCTTCCTGAAGAGAAGCTGGGCAAACAGAAACATGTTCAGTAGGAAGATTAACCTGAAGACCTTGAAGATCAAATGGACTACAGGTGTCTTCTCTAAAACCCTTTCACTCTCCTGGGTATGCTTCTTCCCTTTCATGCACCACCAGCCAACACTCTTACCTTTATGAGACCCATCTGCCCATTGACAAAATGACATTAGTGATGCCGTCTGTTGCCTGCTTTGGTAATTTCAAGACTCTTAAGGCAGTGCCCCAAATCCCTGACTTAATGTATTTTGTGATTTCTTTTTTTTAAAAAGCCATTAGTTATGCGATTAAGAAAAAGAAATTAAAAATTATGGAACTCCATCTGTGTTAGTTTGCTAGGGCTGCCATAGCAAAGTACTAGGGGCTGGGTGGCTTAAACAAGAGAAATTTATTTTCTCACAGTTCAAGAGGCTAGACGTCCCAGATGAAATTGTTGGCAGCGTTGTTTGTCCTGAGGCCTCTCTCCTTGGTTTGCAGATGGCCATCTTCTCCCTGTGTCTTCACGTGGTCTTTCCTCTGTACGTGTCTGTGTCCTAATCTCCTCTTCTTACACCAGTCATACTGGATTAGGGCCCACCTTCATGACCTCATTCAACCGTAATCATCTCTTAAAAGACCCTTTCTCCAAATACAGTCACATTCTGAGGTCCTGGGGGTTAAGGCTTCAGCATATGAATTTGAGGGGGGGTATGGTTCACTCTATAACACATCTGTTATTTTAACTCTGAATGGGTTATATTTTGAAAAATAATATTAATACCCATACCTTGTTTAAAACCCAAGTTAGTAACACAGGTTCACCTGTGCAAATGCAAGCTCAGTGGTTTCAGGGATGGTAAGTTTGATGCAGTTTGCTGTTTGGGTATACTTTTCCCTTCAATAGGAGTAGAGAGAAGACAGTGTAGAGATGAGCACTGGTGGTTTGAGTTTGTCAAAGATGCTTGGGATCGGAGAGTGGGAATCTGGACCTTTCTCGTCCTTAAGCTCAGTGCTGCCGCTGTTATTGCAGTAACAACTTTCCTGAAATCCCCGAAGGGTGTACTCTGGTTGTGAAATGAGTTTTAGGACTTCTGGGGGAGTGTGGGGTAGGCGGCTGCCTAAAGGCAGGATTCTTCCTTTTCCACTGGAGCAGTGGATGATCTGGCTGAGAGCTCTGCCGGCCTCTCCTTGTGCCAGGGCCGGTGTGAGTGAAAGAGAATCTTGTCACCCTACCTTTTGTGTCGTAGGGAACAAAGTTTGCAAGCGAGGGGGTTAATGAGTCACTTTGATCCAAGTCACTAAAGGGCCACCTTTGCATCAGAAATTGCTTTCCATTCGCACCCAAGGCTCATCCTTTTTAAGCGCCTCAGATGACAAACCTGTCCGTTATTCTCCTCTGCTAAGCGGTTGTCACTGTTCTCTTCCTGGCGTTAATTATTGTTGTCATATGGCTTGCGTGTTCATTGTCTGGTCTCTCGATGTTTGTAATGGAATATCACAGCCGAAAGGAAGTGGGGGAATAGGTAGCAGCTTGTCCAATGGTAGTCTTTTCATGTCAAAAACCGAAACATCTCCCACCTGAATTTTGCTTACCTACAATCCAGGAATTCCAAAACTTCAGAGTTTGGAAAGCAGGCTGCTACAGGACATGGCTGAAGTGCACATGTGTTACCTGGGGGGACGATGAGCTTTTGAAAAATCCGTCCACATAGTATCACTCCTTCACAGGCCAGTGTGGGTGGTGGTAACTGATTTGAGGATTGTCTTTACTGAAAGCGAATGCCAGTCTTGGAGAGTATAGGGCCCAGGAGCAAGAAGTTTTGACCAAGCAAAATGTTGTTTGCTAGCTCATCTTGGATAAGGCACTTACCTACTCTGTATTGGCTACGTATGGCTGCTGTAACAAAGTGCCACGAACTGGAGCACTTAAAACAACAAGTGGAATGGTTTACGGTTCTGGAGGCTAGAAGTCTAAAATCAAGCTGTCTCCGGTGTCAGCAGGGCCACGGTCTCTCTTGGCTCTGGGAGAGAATCGTTTCTTGCCTCTTCTAACTTCTGGTGTTTGCTGGCTGTCCTTGACCATCCTTGGCTTAGAGATGCATCACTTCAGTCACGTGGCCGTCTTCTCGCTGTGTGTCTTCACATCGTCTTCCCTCTGTGTGTGTCCCTGTGTCCAAATTTCCCCCTTTTATAAGGACGCCAGTCGTACGGGGTTAGGGCTCAGTCCAGTGAGCTCATTTTAACTTGAATCCTCTGTCAAGACCCTATTTCCAAATATGGTCACCTTCTGAGGTCCTGGAGATTAGAACATCAGCATATCTTTCTTGGGGAAAACAATTCAACTCATTACTCTCCTAGCTTTATTGTTCCTCCTCCAGAAAGCAAGGTCCACCTTCAACCTAAGGTTCAGACACAATCATAAGAGAAAGAACCCTAGAAAATATATCCCCCGGGTCATGGCAGAATGCCCCATGGGATGTTACATGTCTCTTATTCCCGCTACATGGTATCTAGGGAGCATTTGGATCTAATACATGACACGTTCTATGCAGTTTCTCTTTCTCTTCTGGCCGTGCCGCGTGGCATGTGGGATCTTAGTTCCCCGACCAGGGATTGAACCCACGCCCCCTGCACTGGAAGCGTGGAGCCTTAGCCGCTGGACTACCAGGGAAGCCCCCCGTGCAGTTTTTCGATTGGAAGTCCTTTGGGGGTGTGTGACCTGGGCTGTGTGTTCGGTGGAAACTTGGAGCAACTTGCAAGCTGGCAAGATTTGCAGGGGAAGTGCCACCCAGAGGGTGGAGCTGTGGCCCCTTAGAGTCTGTGGCTGCACTGTGCTGACTTGCTGGCCAGTCGCTGCTACTCCACAGTACAATGTGGATGTAAATCCTGAGATAGCTGTCCCAACTCCTGAATCTTTCATGGAGAGCATGGGAATGTGTAGTAGTTTTATTGGTTTCTTTTCATGAGTTGTATTTTGATATTCAGAAGAGGTTCACTGGGGCAGAGGCTAAGAATGTTTTCAGAATATGCTTCTCTCTTGCCTGCTCCTAATAACTTGCAGTGGTAAGTAAAAAAGCGACAAAACAAACAGACCCAAAACAACCCTCAAAACCCTCACACTGACATTTAAAGGATTTGGCGTCTTTAACTGCCTTTTACGTACGGCACAGTTATGTGTTGCTGTCGGAGTGTATGTTCGTGTAGATGTTTTCTTTGAGATGCTCAAAGCTCTGCAGAAGTCTCACTTTGTTGGCTAGCTCTTAGCTCTCTTTCCATCAACTGGTTCAGAGTTTTTAGGGGCTGCAGGTCATGGATGCCACTTGCCTCTGTTTCAGTCCTTTGTTCACTCCTTCAGTGAACATGCAGTTGTCAGTCATCTGCTGTGTGCCAGGCACTGTGGTGGGCTCTGCGGTGGGGAGGAGAGCAAGGGCCCTGCCTGCGAGGAGCTCTCACTCTGGGTGGCCTGGTTCATTGTGACTGGGTTCGCTTGTCTCCCGGATCTCCATACTGTTTTCAGGCAAACCTACCCTCTCTGCCACCTGCCCCTGGCATCCTGGGCTAAAAGCTACCGTATCTCTAACTCCATTTGGTATTTATTGGGTTGTTACACCAAATTTTGCGAAGCCAGAGAGGCATCACTTTGTTAGAAGGAATCCTCTTTATTCCACTCCCGAGAGGCCACTCGGCAGGCTCTGATGTCTATAAAACCCAGCTCCAAATCTAACACAGGAGAGCTTGTAACCTTTTTTTTTTTTTTTTTTTTTTTTTTGCCTTTTCTGAATTTGACCCCTTTATAGAGTATTTTGAGAGTTGGTCTCCATCGGGTGGGTTTTATATCTGTGCCTCTCAGATGGGCCATGAAGTTCTGGGATCAATTTTGTTATACGGCAGCCTCGCGCAGTGCGGTGCTTGGAAGCATTACAGCGCAAGAAGTGGTCTTTCCATGGCGGGATTTCAGTGTGGTAATTGACATGGGGATGCCTGAAAGGACTATTGGTGTCTCCATGCCGCACACAGGAGTCCACAGCCATCTTGCAGAAGAGCTGAGGGGATCTGTTTCCCTGCTCACTTCTGATGGGGAAGAGCGCAAACGGGTTCCCTGTGGACGTCTGGCCCAGCACATTCTGTCCTTGGGTTCCCATCCTTCCATCCACTTCCTGGTGGGTAACACTGGAAGAGGACTTGGTTATAGTATTTAGAGTGCACTGTCCTGGAAGACAGCTCGAGGGAGGAGGGGCAGGAGGGAAGATTTCTACATGGATCGGAGAAGAGGGCCCTGGGGGAAGATGTCTCAGACAGTTGCATAATGGATTGGGTTTTTTTGTTGTTGTTGTTGTTTTATTTTGTAACATCTTTATTGGAGTATAATTGCATTACAATGGTGTGTTAGTTTCTGCTTTGTAACAAAGTGAATCAGCTATACGTATACACATATCCCCATATCTCCTCCCTCCCACCCTCCCTATCCCACCCCTCTAGGTGGTCACAAAGCACCGAGCTGATCTCCCTGAGCTCTGCGGCTGCTTCCCACTAGCTATCTATTTTACGTTTGATAGTGTACATATCTCCATGCCACTCTCTCACTTCGTCCCAGCTTACCCTTCCCCCTCCCATATCCTCAAGTCCATGCTCTAGTAGGTCTGTGTTTTATTCCCGTCTTATCCATTCATCTGTCGATGGACACTTAGGTTGCTTCCATGTCCTGGCTATTGTAAACAGAGCTGCAATGAACATTGTGGTACATGACTCTTTTTGAATTATGGTTTTCTCAGGGTATATGCCCAGGAGTGGGATTGCTGGGTCGTATGGTAGTTCTATTTGTAGTTTTTTAAGGAACCTCCTTACTATTCTATTCTCCATAGTGTCTGTATCAATTTACATTCCCACCAGCGGTGCAAGAGGGTTCCCTCTTCTCCACACCCTCTCCAGCATTTATTGTTTCTAGATTTTTTGATGATGGCCATTCTGACCGGTGTGAGATGATATGTCATTGTAGTTTTGATTTGCATTTCTCTAATGATTAATGATGTTGTAATGATCTTGTTGAGAGAGAGGTGGAAAGAAAAGTATTATTATCTGGCTTAAAGCTCCGCCCACTCCCTCTGCATCTTAGAGAAATGCAGAAACCTTCAGGCTCCAGAGAGGCATGTGGACCAACTGGTTTGTTTGGGCAGATGGGACAGTTCAGCCCAGGAAGTCAATGGACTGCCCCAGGTCACACCAACTTAATGGTAAAACCCAGGCCCCCTGAGTTCCAACCTCTGACTGTCTCCCTCCAGCCCAGGCTGCCTGCCACATGATTCAGTGACTCTTTAAACATGACTAAGGCCGTTATTGGGCATGTGGGCCCCCAAAGAAACAGCACAGCCCTCCTGGTAATGGTTGGGTATCTTTCGGATTGTTGCAACCGTGACCACATTGATGCTGAAAGGAATGCCAGGCTGGGTCTTGTTTTTTAAGCAGGGTCTCATTGCTACGATTATCAAATGTATCTTTTAAAGATGAATACAAAACAGCTACCCTCCCAAGCAAATCATAAAACAAATTATGCCCTTGCCACCCAGAACTACAGAGAAACAGCAGGCTCTTTGTGGCACAGAGAGTAATGGCTGCAATATTAAAACAGTGATGGGAAAACCAGGAACCAAGAGCTGAAAGGCAGGGAGGAAAACAGTCCCGTAATCCCCCAGGGATAAGGGGTCTCAGCGACAGGTCTGTGTGATTTATTGTGCTTAATGTACTTATTTTTATTTGTCCCCTTCAACACGGAGTTTTGTCCCTGAAGAGATTTGATAATGGCTTGTTTGCAGTTACTTAGACTCCAAAATAAAGCGCCACATTTTGGCTGTCTGGAGATCCGGCGGCCTCATTGGCATTCCCCCTCCAATTTCACCTTCACTGGCTGAGATGGGACGGATGGAGATAAGGCCTTCTTTGCTGCCCTTGCGTTTTCCCATCACACCACCATCGCAACTCCTACCCTAGAGACAGGGTGGCTCCGCGGCTGTCCAGACCCGGCCCACTTCTCTCTTTCATCTGGTGCTACTTTGGGACAGCAGGAAGGAACCCCTCATTCTGCCCATAATAATAGATCCCTGGGACTTTGTTTTCCCGAACCACCAGTGCGAGCTTACTGGTTGCGGCTTTTGGGGTAAGCAAAAATAAGACCGGAGGAGTAGATGTGGGAGGTTTTTCAAAAGAATGCGCTTGATTTCAAGGCTGAAGCCTGTTCGGGTCGTGGTGGCCAGCTGTTTTGCAAAGATGGGTGTGTCTCATTCAGCAGTTGTGACTGAGTCAACCTGAGGTTTCATTTTGGCCTCTTCCTGGGTTTGGGGGGACGGGAGCTGGAAGACTCCAGGGAGTATATCAAAGGACTGGACGCCTGCCTGCAGAACTGCCCCATACCTGCAAAGGTGTGGCCAGAGAGCTCCACGCTGCAAAAGACTGGGGAGATGGCAGGAAAAAGAAGCTCCAAGTCTTTTGTGATCCCAGGTTTCCTCCCTTGAGGACCACTGCTGGAATGCCGCTGGCAGCTCTGGTTGGCAGGGAAGGGGCTCTGGCATGTTGCATCCACACTCGGCCCTAGGGCGGTGCCTTGAGAGACTCTTACTTCCCCTGTGAACTTATCTATCTAATTATAGAAAACTCAAACAATGGAACAGAAAAAGACTCCTTTCAAATGTAGAATGAAAGCAAAAGTCAGAAGCAAACTTAAGGATCGGTATTGGGGGTGGGCATTGTCCCTGGTATCCTGTAGGCGGGGCAGCGCAAACGCTGTTATGTTTGCACATCCTAGTGAGGCAGTGGCATCAATGAATGAAGGACCGGTGGTGCTGGTAGTGTTACGTTCCTCTCAGGTACTTGGGCACCCTTTACTCTTCCTCTGCTCCTATAAGTCTTAAGAGGCTCTCAAGCCAACCTGACTCAGTATAGGTACACGTGGGCCTCAACAGTGTCCGTAGTACCACGTGATCCAGGAATTCTGCTTCTGGGTATATACCCCAAAGAATCGAAAGTAGGAACTTGAATGGGTATTTGAACATCCAGGTTTACACCAGTGTTACTCACAGTAGCCAAATGAAAGCAACCTAGATGTCCATCGATGGATGAACGGAAAAACACAGTGCAGTTATATGCATACAATGAATGTTACTTGGCCTTAAAAACAAGGATTTTCTGACACATGAGCCATCATGGATGAACCTTGAAGACATCACGCCAAGTGAAATAAGCCAGTCACAAAGGACAGATAATTATGGTTCCACTCATATAAGGTACCTAGAATAGTCAGATTCATAGAGACAGAAAGTAGAGTAGAGGTGACTGGGGCCTGGGGAGTTAGTGTTTCATGGGTATGGAGTTTCAGTTTGGGAAGATGAAAAGAGTTCTGGAGATGGGTAGTGGTCGTGGTTGCACAACAGTGTGAATGTACTTAATGCCACTAAACTGTACACTTAAAAATGGTACATTTGGTTATGTATGTTTTACCACAACGAAAAAAAAGTGGTACCCTGTGACCTCCACGTCCTGATGTTCATGCCCTTGTATAATCCCGTCCACTTGGGTGTGAGTGGGCGGGACTTGTGACTCGCCTCACCAACGGAATATAGCAAAGGTGATGGGATGTGACTCCTGTAATTGCATTTGCTGGCTGACTTGCTGTAGGGGCTCTCCTTGCTGGCTTGATGCTATTGGCGAAACCCACGTGGCAAGGGACTGTGGGTGGCTTCGAGGAGCTGAGGGTGACCCCCAGCCACCAGCAAGAAGGTAAGACCCTCAGTCCTGCAGATACAAGGAAGTAAATTCTGCCAGCACCCAAGCTTGTAGGTAGATTCTCCCAGAGAACCTCCACCTGGGGATGCCTTGATGGGAGCCTTGTTTTTTTTAAAAAATAAATTTATTTATTTATATACTTTTGGCTGCGTTGGAGCTTTGTTGCTGCGCACGGGCTTTCTCTAGTTGTGGTGCACGGGCTTCTCATTGCGGTGGCTTCTCTTGTTGGCGGAGCACGGGCTCTAGGCACGTGGGCTTCGGTAGTTGTGGCACGTAGGCTCAGTAGTTGTGGCTCGCGGGCTCTAGAGCACAGGCTCAGTAGTTGTGGCGCACAGGCTTAGTTGCTCCACGGCATGGGGGATCTTCCTGAACCAGGGCTTGAACCTGTGTCCCCTGCCTTGGCAGGTGGATTGTTAACCACCGCACCACCAGGGAAGTCTCTTGATTGGAGCGTTGTGAGTCTCTCTTTTGCTGAAGACTCAGCGAAGCCATGGCCAGACTGTGAGCCACAGAAACTATGAGATAAAGTACTGTTTCAGGCCACCAACTTTGTGGTAATTTGTTACACAGCAATAGCTAACTAATACTGAGCCCCACCAGAGACTTCTCTGAATTTATTCCATCCTCACTTTCCACTCCGGACACCTCAGGCCTCTATCACCCCTTCTTGTCAACTGGGAGTGTACAGATAGCCTGTTTTTCTCTTTTCTGTTTATGTTCAAATACATTCATTGTTAGGGTCACTTCATCCCTCTGGTTCCTTCCTGTTCTCCTATGGTTTCTGGCTTGAGGGGTGTGTCTTATCCCCTGTTGGCAGGAAGAACAGTGGTTTTTAAATTTTTATTTATTTTTTTATTGAAGTATAGGTGATTTACAATGTTGTGTTAACTTTCAGGTGTACAGCACAGTGATCCAGATATATATATATATATATATATATATATATATGTATATTCTTTTTCAGATTCTTTTCCATTGTAGGTTATTATAGGATATTGAGGACAGTGGTTTTTAGTGCAGTGACTGAGTCCTGAGACCCAGGGTTCCAACTCCACCCACCTGTGTGCAGTTGAGCTTTCCTCTCCATCCCCCACTAGCTCATGCGTTGGCCTAAACCCATATCTTGCCTCTTGGTCACAATGCTCACTACACAAAATATAGGTAATCACATTTTTCTGGGGTGGCTCTGATTTCTAATATTCTGCCTCACTTGTTGTCCCCATAAACTGTGAAGCTGTCCCAGATATTCTATTGTGGTATGTAGACTCTGATTGGACTGGCTCCCTTATAATAAATTGATGAAAGCCCCTGCCATTTTGGGGGCACCTGCTGTATGTCAGACACTTGATTAACAGTTGTCACTGTGTCTTTGCACCAGCCCCAGTGAGGTGAATGTCACGTTGCCGGATTTACAGAGGAACACACTGAGATGCAGTGGGGTTCATTTTCTTGTCTGAGGTCACGTGGAGCTTGTGTGTGTCCAAACCAGAATTAGAACTCCAAACGTGCCCTCTAACTTCCCTGCCTTGGAAGAGTACAGGGGTATTTCTCCCAGATCCCGTGTCCCAGTTTTGCTTGGAAAATAGAGTTGCTACACACAGACCACCTGGAGGGTTCTGAGGATTCCTTCCTGCTGGACCACAGTGGGACAGTGTGGGGTTGGGGGCATAGCTGAAAGCTTAAATTGAATTAGTGACGGAGGGACTTCCCTGGTGGCGCAGTGCTTAAGAATCCACCTGCCAGTGCAGGGGACGTGGGTTTGATCCAGTGTCCGGGAAGATCGCACGGGCCGCGGAGCAACTAAGCCTGCGTGCCACAACTACTGAAGCCCGTGCGCCTAGAGCCCGCGCTCCGCAACAAGAGAAGCCACCGCAATCAGAAGCCCGTGCACCGCAACGAAGAGTAGCCCCCGCTCTCTGCAACTAGAGAAAGCCGCGCGCAGCAACGAAGACCCAGCGCAGCCAAAAATAAATAAATACATTTATAAGAAAGAAAGATAGTGCGGGAGACCAGGTGGTCAGGGGTGGAGGTCCAGCCGGGGGCAGCTGCCCTGGTGAGGGGGAGAGGGAGAGGTTCTCAGCCTCGGTTGTATGTTAGAATCACCTGGGAAGCTTTAACGTCTACTGATGCCTGGGCCCCACTCCCAGAAATATCGATTCAGCTGGTTTGGGGCGCAGCTTGGGCAGTCGGATCACAAACCCTCCAGGAGATTCGCATAATCCCCCAAGATTCAGAATCCTGGAAGGAGGGCCTTTGTATGGCAGGCGGTTGGGCAGGGGGTAGAGAAGATAGAGGCGAAGGATGGCGGCCTGGTCTGGACACTCTCACAGCTCTCCCTCCCCATTTAGAGGCAGACCCTGTGTGCTTCTGGCCTTAGACTTGTAGAGTCCAGGCCCGCAGGACTGGCTTCTAGGAGCCCAGTTTGGGGACCCAGTAAGGCAGGCCTGTGGATTGGATGGATCCCTGCATCTTCAGTGCCACCAACTCGCACCTCAACACGCAGTGAGAGGGACAGAGGGGTTGGGACACACACCCAGAAGGCCTTAGTGAGTCAGTAGTTTGCGTCTGCGTGGGCTGCCTTTTGCCATTGCTTAGAGTTAGTGATGAAATCTTGGGGTTGGTGGTTTTCCCATGTCACTCAAGTACCTCTTGATCGCAAACGCCTTGTGGGTAGGGACCCCATTTTTGTGTCTGCTAGAGGGAATGACATGATAATTTATCTGTCCTGGGTGCTTTGAACAACTTCGTTTGGTGACTGATTTAAAAAGCCTTTCAAAGTTAAAGCACAAAGAACCTAAGGTCACTGAGGGAAGTAAAAAACTTGGTGGTTTTCCTCCTATTTAAGCGTGGAGCTCTCTGTGAACTCCACTCACTGGCTTCCTCACCCTGCTCTGATTTTTCCTATGGCATCACCGTTGGTTAATATGCTGTGCATTTTTCTTGAATATAAGCTGATGACCGCAGAGGTTTCTGCCCCCTTATTGCACATTGGAGACTCTCAGTAAATATTTGTTGAGTGAATGAGCAAATGGTGGCTTGTAGCTGGTGTCAGTGGGATCCAGAGGGAGACATAGACTCATCTAAGACTCTTTCCTTGGCTTGAGCTCCAGGAGGGAACTGCAGGCTTTTCTGGGGCAGGTGGACTAGAGAGCCGAGGGTTAGTTTTCTTTTTCCTTTTCTTTTTTTTTTTTTTGAGGTTCGCGGGCATCTCACTGTGGTGGCCTCTCCCGTTGCGGAGCACAGGCTCCGGATGCGCAGGCTCAGCGGCCATGGCTCACGGGCCCAGCCGCTCCGCGGCACGTGGGATCTTCCCGGACCGGGGCACGAACCCGTGTCCCCTGCGTCGGCAGGCGGACTCTCAACCACTGTGCCACCAGGGAAGCCCCCGAGGGTTAGTTTTATTTTGCCTCGCCTCTTGGAGCAGGTGTCTTCTTTCTGAATTGAGATTTTTTTTTTTTTTTTTTTAAGCAGTTACCTTGTAATGGAAAACGACACTCGTGCAGGTTTGTGTTCTTTTATGTCTCCTAAACCGAGCCCTTTCCCCTGCTGTGGCTTCAATAATGCATCATTTCATAAGTTCATGGACTTTAATGTGCTTCTGCTGAACCTCTAGTCTCAGCTAGGTAGTTAAATGGAAATTAACCACTGTAGGTTTGATTCAAAGTCACCTTTTCACCTTCTCTCTCTTCATCCCCTCCCTCACCCCACATAGGCAAAACAGTGTCACGTTTTTCTTCTTTTTCTGAGAGGGTGTGATGTGTGTGCCCATATGGGCTCCCAAGTGTGAATAGATGTATCGATTCACTTTGTAATCAGAGAGCCATAAAAAAATAACAATGTGTACCTACAAGTTTTTGAAATTCCACCTCTCCAGCTAAAGTACAGTGGAGTCTAGGGACCCACCACAGACGAATATTTAGGGAGAGTGGTACAGATGTAACAGATTTAGGACTCACAGTGGCTGCTGGTAAATTGTCATGTCTTGCCAAGGCTCTGAAATTTACTCAGTATTCATTCATTCATTCAGTGCCTGAAGATTATTTTATATGTATGAGGCACCTGGGTGGTGG